>NC_071572.1:66088400-66409233 GCF_024509145.1 Vidua macroura
TTTTTCCTGAAGGCCTTTAGAGGAGATCCCATATTTGCAAGAAAAAGAGTCACCCATAAGAGAATGAAAATTATAATTAACATTTATATAGCATATTTTATGAAAAAGACACTTCACAAATAATTGAAAAGCATTGCTGAAATGTACAGTATCAACCAGAAATGTTCTGTGAAAAGACAGACCAAGTTAACTGTAAGTCCTTACTCTTGGAGAGATCCACATGGCATTATTGCGCTTTTCAAAGTGAAGACAGGATTTTGTTTGTTAATGTTATTCTTTGCACATTCTTTCTGCTTTAAATTAGAACAGCATGGAGTTGAGGCACCTTGGCTTTTGCTGGTCAAAATAATCAGGAATGACAGGTGAATTGGGACAGAGCCCAAATCTCAACAAAAGCATATTTGTATTTGGAAACAAAATGGAAAATCTTGTCTCCTGCTCTTCCTCCCATCCCCCCAGTTTTTCTTTCCATACTTTTGTTTTCATTGTACTTGCTGGTCTGGTAACTATTTCAATAGGACTAGAAAAGCTCTGTTTTGCCGCCAGATGTACTATGATACTATCTTCTTGGAATCTCCATTTTTGAGACCTAACCCACAGAGAACCAGTTTAGGTAAGCAAGTAAACTTTTGAGTACTTGACTTTATTACTTAAACATTAGTTTGGTGCTGAAAAGGAGTCACTAGAGGATCGAGGTTTTGTCTTTTCCTTTTTGATCTGTTTGAGACATTTCTTTCCTGCATTTAGCTCCATATTCTTGCCATATGATATTCTTTAACATAAAAATGTTAAAGGTGTAACGCAAAACTGTCATTAACTGAATTTTCTTTGCTTTTTAACATTTTCCTTCTGAGGAGTCAAAGGATGGGTAATGTACTTCCAGACCTGTGTGAATGAGAGAAACCTGCGGAATGTGCTGGGTTTGATAACTCTGTGACTGGAAATCAGATTCTCTCTCTGTTTCAATGGGGATTGTGAAGCAGCTCTCCAACAAGAGGAGAAATTGGATATCTGAACATCATTGTGGAAGCATCCAGCCATGCAGGATAGTGTTTGAAGTCCCAGGAGCTCCATTATGTTCCCTTTTTTAGTTTTGCACTGCAGTGGTCAACATCCATTGAAATGGCAGGAGGATTTAGGAAAAAGGAAAGCAAAATCTGATTTCCCCCCCCATTTTTCATGTAGCAGAGGTTTCCTAGAAAAGAAGCGGACAAAATCAGTGATTATCTGTTTATCATCTGTGGATGGTGCAGATGAGGAGACCATATTAGAAAATTATAAAAGAATATTCTACAACTGATTTTTGTACTCTTGACATATATTTAATGGAAAGCTACACTTGCATCTGCTTATACCAAAATTGTCCCTGATGAAGCATATCCTTGATAAGATAGAAGAAAATGCATCTTTGTGACATTCACATTATCTGGACAGAGAGACATAATTCTGTCTCTCAGGAGAAGCACAGAGAGAGGAAGAGAAAACAATCTTTATCTCTGCTCCTTTGTTTTCCCCATGTGGAATGTGGTATGGAGATTGTTTACCTGAAGTAATTGCTTGATTGGATTCTGGTGAAGGTTGTTTGGGTTCAATGACCAATCGGATCCAGCTGTGTCTCAGACTCTCAGCAGAGAGTCACGAGTTTGTTAGTCAGGTAAGTAAGAAGTATGCAGAATAGTATAGTATCTCTTTAAATAGTATAATTAATGTAATATAATATAGTTTTAATAAAGCTATCTTCTTAATAAAGCTATCCCATTGGGGGTCACCTGATTTTCCAATACATCTTGACATGGGTTTTAGAACTCTGGGCTGAGAAGAGCTGTGTTCTACAGGGATCAGAGGGAAAGGGACCTGCATAGTCTGCCAGGGTCTCAAGGGGAAGGTTAAATATCTATATAGAACACCAAAGCAGAGGAGACATGGTTGAAAAATGCACCAAGGAAGAAGAAGTAAGATGTAAGTGGCAGCAGAGAAGCAAGTAGTTGTGAAAACAGGGATGGGACTATATTTATCTATGAGGGAGGTTGTGAGGTAGGCAAATAATTAATATGTTTGTTTCACTAAGATTTCTCTGAGTAGAAGTTGGCCTTTGTGCGTTTTTTTTGGAAGGTGTTGTGTAATCTTTTGAAGGAAAGTGAATTTGCTGTAAGACAAATAGGCGAGTCCAGTTTACACTAATACAAAGACAGCTCTGTGTGACCATGGAGCAATTTTTCCCATTACTGCTCCTGAGAGACAGTTACATCAAATGACTGATATCTTATTTTTTAATTTTGAAGAGAAAAAATAGAATATGGTTTCTGGAGCATTTTTAAAAATAGTACTTCAACTTTAAAAAAAAATAATAATGGCATATTTGCTCTCTGTATCCATCTTTCTTGCCATTTAACACTCTTTTGGTGTGGTGTTTTGTGAGACCCCTGTCTAACTGTACAGTCTTTCAAACATCTTTTCATCTCATTCAAATGGTACCTGTTGGGGAAGATGAAATAGCAAGGCCCTATAAATATGATGGCCTGGCAAAAGAATCAGAGAATACAGATATTGAGATGAAAACAAGGTTTGAAATACCAAACCTTGATCACTGAGCATCTCGAAAACAATAATGCAGCCAAGCTGGAAACAATCCCCCCTTCTGATAGATCCTAAGGTCAAATGGAATGTTCTGTATCACCCCTCAATGTGTGGTTCATCCCATACCTGTAACCCTCCCCTGAAGTATCAGATGTCTGTAACCCCATTGGCCCAAGTCCTGTCCCAGCCCACCTTGAAGCCCCCTGATAAGGTGTGGCCGAGAGACCGGACGCTCTCTCTCTGGGACCCTCCTGCTGGAACACCCACCTGTCACTCTCTCTCTCTCTCTCTCTCTCTCCCTGCTCTCCCTGGGCCTGCCACGAGTTGCGGCTAGCAACTCTAAGCAGGGCCCTTCATCGTTTACAATAAACCATATGCTCTAAAGACCGGGCTTCAGAGATCCTTTGTTACCACCCATCCAAACTGTCCTGGAGCCCAGCAGTCCCCGCAGATTGGCGCCCAACGAGGAAGACCGACCCCCACAGACCGGCAACCCCACGTGTCTGAAGACCTCTTCAGCTTTTCTACCTGTGGGAGACTTCTCCATGGATGGTAACTAAATAACCAGTTGTAGCCTCCTAACCGGTGTTGTGAGCACGGCGTATCGTTGCTGGGCAGCGTGAAAGCCAGAGCTCTATAACTTTAGTGAGGCAATCCTCAAGCACGGGGATTCGTTACAAGGTAGCGAGTACCTGTAGCTCTCGGAGGAATTCGCCTGGCAATCCTCGAGCATAGGCGGCCGCTGCTGCGCGGCAGCTACCTAGAGCTCTCTGAGGAACCTCGCCGTGGCACCCCTCCACGTGCACCGAGCACAGGCGAGCACTGCTCTGCACTGCCTGCACTGAAGCTCTGAGTGGAGTCTGGAGGCCCCGAGCACGGAAAGACGTTCCTGAGCGACGCCTGAAACCGGAGCTCTGAGGGGGACCTCAAGCAGAGTCCTGAGCGCCGACTGGAGTGCCTGGCCAGCCCCCCACGTCGGAGTTCTGAGTGAGGACCCTGCCCCTGAGATATCGAGGTGAGCTACACTGGTGTAAAAATGGGACAATCCCACTCTGCCCCTGATCGGGATCTCTATAAGGAACTTAAGCATTCTTTACGCTGCAGTAACAGTACTTTACCTAAGCAAGAGTTAAAAAACCTTTTAGAATGGACTCTAGTTAATTTCCCGAATGCGAACCGTTCAGCCGTCTTTACCAGAGACTTTTGTGACTCAGTTGGAAATAGACTCTTTAATGACATTTCACGCCGGGATTTGACTGGCGTTCACCTCCTCCCGGCATGCAGAGCATTGGTTGAGCTGTTTGCTGCACAGCAGAAGCCCGCGGCAGCTGCTCAGCCTGGCCATGCTGTCCCTGAAAATCCCCTCCATGCTGCCGCGAGTCCGCAGCGGGGCACACCCACCGCCTCCCCCCCGCGCCACGCGGCTGCGGCGCCCGCGGCCCCTCCCCCCGCCCTCGTGATCGCGGCACCCGCTGCTCAAGCCCCCCCACCGGACCCCGCGGCCCCTCCCGCTGCTCCCTCCATCCCCGCATCCCCCACTCCGCTCACCCCTGCCGTTCCGGTTGCCGCGGTTCGCCCCCCCTGCTCCAGGTCGGGCCCCTCCCCCGCCTCCGCCCCAGCGAGCCCGCCCAGCAATGTGATCGCGGCAACACCTCCCGCTGCTGGCGCTGCACCGGCCCCGCACCCCCCTCCCCCCGTGACCGCGGCTGTACCCCCCCCCTCCCCCCCGCGAGTCCCGCTGCTCCCCCAGCCATGTGCTGTGCGTCTGTGGCTGCCGCCATCGCCGGCCTCCTGCAGAATCACGTGGCCACGTTTCTGCAAACAGTGCAGGTTCCCCTCGCTGCCGCGGCGCCGGCGCTGCCTGACTTCCCGCAGGCATCCGCCACTTCTTTGCCGCCGGTGCCTTTTGCCGATTCCGGATCTACCGTGCTGACCACGACAGCGTCCTTTGTGCTGTGGGATGGAGCGGTCCAGCCCACCAAGCCGCCCCGCGCCTCCTGCGCGGTGGCTCCCCCACCGTTGTCACCGCCCCCCCTCAGACATGCCCACTGCTGTGGTCCCGTGCCTCCCCGACCGCCCGGTCCCTGCCCCAGCCCAGCTTGCGAGCTGCCAGCAGCTCAGCTCCGCGGCACAGACGCCGGCTAGCCCTCCGCGCCCTGTCCCCGCTCCACGGCGATCCCTAGCCAGCCCTCCCGCTCCTGCTGCCGCTGCAGCTGCGCTGGGGACCGCGGCCACCGCCGGAACCGCGACAGCAGCCCAGTCCTCTGCCCCTACACCCCCCACCGCACCCCTGCTTCCGGCGCCGCTGCCGGCTCGGAGCGCCGCGGCGCTGCCGCGGCCCAACCCGCCCCCATCGCGCAGTGGCGCTCCGGGGCTCCACACCATGGCGCTGCCACCTCCTGTGGGCGGCGACGCCCTGCCGTTCCCTTCTGTGGCCACAGACACGATCCCTGCTGCGCTCCCCGAGGCGGCCGCCATGATGCCTCACCACGCGGACCCCGTGACACGCCCCCCGCATGCGCAGTCCCTGCGACCCTCGGAAGTCCTGCCTCACACTGCGACACTGCCGCCCCCCCACGCCGCCTCCGCCACGCCTTTGATCCAGCCTCCCGGCTCCCACACGCTCCATGCTGCAGTCTACCCCCAGCCGACATCACTGTGCCCTCCCACGCCAGCACCACCGCTCCCAATTCCAGCCGCAGGACACCAGTCCGCGTCGCCACAACTTCCGGGATCACCGCATCTACAAGTGTCTCCGCCCACACCACCAGCCCAGCCGGAGTCTGCTACAGCCTCATCACAAGTAGCCCCCACTGCAGCGCGCCTCGCACAGCCTCTGGAAACCCCAACACTACAGCCATCAGCAGCTCCTGCGCAGACGCAGCCTCCAGCCACCCTTCACCTGCCTCCATCGCCACCGGGTACCGTGCCTCCTCCCCCCGCGTCCCTGCCGCTGCCACCGCATCCTGCACCTGACCCAAGCAGGACTGGACTACAACCAAGCACACAAACCGTGCAACGAGAAGGGGGAGGGTTGAATGTGACAGCCACTTTGACAAATACAGGAGAAACAGCTAAGCATGTCTGCCAGCATTTTTCACAAGCTTTCTCCTATTTGGGTGTCCCCCAAGAAATCAAAACAGATAATGGCCCTTCATATGCTTCACAAGAATTAGCTGCGTTCCTGAATGACTGGGGTGTTCGCCATACATTTGGCATTCCTTACTCTCCCACGAGTCAAGGTATAATAGAAAGAACACATCAAACCTTGAAACGCATTTTAGATCAACAGAAAGGGGGAAAAGACCTGGCTGCACCTCAAAGGAGGCTGAATAAGGCTCTGTATGTTTACAATTTTCTAAATAGCTCTGCAGAAGAGCCTGACCCCCCCACGTACAGACACTTTTTGAACAACAAAAAAGCAAAACTAAAAGAGCAACCCCCAGTTTTGATTAAAAACTTAGATTCACGACAAATAGAAGGACCATACAATCTTATAACATGGGGAAAGGGGTTTGCATGTGTTTCCACACGTGGAGGACTTAAGTGGGTCCCAGCAAAGAACGTGAAGCCCTACCACACATCAAAGCCCGCTGACACCCTCACATCAGCCAGTACTTCCACAAGTACAAACCAAGAAGCAAGCACCCAGACCTGAGGTGCACAGAATCATCAGGAGAAAGTGATCTGCCAGGAACAGCTCAAGAAAAGAATGAAGTTTTATCGTTTGTGCGCGTGCATGTTGCTTTTGTTCTTTTGTTTTAGTTTTTGTAGTGAAGCTTTACCTGTAAGTCAATCAAATACAAATGTCTGGGTTGCTTTAGCCAAGTCTTCAGGCTCTGATACCATCTGTCTATCCATCCTGGCTAGACAATTTGTTTGATGGTTGGAGCTTTGCACCCTGGCTAAAGGAACTCTGTAAAGTAGGTTTGATTATCCTGATAGTGATAATTGTAGTTTTAGTAGCAGTACCCTGTATACTTCAGTGTGTGCAGAACATAATGAGTAAGACAGTATCTAACATCTTAGTTGTTCATCAGAACGGGGGAGATGTTGGGGAAGATGAAATAGCAAGGCCCTATAAATATGATGGCCTGGCAAAAGAATCAGAGAATACAGATATCGAGATGAAAACGAGGTTTGAAATACCAAACCTTGATCACTGAGCATCTCGAAAACAATAATGCAGCCAAGCTGGAAACAATCCCCCCTTCTGATAGATCCTAAGGTCAAATGGAATGTTCTGTATCACCCCTCAATGTGTGGTTCATCCCATACCTGTAACCCTCCCCTGAAGTATCAGATGTCTGTAACCCCATTGGCCCAAGTCCTGTCCCAGCCCACCTTGAAGCCCCCTGATAAGGTGTGGCCGAGGGACTGGACGCTCTCTCTCTGGGACCCTCCTGCTGGGACACCCACCTGTCACTCTCTCTCTCTCTCTCTCTCTCTCTTCCTGCTCTCCCTGGGCCTGCCACGAGTTGCGGCTAGCAACTCTAAGCAGGGCCCTTCATCGTTTACAATAAACCATATGCTCTAAAGACCGGGCTTCAGAGATCCTTCGTTACCACCCATCCAAACTGTCTTGGAGCCCAGCAGTCCCTGCAGTACCTGTCTCATTTACCTGCTCAGAGTGTTTATATTCAAGATCTGAATCCTCCCAAAGATCCTTCAGGTAACAGTGTTTTGGGGTCTGTCTCAAATATTGACTTTCAAGTTGCTCTTCCCAGATTTGAGTTAGTGAATAATAAGTGCGCTTCCTTATGTCCTAATTCAGATAGTATGATGAGTCTGGAACACATTCCCATAGTCCAGCTGGTTTTGTTATAGCTGTGTGTTGTCCATATTGATTAGAAGAGCTTGAAATTCCTCAGGTTTGTTTCTAAGACAATGATTGCTGGTTTCTGTTGTGAATTGAACTATGGCAAACACGGGGCCTTTTTAAATACACGATGAATCTGATCTTTAAGAAATGTTCCTGTATGCTTCAAGATATTACCTTTCTATTTAAAACTACTAGTTTCTAACCCAGGTATGAGCTTTGGGATTTTCCCTGCTTATAAACACTATGGAAGCAGAACAATGTCAGGTCCTGTCAAGCAAGGAGTGGGAGCAGACAAAGCCTACTGAAGAACTTCACATATTGTAAGCAAGATCTATGTTTAGGTTTCGTTGTTGATGGTTCTTTTGGGTTTGATTTTGGTTCGATTTTTTTTGTGTCATTTTTTTTTTCCCTTAGGGACTGTTTTGGGTTTTCTTTGTTTGTTGGGTTGTTCCTTGTTTGGGTTTGGGGTTTTTATTTTGAGGGAGAGAGAGAGAGAGCTACCACTACTTAGTTGAATAGAAACTTTGGAAACTTTTTCAGATACTGAGACTAAATTCTTCCTTTTCTTCTGCTTTACCCTTTCCTTCCCATTTTCTCACTTGTGAGTGGGACCAAATGCTGTGCTTACTTGGCTCATTGTAAACATAGAATGCAACAGCTTTTAATGGAAAAATTGAACTTCTTTTCTACCTAAAGTAGAAAAACTGGTAACTGGAGTAACTGGTGAGAAGGTCTCCCTGGAATGAAAAGTGTTGCTTTATTCCTTTCAATGTGCATTGTACCCATTAACTCACCAGACACTTATGAAAGGGAAAATTATAAAGTATTTTTAAATTGCCAACACTAGATACAAGTGAAAAAGTGACATTTAGATTTTTCAAGTCCAGTTCTTTTGCTGAATAAATATTTACAATGTCTGTTTTTAATGTCACATCAAATTAAACTAGAATTTATTTTGCCTGGATGAAAGCCACAAGTAGCCTGAATTAACCTTAAGAAAAATGTTGAGATTGCAAAACTACTGAGGTCAATATAGCAAACAGTTCTCCGAGTACTGCAAATGCTGTTTTTGCAGTTTAAGTCCAGCTCTCTTGGACAAAACAGTGAAAATGTCTCTCAAATCAGTTTTCCATTAATAGAAAGTTTGATATTCATGATTTTATATTCATGAAATATAAGTAATGAAATGGTGATGTCTTACCCTTAGTGGTGGAAAAGATCTTATAACAAACCCCAGAAGATTATTGCTGGGGGAGCCTGATAATATTTTTTTATGCTAATTCTCATTTTGCAGTGGGAGTGAATGATGTCATCGTGTCTCCTCCCACTGTGTAAACTAAGCTCGTGTCGAAGTGTTGCTGCCTCTTGTCACAGAGAGAACGGTTCACTTAAATGCAGCTGCAGTACTTCTGTGTGATACCTGTCAGAGCCATTCCCAGTGCGAGGTTGGGTTTGTGACCATGATGTCAAGATTTGTCTGTCTTCTTTTCTGTGGATATATTGCACTAAACCTGGGAAATACTCAGACATTGCCCAGAGGCAAGTAGCTATGAACAACTTTCTGGGGGTTTGTTTGTTTTTCTCTTGTGGGACTTAGGGGTTTTTAAAGCTCATATTTTGTTATGGAAATTTGCTTTCAACATGTTAGGAATGATTAAAGGTAACAGCCAAGATGAAAGAAGGTCAGGGAAAAGGGCAAAACCAGGTATAACAGCAACCTTAAAGCTCTTGAATAAAATAAGCTTAAAAATTTTCATGGTATCTTATGACTCTAGTGAGAATTATCATGACAAAGTTACTGTCTTTAATAATTTTATAGTTATTTGGACAGCACTGTGCAGGTCTGTGGTTTAGTATCTTAAAGACAATGTGACTTGGAAGCACCCTGTGTTGCTGGTGGAAGATTTCAGTTTTGTCTTTGAAAGAACTTGTATACTTTCCCTTTATATCTATCCTTAACAATTCAGTAGGCATTGATTAGTGTAGGTCAGCTTGTGTGCATTTTGAGGGAGAGAAATATGATTGATTAAAATGTATACAAGTAGAAAAACCACTCCAAACCTGTGTGAATATTTGTTTAACCATTCCTTTCTCCCAGAGTCTGGAAGTACAGTAGATTTGCGAAGCTGGCAGTGATCTCTTCTTCTCCTTGGTTATATGACACACATAACATTGGTATTTTAATAGTATTTTATTGCTTACTGCAGGAAGAGCAGTCATAGCATAAAATTAAAATAATATTTCTCTATCTGGATGGTAAAACAGTTCATAGTGCCTTGGCATTAAGGCAGCAGTTTCACAACTGTTTCTGTACTGCACATATTGCTCTCACTTTGTGGAAGTGCTTGCCTGAGTCCACTGTGCTTTGTAATGCATTTTATATCTGCATTCTCCTGCAGCCACTGACATTTAGACGAACCTGTGATTTAGTTATGAGAATATTTATTAATAAATAAGCACTTTGAGGGATTCCTAGGAGATTCTCTTTCATAGAAGGGAAACCTAAAGGTATTTTGGGGAGTTGAGGTAATTTTTTTCACCCCCATCCCTCCTTAGGAGACTTTTTTTTTTTTTTTAGAATTTCATTATTTTTCTTTCTTCCATAAGATGACATTCTTTTGAAATTATCTTTCTTTTAATCTCATCTTCTGGAGCCAATGTGGAGTTTTCTGTATACTAGTAATAGTGGAACAGTGTGTAGTCTCTGAGTAACAGATATGCAGTTCAAGTCAAACTAACTCTAAGAATTTAGTTTTGCGAAAAAAGGACTTAAGAGAGGATTATGTTGACCAGACAGGAATCCTGTATGTATTGCCTGGACTGAGGGAAGGAACTTTTCCAGTACTTGTCTTTTTTAAATGGCTTCACTGGACTTTCTGCTCACTACTGTAGAATAGTGGCTCTAAGTTTATGCTCAGACAAAGCTTCTAATCCACTGCAAGATTAACTTTGGCATGCATTTTTTCTGTCCTAAAATAACATTGCAGAAGTGAAGTTCTGTTTGCCAAATGCATAAAGCTGCAGGTGGAAACTTAATTTCTTTTCAGTGAAATATATTTTTTAAGATTCTCCCCTTGCAGTGTAGAAACATCAGTCAAATTATTTTGTTTGTAGCTGCCTCTCCAGTTACTCTTTACAAAGAATTGCATTGAAAAAGTAAGTGTATTAGTACTTAGCTGCTATCTGGAAATGTTCAAAGGATTGCCTTCTACAGCATTGTCTTGTTTGATAGGGACTACAGACTTTTTTTGTAAGCAAAGACTATATGTAGATCTTAAAGAGGTTTAAAAATGAAAATATGTACTGGTAATATTCTGTTTTAAGAGGGCTTCTCTGCCTTGCTATGTAAGCTTAAATTCCAGTGAACTTCTGTGCTCTTTAAGTCCCAAAGTATGTAACTGAGGTTTCAGAGTCACTCTTGCTCTCTGGAGAACAATGGAATCAAGTTCATAACTTGAAGGAGAGCGCAATCTAGCCAAACTTGCTTTCTGGTGGTGCAGGTACTTGTGGAAACAGGTTATCAGAGTAAATCTTGCCCTTCTTTCCAGCACTTTGCAATTCTAGTGCACAAATCTTCTCTCCCAGAGGTGAAACACTGACCCCATGTCTCGTGGACTGGGATTTCCTTTCACTGGTACAAGGTGGAAGGAACATCTTGCCTCCTGCAGCTGCAAAGGAACAGAGCCAGTACAGTGACTTCCAGAGCTGTTTGAGAGACTGTGTGCAAATGGGCTGGTCAGGAGGCTGGAACACAAATTGCTCCCTTTTCCCATATATTTTTGTACTTTCACCTCCACACGTGTGTGTTTTACTAGGATGAAAAAGAAAATATTATTGCTGTTCTCAAAAGAGTGTTTTTTATTAATGAATTCTTTCATTGTTTTAACTTCAAAGATTAAGGTATTGTTGGAGGAATAATAATAATAAGGAAACACAATATAATTTGGAAAGGAAGGCTGGTGGGTAGTGTGTTTTAGTATGAAGGCAGTGGGTTTTTCACACTTATGTTTGTGTTTCATCTGGGGGATCACTTGCTAAGAAAATTCTGCAGTCAGTGCCTTTGGATACTGAGTGAAGGATCACAGAACAGCACAGTGAGAGATGCTGGTACCATTACAGATGACATTTCATCCAGTATTTCAGCAGCTGTCCGTTCAACTTTGTCTAGCTTCTAAAGTTTTCTTCTAACTAGAATTTTTCTTCTTGTTTTTGTCTCTCTTATTATGCCATTATGCCAGTGCCATCCAACATATATGATTCTGAAGTTCAACACTATTGTGCTTTATTGATGGATGGAAACATGCTCTAATTTTTATGGTTCTGCATAACAGAAAAGTTCCATTCTTAAAGAGCTCAGTGTTGTCTCTCTAGACAGGAATTAAGTACAGACAAAAAGAGTTGTCTTTAGAGAATGAGTTGGTAAGCAGAGCATCCTGGATCTGAGACAGATGAGAAAACAAAGCCACAGAATCCAGAACAAACAAGTTACAGGACATACTCCACGAGATTGTGCTGCCTTATAAACCGTGTTTCACTGTCATCTTTCCAGTTGGAGTTGATACAATTGTTGAAGGAACAGCTGAAGAATAAGTTCTTAGTGTTTGGTAAAGCAGCATTTCATGTTTTTTATTTTGTCACTCGACTTTCCAGTTACAGCACAGAGGCACATGGATATGTGGTTTTTCACTACATTCTCTGTTTCTGATAGCTTTTGTCTATCTTCATGTTCTGTTTTACTTTGTTAGAGCTGAAAAGAATTTGGGGTTGATCTCTTCTTATAAAATTTCAATTTTAGGAAGTAATTAAAAAAAAAAAAAGTCTGAATGTTTTTCTGGTGGTTTTTTTTTTTTTTCCCCCACGGATTTTTTGACATGTTTCTGACCACTGTGGTTTTCCTACTATTTGAATTAGTCATCAGGTACAGTGGAATTCAGGTCCATCCTGGTTCTACTTTCCAGGACTCAGGCCTATGCTACTCTGCTGTCCAGGAAGGGCTCAGGAAACCCTAATTTGGCTTTCTCCTGTTTGCTGTCTTCTTAGGGAAAAAGAATATGGACTTGACATTTCTTAGGGGGCCATGTGAAAAAGCCTGATTTACAGACTCCTGTAGGGAAAACCAGATCCAAAACTTCCTTGTATCTGCAGTTGTCAGCAGTGGGGTTAAGTGGGAAAAAGAATTGTTTTGCACTGAGGATTTGTTTCTTTGTTTGGAAGTACTGAATATGTTTGGTCTGATATTTTAGATAGCTACTAACTAATATTTGTACTTAAGGTAATTATAACTGACATCTCTTTTAGAGTGAATGCTGTATTTACAGTAGACTCCCAAACTTTGACATTTGAGAAAAGGAGTAGACTAATTTTATTCCTAGCTAAGTTTGCTGGCTATGCTATGTTACGTAATACATCTTACTAAGCAGAGCATGTGTTTTCATTTACTAGTGTCAAACAGTTAAAACAATGTAGAGTTATTTCAATGTATCACAGTTATTATATTGCAACAGCCAAACTTTAAATTTTTGTGCTGCCCTGTCCCTTCCTGCCAGAATCACCCTTTTGGTAGCTGTAGGGTGGCAGGGCAAAAACTGAAGACAGGGAAAAGTCTCCTGGAAGTTGTGGGGTTTTGAGCATGCAGTGAAGCTGGCATATTAAAATATCACGAAAGGATTGAAATGACATGTGGTTTATATGTTACTATCCCCATGGTTTATCAAACATCTTTCTGGGAACTATTTATCAAAATGCACAATGCATTAACTTTTAAAAAATGTTCTTATGAAGAAGAACCAGTTTGAACTAAATTATTGAACTTCATTTTTTGTTGTGTCTGGAAAAAGAAGTGCAAAATTAATTTGGTTTTTTTTTTTTTTTTTTTTTTTTGTGAAATATTTTCTTATATTTAATGGCACATAAGTGTCAAGTCCAACAGGAAATTTAAAAGGGATCCTTTAGCTGGTGTAATAGAGTGACAAGGGTTTTCAGTAACTAGATATGTCATGGCAAATTTGGCTGATTCTTGCTCAGAGTGAAAATAGACTGTAAGAATGTAACAATTATAGCAGTTCATTTAATCAAATTTATCTTATCACGCAGACAGTTGTGTCCTAGGCTTGCACATAAACATATCAAAACCCAGTACTGAGTGTCAGGCTTCTGAGTTCAAAGATAATCTGTAATACCAGAATTCCATTTTTGTATTGGCACAAACAGTGGTGCAACATTGTGATGATGCATATGGGTGGATTCTGCCAGAATTAAATTCCACTACATATGAACACCTCCAAAATGATGTCACTGCTGGATAATCTGTGTAACCTTCCACCTCTTCATTATAATTTTCGTGTTCACAAGTATCCCTTTTTGAACTCTATTTTTCAGCCCTCCTTCATATAACCTCTGACTCTAGCTGTTCCAGAAGGGCAAGCTACATAATTCACTTCAGGGGAGAGCTGTAGGCTAAATCCTGCTGCTGCTGTGGAGCCAGACCAACTCTGGATGGATGGTATAGTCTGTGTCTGTTGACTGATGATACAGTAAATGGACAATGGGTTTGAGGCTTCTTTGGACCTTTTGGACTCACCAGGTGTGTACTGCACACTGTGTGTGGAAACAAAAACCTCTGTCTGCTCCAGGGGGAAAAAATGGCTAGCAGTGACCTGCCATAGTCAGGACTGTTCATGCAACTCTTATTGGATTTATTTTCCTTGGGGGAATTCAAGTGCGGACTTGAAATTGTTTGTGAGCAAGACAAATTTGTTGCTGTGGAGAGTTCTTGACTACTGCCTTTTTGCAGAAGCCAGTTGGAGTCCTTCTGACTAGCATGGTGAATCCTGTTGAGAAAAGAAGCAGGTATTCGTGTTCTGGACAGCCTGCAGCCTGAAATAGGTGCCCTTAGCTTAACAGCCTGGTCTGCAGTGTCTTCCCAAGTGGAAAAGGGCAGCTGGAAACAGGCCAGATCCTACTCAGACTTGCTTGACAGGCCTTAGTTCAAATGGTCTTAGTTAAAAATTGTTTTTTTACAATACAGGACAGCATGTATGTAATGCTAGTTTGCTTTGTGAGATATGTATTTGCCTTATTGTGTTGTGAGAGTGGTGGTTGTGAAGATGACTACTGGCAGCATCATGAACTAAACTTTTGTATGGGCAAGGACAGGACCAACTATTCCAGTACTGCCATCCCTCAAAGCATAACAGTCATGTGCCATTTTACTCTGGCTATGTCAACTCTAAACCTCCTCACTTGAGCAAGCCAGTGTGTGTCATATCAAGGTGAAGAAAACACAGGTCAAGTTTTGAACCACCAAGTGATTTTGTACTGTTCATGAAGTCATGATTGTAGTTATGGTCACCAGAATGGAATGTTTTTGCACTCACTGCTTCACCAAAGTGATGTCATCAAAGTGTGCAGGAATCCAGGCAAGGTTATGGAAGGATGGTTGCATTAAGATTATCAACACAGAGTCTGCACCCATTCAGAGCTGCTGAATAAAATGCTGGTAAAGAGTTGGGGCTCGAGTTATGAAGATTCTAGACCTAAAGGCAGGGAGGTAGGGAATGCTTTTTTGTAGGAGGAAAACTACTTTTCTCCCAGTCTGGAGGGAAGCTTTATGGCACTTGTTCAGAGGTTGGAAGACAAAATATAACCTGTGTTCTCTAAAATGCTTTAGATTTGTTGCGGAGGTCTATCACTTTGCAATAATTTAGTATTATTTAGAGCATCTTCTGGAAGAAAAATAAATGAAGTGATTGCAATAATAATTGTTCTTAGGCTAATTGTAGCAATGGCTCTTATATAAATACTGTTTACCTTGAACAAACATGTCATCAGGGCTTCATGTGAATAAATCCACTTTGATAAAACCCAGCTTAATGAAGTGCCTAAACCTCTGCATATGATTTGATTTTTTTTTATTTTGTGTGTATGGGGTGTGCTAACACTAGGGCTAGCACATTCATTATTGGCATTGGTATGCATTATTGGCATTTTTCTTTTTCTTTAAGAACACTGTATGTTCTTAAAAAGAAATTGTAATTCTATACTCTTTCTCAAGCTGAAGAGTTGATGGCAAAATGGATTGTCAAAGTATGAGGGGATTTTTTAGGGCTATTTTTATATTTTTTATTTTATTTTATTTTATATTTTTATATAGTTCTAAGGTTTTGCATTATTCTTAAAATCTGCTTAAGAACAGCACAATTCAGTACAGTGGGAAAAGATTCTTTCCAATCACCTGCGGTCGTGTCATTAGTTTATGAATCTATAAATGGCCACAGAATGCTTGATATGAGTTTACATAATTAATACTTTGGGAACCTGGCCAATTTTAAAGGACTGAGAGTGTATGTGGAATAACATTATTTTTAAACTCACATTTGGAAAAGACTGTTCTTTTTTCAGCTGCTTGTAATATCTGTTTTATAATTAATATAATTAATATAAATTAATATTTATAAAAATATCTGTTTTATATTAATTATTCGCTTTAATTTTTCTTTCTGGGCTGGAACTCTGGAGTAATTTTAGAACACATGAAATTGTGGTTGGTTCAAAAATACAAATATGCATGCTTGAAATATCCCAGAAGATAATTTTCTGACTTCGAAGTTAAAACATTTTCTGACATTTTAGGTTACCCCATTACCACAGTTCAAGCCTATACATGAACAAGAAAAATGCACACTGAGAAAATTAGAGGACTTTCAGGCTTTATCGCTTATCACTGTTCTTTTGAAATCTCAGTGTCTGTACAACATAAACAAACATACGCTGAAAGCAAAGGCATGGGTGCAATAGTCTGAAAGTTGATAAGAAATTGAGCTCTGGGGTACAAATAATAGAAAGAAAACTCTACTGTTTGACCTGAACATTTTGGCAGAATTCCATTCTGTGGCTCATGCAAACACTGAAGTAGTTGGATTAAATGGCAGGGCAGATTTTATTTATAGCACAGTGTGCAACTTATTTCACAGTCAGGGAAGTGGCTGCAGTCAGGCTTAAGAACCATGAATCCCCTTAGTTTGATGAAGAGCTGACTCAAGTAAAAGTGGTGAGGTTTTCTATTCAGCTTGAATCAATAGGTCTCCTTCTTTTGTCATAAAGCTAGTTAAGAGACATTTACTGTGTGGACATGACTATGAAATTGATCCACAGTGACAGCTCATCACTTGCTACCTTACAAATGAGCACCAGCTTTTAGCTATGATCTGACAAGCACCAATACTGCATCTTATCAACATTCCTTCCTGTTCTTTGGTTTAGTTAAGAGGAACACAAAACCTGGCAATTCTAATAGAAATGTCTTCTTGCTTGTGTTGGTTATTCAGTGCTCCTTAGCAGCTGGTACATCTGATGTAACTCAGTGTTATGGAGTTGAAGGTGATTTATGTCCTTTGTTAATCAAGTCTATGTCAACATAAATAAGATTTCTTTCCCAAAAGGTTAAAATACTAATTATGCAATTAATTCTAGCTAAAGAAATTCTTTTGAATTATTGGCAGATTTGGGGATTTTTGCTCCATTGGAAAATCTTTACGCACCTTGCACTTTTGTCATGAGTGTGAATTCACACAGACTCTCTAGTACACTGAGGCATACACATGCACTCACAAAGGCAGTGTGGGATCTTGCTCATTTGCTTTTGGTAAATGCATTACATCAAAAAATATCTCTTTTAATCTTTCACACTCTCATCAATCCCCTGTACTCTCACAATTTTGGTAATGTGATCAAATAGCAGTTGATAAAAGCAGTAGTATGTTGTTAATGTACAGCCATGAATTCTTAGAAAGCAGTTTCTCAGTAATGTAACAGATGTTTATTGTGTTCCCTTTCCACTCAGAAATGCTTACAGCAATTAGCAAGGGAGATCATATGCTATTATTGTACTTATTTGAAGTTGCTCGTAGAATTAAGGATGTAGAAAAGTTACATATAGGGAATAGATAATCTCATTTATGCCCTGTTGAAACTTCAGGCATTGTGAATAATTTTTTCCATGACCTGCCCCTTCTGGATTTTTTTCCAATAATTTGTTTTTGTAGTATTAAAACACTTGTCAGTTGTCAAAAAAAAAAAAAAAAAAAAAACTGGCACAGGGAAGACCATCTCATTTAAAAGCTCTGAAGTCGTGAAGCATTATTTATGTGCTTAATACACTCTGAAGTCAGAGAGCATTCCTTGGGAATGAATGTAATCTACTGCACACTGGGTTACAAGATTGGTAATGAGAGAGACACAGCTTCCTACATACCATAAATTCTCCATGAGCATTTGGATAAATGCCTGAGAAAAGCACAAGTGAAAATGCAAAGTCAGGCCTACAAAGTTTGCTTAGCTGATGGTTTTGTGCATAGATGTATGTGCCCCTATCCCACCCCAAAATGTTCATAAGCCTTCCTTTTGTGTAGCTGATAGTATTCATTATTGGCATTTTTCTTTCAATGA
This sequence comes from Vidua macroura, assembly GCF_024509145.1. Taxonomy (NCBI): domain Eukaryota; kingdom Metazoa; phylum Chordata; class Aves; order Passeriformes; family Viduidae; genus Vidua; species Vidua macroura. Next base: position 66,106,246 of record NC_071572.1, read on the forward strand.
AGCACTGGCTGGAGAATTTATTTTAAAAAATAATACAGACATAGAAAGATAGGTTGGAAGGAGAGATTACTTCCTGCAGCTTTCTTTCATCTCTGTAGATAAAAGGCAACATGGTGAAAATAGAGCAGGTGATGTTACAGGTAAAGAATTTGGAAATATAGGTGGCGAACATGAATTCTATGCCATGTCCTGGGTAGGAAGGGAAATATGTGGGAGAAAAGATGAAACACCTTCATTATAAAAAATAAGTATTTGTCTTATCTTAGTACTCGCTTGATCATAGACATAGCTTTTATTTTACATGTTGTATACTCATTAAGCTTGGTGACCATTATTTTCTCTAGTCCACTCATTTAGAACCATTTACTTCATATTTTAGTTTTCTTAAGATGAGTTAACAATGCTTCTTGCTCACAATGTGTACATAGAGCTGAAAAATTTCTGTCAAATTTAGGAATTCAATAATACAATCTAAACTTATGAAGCATTTATTAGTACTTTTTAAAATTAAAGATGTACTGGCAATTTGTTGCTTCTTTTCTCCAGATGTGTTTGAACTGTAGAATTTTTCCTTTGATCTTTGCATACTCAAAATGTGGAACAATATAGAAGAAGATTAAAAGGATCACCTCTGATTTTTCTTAATCTGTTGGGGTTTTTGTTCGGTTTATTTTAGAGTAGTAGTAAGAAGCCAGGTCATCAGTCCTGAGATCTGTCTCATCTAATGGTGCAAGATGAGGTACATTTTCCAGCTGGAAAAACTATGTGCAGTTGGAATCAATCCTTATAGGACTGGGCTGTATCCAGCAAGTGTCATAGACATGTGTGAGAACGTTCAGTTTGGAGACCAGGAGCGTAAGTGATACCACTTTATTTTGACTACTCTTTTGGAAACATAGGGCAATTTTAAAAAAATTTACATTTTGTTTGTTTGTTTGTGTCTACAGCTTTCTAAACCAAAGGAAAGTAACTGGCTAAAAGCTTTGTTGACAGACTTAACTCCATTGACTAGCCCAAATCATAGTTGTTCAAGCACAATAGAATTTAATATTTCAGTACTGCTTTTGTTACTGACAGAGTTTTCTTCCTCTCTCTGAGTTTAGCATTTGATATACAACGCTGCCGAAGAATTCTTATGCGTGCTTCAGATATTTAATTGCTTTATCATCTGTCTGCTTCTTAAAAGTGGGGAATTTATTCCAAAGTTAACACAGAATATTGCAAGCACCTTTGCCAAGTGACATTCAGAGCAATTAATCCTTGCTCTATTTGAAGTCCTCTATGTCTTGGGTGTTATTTTGAGCAGAGAACACATGTATTTTGTGTAATCATATGCAGGTTGCAATGCTGGAAGTGGAAAACCATTGTGACTTCAGAAAGTGGATAATCCCATTCCATTTCCATCTTTTTGCATATTATTTTAAAGATTCTTGCTTTGACTATACTCAGCATAGTGGGGGACTTATAAACAGAATGTCACCTATTTCTGAATGGGCTTCTGCATGTTGTTTGTTTCCCTTCAATTCCAAAGCAGGTCATTATGGACAACTCATCTGCCTCTACTCTTTTCCATGACCCAAGTTCTTTCCCAAGTGTACACAAAGCACAAAACATTCTCCCTCTCTGAAATGAGTATAGGAATTACACTGGATGTTGCTCAAGAACCAGAAAGAGCTTCTTAAGCAATGTCAAAGAGGTATCTAAAGGGACTTGGGACTTTTAAGCACTGACTGCTATTCTTTGAGCCGAGATTTCCATCTCCCCTGTAATGTAGGCATCCAGTCTGCATTTCTCCAGTCTGACAGGAAGGATACCTGTGGAAATTGTGCCAAAGTTGAAGTAAATGTTGTTCATCCCTTTCCCATTGTATGCAAAGCCAGGAATAACATTACAGAAGGCAGCAAGCTTTGCCAGACAGCCTGGTCTTGGTAAATTTGCTCTGGCTGTTCCAAATCACCTTCTTGTTCATCATGTGCACAGGTGTGACTGTTCCCGGTGACTGAGGCTAGGGACAACAGCTTGCGGTTTCCTGGATGATCCTTCTTGCCTTTACTCAATCAATTGCACTGAGATATTTTTCTCTTCTCACATAATAAAATAATCTTACTTCTCCCTGTCAATTCTCTTATGCTTATTCATATACTGAAAAGGCCATGCCTTATTGGATTTTCATTTTCTATGTGTTAGAGATGGGAAGCAGGATACCGGGATTCATGTGGTGCACTGAGGAGGGCATCTCTCCTTGAGGCTTTATGGTGTATATTTAGATGTGCAGAACAAAAGTAGTAGCCTTCAATTGAAAAAAAATAGTAATTTTTTACAAGGAAACATAGGGCTGAAATAGACTTCCTGAACTCATTTTGACCACCTTGTTCTTATTCCCAAGACAGTTTGTTCTAGAGTGTAGCTCCTTGTAGATATATTCCTTGCTGCAGTCTGCTCCAAATATGGAGTAGAAATAATTTATACTGCTTTTCCTCAGGGCTTTGTTTGCCATATGTATTTGGATACTGTATTCATATCTATCTATGTACTTTTCCTCCAAGCTCAATGACTCCTATTTTCTCAGGCTTCTTTTCTGGGTAATATATTCCGTACCTTGAGTCATTGAATGTGATTTTTTCCTGAATTTACCAAGATGGTCTGTTTTGCAGTGCTCTATGTATTTATCCATTAGTGATAAGAGAACTTTTAAAAGTGAGAACTAGTGCATAAAAGGACTGAGATCCATTTCTTCGGATTTAAAATAGAGAAGGTAACAATTTTGAAACATACCTAGACAAGTTGGGGATTCTGAGACTTATAGATTAATTTACAACTAAAGGATTGGAAGTACATTTCAAATTTATTCTGTTACTACAGCTTGTAAATCCTCCTAGCTGTCTAAATACTACTATTTTTAAGCAGGTTTGTCCCTAAAAAATAACCATGTGTGTAATCAGAGAAGGAGGTAAAACAAAGTTAGCTTTAAAATCATCTAACCCAATGTTACAGAATACTCAGCTAAAGACTTGCTCTTTCATTTGCTTGGATTATGGCAAATAAGTTAATACTTATCAGAGAAGAGGATTTCATTGTTTGATTACCTATTTTGTTCTATTAGTGCAGATAAACATGCAAATTTCAATTTATTACTGCTTGAGGTTTTTTTAACTGTTGATTTGGAGCTGCCTTAATAAATTCTACACAGTAGAACTTATACTTTCTTGCTGTTGGTTATTTTGATATTCTTATTTTGAATGATTCCTCCCAAAGTGTTTCAAAAGATCCCCAGATGTGCAGTCACAGAGTGAAAAAAAATTTACATATTGTGGTATAATAAATGGTGATCACATGTAAGGAACAGACTTCAAATTGGCTGTAGGGAATGAGTCCCTCACTACAACCTGGGTACACAGTAACCCATGTAGCAGATTGCCTGTGCACTCAGTAATAAACACCAACATCCTGGATTGTAGTGTCCTCACTCTTCTCATGGATGCAAAGGTGTCTGCAGTTCCAGACACTGTTTTTTATGATGCCTTCGATTTTCAACTCTTCAAAAAATGCACTGATACTTGTAAGTGGAAGGTGGCGGAAGGGAGATGCCAAACACTGCCTGCCACTGAGTAGGCAATGGCAGTGATAATGCACTGCCTGCTCATGAACACAGGTATAAGAGACTTCCTGCATTAAGGTCTATTATCTTTGATACCAATTGCTTCAATACATTTGAAGTTTATGGGCAGAGAAAGTCCAACAGCATTTGAAATCTTCACCTGCTCAAGTTCTTAGTGTTTTGTTGAGCTTTTCCTACTGAGGAGAGGTTATTAAAGAAAGTCTTTGATTTTATTCAGCTGATCAGCTCTAAAGTATGACCACCTTGTATGAGGCCATGTTCAAAGACCACATTTCTCTTTTGGTGTTTGCATTGGCTAATGCTCTTTAAAGGCTTTAAAAAAGAGAGTTAGACCCAGAAAATTTGTGAGGCTCTCTTTGCTCCCCACAGTCTTCTGCTTGCCTTTATTGAATATATTTATGCAGAATCTGTCAGGTTCTTTGGCCAGGACAGTTTTCTTCATAGCCCAGCCTGGGTGGAGTTGCCTTGGACTTGCTTCCTTGGACAGGAGAAGGAGCCAGGATTGGAAAGACAGCTCTTCTGGGCAAGATGCAGTCACTGTCTCATCAGCTCTGTCCAGGTGAAATTACATCCTGAAAAATACATACCAGGCCAGTCTGGAAAAAACAACAACAAATAAGGAGCTTTGAGAGTAAAGCCAGGGGAACATGGCCCTGGAGAGCCTAAAGACATCAGATCGAAATTAAGCTTTATCCTACTGCAAATAAATGATCCATAATCTAAATTGAAATAAGGGTTTCAGGTTGTTTTATTTTTGTCTTGTCCTTTTAAATTTGTGCACTGTTAATTTTAAAAGTGTTATCTATCAAAAATTGTTCAACTTGAAGGAGGTTCAAAGGTGCATTGAAAATAATGAATAGGCTTGGTTTTGTCCCTATCCTTCAAAAATGTTAAATTTTTCAATGTTGAATTTTATAAATTTTTACCATCAAACACCAAACTAAGTTTACTAACTGGACACAAAAAGTAGCTGAATTTTATAAGGTTTAAAATAAAAATTAAACAGAATCCCACAAGAGGAGCCAGGGTCAGGTTCTTTTAAATCATACGACAGAACTTTTCAGAGACTGTTCCCTTTTCCAACAGAGCTGCAGGCTTGGTTATTTTCAAACCACAGTTTTCTTTCTTGTTTTCAGTTTTGTTCCCTATTTTAATAAATAATGAAAAATGATCTGCAGAATGTAAGGTAGAATTGGGAGTTGGACCACTGAAATAGGATCCCAAGTTTAAATCCAGGCTGTTTTCAGCTTTGCACCCTAAAAATAAGGACAGTTACTTTATGAAGTCAAAAAAGCAATTTTAAACCAGCATATTTAAGGAGCCTTGTGAAGGAGATAGTGATAAAGATGGAAGTGGAACGTCAGTGAAGTTCTCGAATGACCTGAAAACAGGTGAAACAGATGGCAACATATGAGCAATAAATTTCCTTTGTACGATGATTTTTGTAGATACATTGAAGCTGGAATTGCTAATAACTATGTCTTTACCTCTGCATTGATCTAACTGGTCCTAAGGTACTAATGAGTACAGCTTATTCACTCAGTTCTGAACTGTGGTAATCATTAGAGAGGAATTGACAAAATGAGTTTTAAAACCTTGTAATTTTGTAATATAAATGCTCTAACAATTCTCTTTCAGAAGTATATATTTAGTTTATAAAATTAGAGAGCAGCAGATTTCTGATTAACATTAATAAAACTAAATGTGCATAGCAACTGGAGAAAAAGGTGTCAGTAACCTTGAAATAGTGCTGTGAGAAAGAACACAGGAAGGGATGGGGCTGACCCTGGGCCCTCACAGGTCATCTCTTCCTTTTGGGTCACTACTTTCAGCTGAACACCAGTATTGAGGAGTTTCACTACTGCATATTTCAGCTACTCGTACTCCTTTAGTAGTGAATTTGTCTATAATTTAAATTACTAAAATGGCCCCAGATATGAAAGAAATATGGAGGGAATTACAGTTTATCCTGTTTTATTTGCTGTGTGCATTCTGTTAAGAGTGTTGATACACCCAAGAAACGTTGCCTTCTTTGGAATTGAAGGAGTTTGAAGGTGTAAGTTGAGAGCTCAAGAGTTAGGTTTTTGTAGATAGACATGTTTGTGTTTTGCACACTTAACTGCTGCATATTGACAGCCAATTCTTCTGAAGCAATGTTAGACTTGTGTAGACATAATAATACTTTGAAAAAAATGATTGTCATTTGCAAATGAAGTTCCCCAAAACTTCATGGAAGGCTGTTAGCTCACCCTCCCCTAAAAAGGTATTCTTGGTTGCCCTCTTCATATGGCACTTACTTTCATCATTCAGAGTGTTTGTGAATGTAAATTTCATGGCTAGGAACCTTAGTGTTTAATGTAATCTCTCAGGAGAAAGGATCCTCAGCCATCTTACTGGAGAATACAAAGAAAGATTTCTGCAGAATTGCAGAGTAACTTGGCAAGAGTCACTGGGCACAAACTGGAATACAGGAAATTCCACTTAGATATTAGGACTTTTTTTTTAAATAGAAGTATGCTAAGCACTGAAACAGATTACCCCAGAGATGTTATGGAATCTGTGTCCTCAGAGGTGTTCAAGACTCAGCTGGATGTGGCCCTGAGCAACTTGAGGTCTGCTTTAAGCAGGGAGTTGAACTAGAGAAGTTCCTTTCACCCTAAGTTATTCCATTATTCTGTGCTTGTGGCTGCTTTAGAAGTGTGTCTTGTTTATTGTAGTACATAGAAACAGAACTATTTTTAAGTTTCCCATTTTAAGACATATTTGGGTTGCAGCCAAACAACCAATATTTCTCCATGTTTGGCAGCCAAAATAAATACAAAAATATAAAAGAGCAGAAAATAAAAGTTTCATAGTTTTAGATTATCATTGAAAACTTGCCTGGTGGTACTATGACACCAGATTTGGAAAAATCAAAGCACTGCTGTGAATCATTTGAATAAATGAGGTAGTGCTCACAAATAAATGGTGCTAATATATTTTCATAAGGCACACTTCATTTGTCTAGCACTCTGGGAGGCAGTGCTGGGTCTTGCCTTCATGCCCCTTAAAATCGTTGAAATGGTGGAGAATAAACAGTTTCAATGTAAGGCAAAAGGAATTCTGGCAACAAAGCCAAATTTGGTGTAATACACTACAGCTGTATTCACCCTCTAGTTTTGTAGGGCAGAGTTCAAGAATCCTCTATGGATAAAAACAAAAAATAGGACTGTATTTGATCACAAGAGACCATGCACACTTAAAGCGCACAGTAGACTCCTGGTATGAGTGAAAGGAACATCTAAACTTTTAAAAGTTTCAATATTTTCTTGCCTTTGTCTCCTGTTGCCTATACATTCTAACTAGCCAAACTATAGTTCTTCCAGCTGGATTTTTTTGGCCATTGGTACCTATTTTCTTCTTTCTGAAGAGTTGGTGGTGGCTGGTTGTCATATGGTGCAGCTGATTCATTATTAAGCTGTTTTTCATTCTCTCCCAGTATAGGCAGACTCCTTTCCTGTGATTCCAGCACTCCAAGTGCTCTCATACACTTAACATTGTGCTGTTACTTCAGATGTGCTTTGCACAGTTTCTCCTGCTGATCTTGGCCATCAACTGCCTTTTGTTGAAGAGAATACTTGCAGATCAGTGTGGAATTTCTGTTGGCAAGCATGGAGGGAAAGATTGTGTTTCAGAGGTGGCTATAGATCTCAGAATCTTCCATTTGGAAATGGCCTCAATGTAAAAGAATTACAATACAAATGCAAATACTTAAGAGCAGGCTTTCACTAATAAATGCCAAAAACTGGCACAAATAAATGGAATTAGAGGGCATCTAGTTTATCATTCAAGTCTTTCATCAAGGAGATTCAGGGAAAAAAGGTCTCCTGGAATCCTAATATGACAAAATTATTTTCTCAAATCAAATAGATTCTTACCACAGTATCATAAGAGTTAAATTCCTATGACTTCCCTTGTCCATCCAATCATATTTAATGAATGTTTATCTGAGTGATGACTAAAAATACATATTACCCAGAATGAGAATGCTTTCCTGGTTAGTTGTTCAAAACACTGTGAGATCAACACAAGTGAAATCTATATTGCTAATATGCTCCTGGGGACAGTCCCCATTTACTAAGATAATTTATATATCATTTATATCCACCTTGCTCCAGGCTGGCCCTCTTTTGACTTGACTGGCAGTATCTGTGCAGTACGTAGGATTGAGCTCTTCTTGTCCTTGGTTGCTCCACTTCTGTTCATATGCTTCCAGAAACTGGTCATTTATTGTTTTACCAGCTAATATTTATCCCTCATTTTCACTGATTCTGGAATGCACACAGCCCATGAATAGGAATGTGGTTTAGTCATATGAAGTGTGGCGTCTGTGTTGTTGCTTTAGTGGTTATTTTCCCTGAAAAACACACAGCTAAGTTAAAGTGGAGAGATTTGTCTGCCTTGCTCTTTGCTGCTCTTTGGGTCAGGTTTTAGGAAAGACAGGTCCTGCTTGCCTAACCTGATCTCCTCTTTTGACAAGGTCACATACTTACTGGATAAGTGAAAGATTGTATATGCTGTGTACCTTCAACAAGGCCAAATGCTGATCCTGCACCCGGCTCATGACAACCCAAAGTTGCCTGGTGAGAAAGGACTTGGATATGCTGGTCACCAGCAGCTGAACAAGAGCCCAATGGAAGCCTGGCCTGTATCAGCAATAGTGTGCCCAGCAGAGCCAGGGAAGTGGTCACCCCCCTGTGCTTGGCACTGGTAGGGCTGTACTCTAAATCCTATATTAAATTTTGTGTCCCTCTCTACAAAAAAGATGTTGAGGAGCTGAAGCATGTCCACAGAAGGGCCACAAAGCTGGTGAAGGGACTGGACCAAAAGTCTTATGAGGAATTGTTGAGGGCGCTGGAGAAAAGGAGGCTGAGGGGGGACCTTATCTCTCTCTACAACTGCCTGAAAGGAGGATGTAGGGGCAACATGGGGGTCAGCCTCTTCTCTCAAGTAACAAGTGACATGACAAGGTCAAATGGCCTCAAATTGTGCCAGGGGAGCTTTAGATTGGATACTAGGAAAAATATCTTCACCAAAAGGGTCATGAAACATTGGAACAGACTGATGATGTTTGAGGCACCATCCCTGGAGGTGTTTGAAAGTTTTGTGGATGTGGCACCTGGGGACATGGTTTAGTGGTGGCCTTGACAGTGCTGGGTTTATGGTTGAACTTGATGATCTTGATGGTTTTTTCCAACCTAAATAATTTTTTCTTAATGTTATTTTCCTAAACTCTACAGGGACTCTGCAATACTTTTTGCCATCCAGGCAAAAAGTAAATTAATAGTATTAATTTACTTAAAAGTAAAGGAAAATTACCTGCCCTGTCAAGACAGGGTATTGAGGACAAGGATTTTTTTTAAAATTTCAAGTGCATCTCCTTTTCTTATTTCCTGCCTTATTCTCTTTTTAAAAAAATGTATTATTTCTGTTTATTTTCTGCTAGAACTGTCTTTGATTTTAAAAGCTCTCTTGGTGGTTTTGATATGTTAGCTATAAAAAAGAGGTCTAAAGGGTCTTATCTCAAAGCTACTACTGTTTTGGGATCCCATTTAAGCTTTCTAATTGCAGAAACCTCACTGAGAGTTTTAAGGCTTTAATAAAATCAAGGATTCTTTGTCACTATACTTGATTGCTTATGAATAATCAACGGTATCCATCTAACTGAAATCAGACCCAGTTGAATATAATCTTGAAGTAGAAATTAAGTCTTCAAATTGATGTAAAGTATAACTGAGAGATACGTAGATACAATTGTGGGGAAAATTTGGTTTAAATTATTGTAAATTTAAAATTAAATAGATCTTCTCTATTTTTTTTTTTTTTGTAAATTCAGGATTGCGACTGATTAAAAATTTATTATGGGAATCAGATTACCATATTTGAATTAAGTTCTGTAAGTCTTATTTTATTCTTAGACATGAATACTCAATAGAGACTAGGAGACCATCATTTCAATAATGCTTAATGGGTTTTGAAGAATCCATAATTTAAACAGATGTAGCTTACTGTCAGTCAGAGATAATAATCCTAAACTTTTTTACCAGTTTTTACTTAGTGTCTTTATGAAGCCCATCAGGGGTATTTGAAATGTGTTGTGTTTTTTCCCTGGTTTGTGCTATTTGGAGCCCTGTCAATATTTAGAGTTGCCCATTCTTAGCAGTCTTGCGTACTGAAAATAAAGGAGCCAGGATGTCATGGAGATTAGAAGCCACTGCCGACCTTTTCCCCATGAAGGTATTGCTCTGCTGAAAATGCCAGAGAACTGAGTTTTCTAGAAGCCTTGCAGTCTTCTGGAATCTGGCAGAGTTGCCTTCAGAAAATGATGACAGTTTCCTGGCTGAATGTTTTTTCTTGATCAGTCTTTAGATAAAGGAAGAGAGGCAGATGTTTTCTGTCAATTTTACTTGTACGCTTCTTTCTGTAAAAGGAAGAGGCATAAAGTGTTGGCTTAAGGCTTTACATGCTGTGTGCAGACAACTGCAGATGCTCAAATCGTCTACTAAAACAAAGTGAGGGTTTTGGTCTCTTGTCAACTCTAGTCATTAGAATTTCTCTAAAAAAAGCAGGGTATGTTGGGGTGATACCAGAGAATCAGTATGTACTTGTCTAGAGAAAGTTTTAATATCAGTCAGCAATTACTGAGAGAAAGAAATAAAGAAAGAAGTTTAGTATCACTCTATCCTATTATTCAATGGTATATTATTTATCTCATAGTTTTTCTTCAGGATTTAGTTCCTGAAGTAAAATTATTGTCTGCAAAATTCTGTTTTTTCCTGATAAGTTAATTTCAGCCCTCATGATTGGACAGATGCCTGAAAATCTGCTGGGGATAAAAATTTATGTTTTGAGACTGAAAAGAGAAATAACAACCCAAAATGTACTAGTCCAGTGCTAGTGTTGTAAGTTTGGGGAAAAGCCAGCTATTCAACAGTTCTGAAAATATGATAGGCTTAACAGTAACAAGGGAGTATTAAAATTGTACATACCAAGGAAAGGAAAAGGAAAAGCCAATCCTCCCTTACACCACCAAGAAGAAGCCAAAACACCAACTTGTAGCCTAAAAAGTTATTCTGTTATGAAGTCATTCTCTGTTACTACAAGTTAAATTTTTGCAGATGGATATGCAAGATGTTTCTTACTTATGTGCTGTTCCCCTGGAAAGCATAAAAATGAATGTTTAAAAAGAGTTTCTTTGTAGTTTTGAGTAAAGTATTTATGTTAGTTAGGTGTCCTGGTGTAATTCCAAATACAAAATTACATTTCCAGCTCAACAAAGGGGAAAAAAATTGTGAAATATTTATTTGGATCTAGTTACTGTTTATCCTCTACCATAATTTTTGAGTGTGATTAACTTAATTTTACAACTTCATATTTTCTACTAAGAAGCAAAAATAAAAATAAAACCAAAAACTTGTACCTTTCTCTCCTATGGGTCCTACATATGGCTAGTACGACTATAACTCTTGCACTTAAAGGAAAAAACACTTGCATTTTTTCCACTTAGTTCATGCATGGTTTTACTGCTATAGTTACAGATGTTAAAGCAAATGATAATGCTAAACTAGTGGAAAAACAGTCATGTTGGCAACCACTATTATACATAATTGTTAGTTCACTTTTATAAATACATTGTGTTTCCAGGGGACATCACCTATAAAAGTTTTTTCAGTTGCATGCTATTAGCAAACTAAACAGCCAATATATTGTTATATTGTCATGTTCCATTGCTGAATATGTGCTTGCAAGATAATGCATTCTGATCTCCTCTTTTTCACTCTTTCCCCAGTGAAAAGGCAGAGTCTGAAGGTTCAGATCAATGCAACAGATGACACTGTTTGCATGAGGTATCTTCGACCAAGTCAAAGCACCAAACTAGAAGGTTTTGTCCTGGGTTATGGAAGCAACTTCTTTTCTAATCAGTATATTCCTTTACCTTCAGAAGGAAAAAACTATGTAACAGAACTTGGTAAGACATATTTGCTTTGTATGTTGTTGTTGTAATGAATTATGGGAAGAGATTGTGGAGAATATGAACCTTTTGTTCACCTAATTTTTTGTTTTATTGGGTTGTTGCTCATGGTTTCTTTGTGTTTGTTTAAGGTTGCTGTCAAGAATTTCAGTGGAGAGTGGAATTAGCAGGTTCTTCAAGGATTACAACTAGTTCTTGTTGTCTGGAAATTGTGCTTACTGGTATTTGTTTTGGGGATTTTCATTTTAGAGAGAGCCTGTACTATATTGAAGACATCACAGATCAAATGGAATGGTTTGCCTAAAGATGCAAGTAGAATACAAGGAAATGTACATGCTTTTAACAAATAATAGAAGAAGAAGTGAAACAGTCTTGAGAATTGTGTGGTTGTTTCCTTTTGACAGAAACATTCATATCAACATGATGCCTCTTCTTGTAGGGATCTACTCCAGTATTATGTTATAGATTAGCCTCTAACTTCCATGTCAGACGTTACCGATGGAGTTGCGTGAGTTGTTTTATGGAAGAGATTAAACCATGTCAAGAATGCTGTATCCTGTTTTTCTGGAATAGGGAGAAGGAAGAATATATTATTAAAACATTGATTTATTAGGATTTGACCTTCTGAGAAATCTGTTAAATCCCTAAGGATTGTCCTATTGTTTTCTTTAAGCTTTTCTAGCCTAAAATGAATCAATTTACCCTCATCATTGTAATGTTTGTGATCTTGGTGTAAAACAAGGGGGAGAAAAGGATGCATAAGCATAGAAGTAATAATTACCATGTTTTTGATGTGGTCGGTTAAGGCCATTGTGGGTGTCTGCTCCAAACTGGAAACTGCAAAATAAAAACTGAAAAAATAAGATGTTAGACATGGAATAATTAAGATATTAGAGACTGATAGGATTGCTGCGGCAAAGGTTAACTTTGCTTTTCATGAGTTGCTACACCTGAGATCTCTCTGTAATTCTATCACCCATCCAGTGTTTGACTTCAAAACCATCACTTAAGCTGGGTCTGGCTTACCTGATTCATCCTATGTGTAACTTTTGAATCAGTTCACTAAGAATGATGTACAGGATTTTCTGTGGTATACTGTGCATTAGGCATAACAATGCCTGTTGCAGCTGTAGTGAGGATTAATATTTTTTGGGTACTCAGAGATCTTAGGGAAGAGCAAAAAAAGGACTGAATGTAACATTGTGTAAGATCATTTGCACTCCCTATTTAATAAAAGCTTTTATACCTAATGTTTTGAAAAACTAAAAACTGAAAGCTCAAGGTCACCTGGAATTTCAGGTATATTGATATTTTGTAGCTTTAACCACAACAGTTAATGGCTGGAATCTAGGCACCTTTCTTTAGTTCCATAGCACATGAGAGCACTGACCATATGCATATCTATTTGCTGTAGAGTCTCTGGAGAGGGAAGAGCACAAATGTTGAGGAATACTCTTCCTTTATGATTACTTCAAAGGAGAATAATGTCAAAATTTTGTCTCCCTCATGCTAATAGAAGTTGTCAGTTTCCCTGTGACAATAAATCTATCCTTGTGACTTCTGAATGTCCAGTAACTAAACATGCAAAATGCAACATAATATAGATAGCAAGACAAGCATTTCTAACCTTCAGAAAATGTCATCTTTGAAAAGACAGGAATAAAAGAAGTTATCAGCAATATGTACTTCGAGATGCAAACATTTATTTAAGGCAATTACCAGTACATTTATTGGAGCTGTTGCTTTTAGTTGAGAGATTTAGGGTTAGATTGAATGCCTTGGGGACTTGTTTATTGGAAGCAGAGAGTGCATAATCTTTCCCATTTCACAAATATTAAACACAGCATTAAACTGCAGCTTTGACTGTGCTTTCCAAATGTGTATGGAACACAAGCTAAAGCAATAAACATCAGTTGTGCTTTTGGCTCTACTTTAGAGTGACTTCTGTGGCAGAAATGAAGACAGAGATGATTGCTAGCACACTCCCTCCTCCCCACCATATTTAGGGATCAGTTGCTGGCAGAAACTGGAAGAATTGCAGAATGGTTCTCAATTCTAGGAATAATGATTAAGTTTTATTGTGGCAGCCAGAGGCCTCAGCTCTAGCATACACTTTATATTGATTTTAGAAAAACTAAGGTGTTGTAGAGGGGCAATAAAAATACTCTCAAGAAATATGCCAAAGATATAAACCCCTTAGACCCTATTGCTGAAAAATCTCAGATTATCTTTGTGCTCCTAGTACATCTCATATGTGATGAAGTTGGCCTAGTATGTTATCTTCATATTAAAACAATGTACTTTTAAATTTCACACTCTAGGTTATCTATCCCACGTTCTAGATGTTCTAGTGACCCAATTGCACACTCTGAAAGTGGTCTTCAGTGTGTTCCACACATTTTACCACAGTCAAAGCAACTAGATTTATATAAAAAACATTCATTTTTGTCCTGAGAACTCCTTTTTGGTTCTCTCATGCTTTGACCTACCTGAATTTTACAGAAAGCGAGTGAGCTTATAGGCTTCCCTGAACAGTGTTAGGTGAGGCTTTTGTTGAGCAGAATGTGGAAGAAGTGGTTCCCAAATATGAAAATTTATTGTGGTCTATTTAGACCAAGACTAATACAATTTAATGCTTCCTCACTTCTTGTCAGTTTTAGTCTCTTTCATGGAAAGAGAAACCTTTCCCAGTCAATTTAGAGACCATGATCACAACCTTAAATTGGTTTGTAGCTGAAAGGTAAAGATTATAAATGGACATTTAAGGGCATTTGTTACTCTCTAAAAGGTATGTAGGTTTCTCTAATGCATTAAAGAGCAATGCTATGGAATATAATCCCCTGGGAGAGAGATTAGATCCAGGAAAATGGAAGATGCATGAAAATGGATCTTGTTCTGGTAGCATTAAAATTGTTTATTCTGTGAAAATTTTAAGGAAAAATCATACAGATACACAATCAGCTGTAGACCCTACTAAAAAAATAAAGGCATTAATTTAGGTGTTAGGCCAGTGTAAGATAACACATAGGCTTCACATATAAGTCATTATTCCCTTTCTAAAATGCATCAGTCCTTTAAAATATAATTTCTCCTTTCTAACGAGGAGTATAGGTCTACAAGGTAGAATGAAGTGTCTTGCAGACATTTCCACATTTCCTTGATTTAGTTCTGCATCTCTGGTTTTGTTAATAGAGCAGCATAATCAGTATTCTGTTTGGGATAATTGTCCCAGTTGGAAATGGAATATGGAAGATGAAACAATATACACAACAATATATATTTCTAAGGCCCACACATTCCATATTTCCAACCCACCCATTGTAGATTAATATGAAATTTATTGTCAGCTTTTCTGCTGGGTCACACACCTTTTATGATCGTGTTAACAGGAAGCTTGAAGGCAGCAGATGTATTAATTTATAAAATTACATGTCTATAGATGGATATATTTTTAAAGAAATTATTAAGGACATGACATTTCCTAGGATTTTCAGAAAAGATATATGACTTTGTACAATGTGTGACATTCACCTACATTTCATCCATTAAAATATTCAGCATCTCACTGGAGTAATTATCTTAAAATATCTATTTTCCCTTTGATTTGCAAATTATATAGTATCTGAGGCAGCAATTGAATAGCATTATCAATAAATTGGGATCTGCCTGCAGAGGACATGGACAAAGAAAAGAGCATTATGTTGGATTTCCTGAACTTGTAATGAGTTTCTGCCGGCAGCAAAGTCTTAAGCAGCTTCATGCACTAGTAGATAGATCTGAATCATACTGAAATGTCAATGACAATGACAAGGCAGCAGCAAAGTTTGTTTACAAGAATTATGCCTCTGTTTCAGGACACAAGATGTGGTTTGTGCTGAGTGTACTTTATGTGCTCACATGACAGTAAACAACACGATTTTTGGTCATGAAAGCTATTCAGTGTCAAAAGATATTAAAAGAATATAAAAAGATATCCACTAGACTAATAAAAAGGTGAATGGACCATCCAAAAGCTCTGGGCTTGACTTAAGACTTTATTTTTTTCAGTCTTCCTGGCTCGTAAAGAAAGAGTATTTGCTTAAGGGGTTTGTGTTAGTCTTTTCTAACTTGGCTAGGAAGATTGCAAGCCAACCTCCTAGAAATTGTTGATACTGTTGGAGAAACCCAAAAAGTTGGGTGGAGACAGGAAAGTTTTGTAAGAATGAACAGCAATTACTTAACAGAGTGAACAAAATCATTTTCCCTTTCAATTTCTAAAACCAGCTCAAAGTTGGGCAATGCTTTTGTTTCCTTTTTTTGTACAAGTTTGTACAGAGTAAGAAGAGAATGTATTAGTAATCCTGCTTCATAACAATGCCAGTAAGTGTTGTGTGAATTTTGTGTTTATGTATATGTATGAGAGGGTTCTAGTACCACCTTGAGCACATTTTAGAAAGTGAAACTCTGTGCTAGACAAGTGGGATCTGTGCTAGAGCAGTGCTTAGCTAAAAGATCTTGCTGTGCATTTTCTTGTCAATTAGCAGAAACTGGCAGTTGTATTAGCTACATGCTTTTCAGGATGCCACATAATGTGAATGTTAATTCAGCATTATGTTGCCTCCTGCTAACTTACCAGAAAGCAGGGTCTCATTGCTGATGCTGACTGAGCCTAGTGGAAGGGAGGAGCTGGAGGAGGTCAGTAGATGCCCCTTCCTCTAGACAAGGAATTGGCCGGCAGCGGGTTCATTCATGTCAGCCTCTTTGTCCCACTTCTCTGTCTTCTCCCATGCTTATTATGCTACAATACTTTCCATCCTTCCCTTCCTCCAACTTTGCCCTTAACAACATCCCATGGTAAGACTTTAGCAATCTCTAAATACAGACTAAGGCTTGCAGCCTGAAGGCAAAAAATACTTTATTTTGATTTCTGATCCAGTGGTCCATGAATTCTAATGATGCATTTGTGACACTATTTTAAGATTTATTCTAAGTTCATCAGTCAGTTCATACTTATGCTGTTTTACTTTCAAGTGCATATTGGTTGGGCCCTGAAGGGTGTGCTTAAACAGAAGCAGAATTTCCTAGCATTTTGTAGTGTGTGTTAGTTGCCTGCTGCCACTGATTTGATAGCCTAGCTCATGGCATGTGAAAGTAAGTGCTCTCCTATGTTAATCAGATATGTCAGTGGCATGTATTTTTGTTACATTCTGGTTGTCTTCATAAGCTGTTAAGGTGAGTAATAGAAGCTTTTTTATTTTAATAATTTTATTTATTAATATAATAGCCTATGTTTGGGGAATTATACCGCTAATAATTAGGCATGGATTTATGGAGGAACTCTTCTCTGGTACACATGGGCGTTTTCCTAGAGTATTTTGTGGATAAAGAATTGAAGGTGATCACTCTTTGGGCTTTATTTCTGATCTGAAAGGAGTTCTTAGCTAAGATATTTGTTGTTCTAGCCTTAATAAAGGGGGTTAGACAGTAACAGATTCAAACAAGTGGGCTTAGAGTAGCAGCCCTCCAAGAATGTGTTAGGCATCAAGGAGCTACTAAGATTTTCATAGCAAATTTGCAAATGTATTTCAAACTTAACTAGTTAAAGCTTGCACTGCTTTGTGGGGATCCTTCATTTATGAGATTGTGGATCATCACAGATGAGAGACAGATCTATATTTTGCATCTTTATTGTATATTACTCTGTTATATATTGATTAATGTTGAAATGATTTTTGGAGGCAGATGCTGGATTCATGCATCTCTGTCCAGACATTTCAACATTGATCTTAATTATGTAACTATCCATTCCTTACTAAATACATTTCAAAGAAAATAAGAAATATTCAGTTTAAAAGAGGATTGTCTGTACTCCGTGGTGTAGTTTGCTTTTACTTGAGGTTATAAATTTATTTTTCAAACAAGGTTCTCTTCATAAATATATTTTCATACAAATAGCTCATCTATTCTGTGAATCATAATTACATCCAGACAAATATCCCTGGTTTTATGACTGACTGTCACATTTGTCTATCTACCTCCTATTTCACCAATTTATCTCTTAAGCATTACATGAATTAATGCAAAGTAAATTATGGTTTTATTAAAGTTCTGGTATTCTGCAGAATTTTCATTTTCTTCTGCTGTGTTACTCACTTCTCCCCAAGATTCCTGCTTCTTATAGACATGGAACTGTGGAATGGATTATGAATATATAGTCATCATAAAAGAACACAGATTATCATGAAATAGTTCCTGTAACTCGACAGAATTTAATACGTGGGTGAGGCAATATTTTAACGCCCTGAAAATTAATTGAGTCATAGCATCAGATGATTTCAGCATTGTGATGATGACTGATAGTCATATTTCTCAGCAAAAAGACTGAATCAATGTAGAAACTCAGTAGTCTTCTGAACTTACTAAAAGAAATGTTGAATTGCAGTGGAAGACTAAGAAAGAACTCCCAATTTGAATGAGTCAGGGCTAATTATATGATAATGAAAAAGCTCTCTGCATTTTTTTTAATTTCAAGTGCCTTGGATATAGAATGTATATGCCCAGAATAAAAGCATTTCAAGGCATGTGTCCCCCAGTCTGTGCATAATGGTTTGGTACTGTGCATCAAACCAATTTAACTTAAATTTAAATTAACTTAAATCACAATTGCTCTACTCTTAACATCTATATAGTAGCATGGGTGGTTCTGCTCAGGAATCATGGAATCATATTTCTAAATAAAGATATATCTTAAGTACAGCACAGAAATTTATCGTTGCATCCCAGGTATTAAATGGATTTCTTTAACAATGTCATTTTCTGATTTCAGTTACAATGATCATAATATTGTCTTAAATTCAGTGATTCTAAAGAAGTGGTACTTTTAAACCTGCCTTTTCTCTAACAGCCCTCTCTCAACATCTAGTCTCAGTCTGTTTTCCTGAATACTTCCTTTTGTAGGTTGAATTACAGTCAGAAGAGCCATGAATTCTCTGGAAAATGGGAATGTGTTGTATTCTTTATTAAGGCAACATTTGTTAAATTCACCAAAATAAAGCTTAATGAACAGCATATAATACAAAATATATCCACAGAGATCACTTGGTTACAAAAACACCTGCTAGAACTACTGAATCCTGAAAACTGCCAGGTTTTGTAGCTGAGATGTCCAGTGAGGCATTAACAATCTTTGTGTATTGCCATATTTTGTTTAGCAGTTAATCTATTTCTATAGTGCTATATATATATATATATATATATACTGCTATAAATATACTGCTATATTTCTATACTGTTATATATATATATATACTGCTATATATATATTCTATATATTTCTATACAAGTAATTTCAGATTTCAGCCAGAAATAATTTTTCCATTTGTGGAGCAGGGAAAAATTGTTTCAAAGTATTTGAATAACTTTCTTTCACAATCCTTGGACATTTGTCCATAAACCCATACATTTTTAGAGTTTTGAAGACTGGCTTTGTAGTTCTCAAACTTTCAAGGTCATGCTTTAAAATAATCCTCTTGAATACTTTGAATTGAGTTGAATACTTTGAAAGTTGAATACTTTGTGAGAGTTAGAGCAGTCTCACAAGTGGGCAAAAATGCAGAGCAGAAAACTGGGTTTGAAATAGAGGGAAACAAGATTATTTTAAAGTGTTGCTTATTTCTAATTTTCAGTCTCAATACAAAAAATATCCAGGTGGTTACACAGCTCCCACACTTGTGTACCTCTCTAAATATTAAAAAAACATTTTTTGCAAATGAAGGTGTGTTTGCACTTTGGGGTTCCTTTTTTTAACTAATCCTTTTTTCCACACTGCTTTGAACAGCTGTTTTCAATGCTTATCTTGGTTATTGGGTGCAATGAAACCCATTTAAAAAGACTAATTAAACAAATAAAGTACATCCATAGTATGAGTTTCCGGTGCTTTAGGAGCACAGAATCAATGAAGTTAAGTTATAGTGGTTTTCCCCACACTGGCAGAACCTTTTCAGTAGTACAGCAAACTATTGATTTTTTGGTACTGCTTTTCCTTTCTCTCTCTCTTTACAGAAATCTGAATGTAAGAGAAAAATGAATGATTTCTTAACAGTTCTCTTTAGTTGGTAGAATTCAAGGTGCCTGTTACACTGAAAAGTGCAGGAAATTCAGTCTATAATTTATAGTTATACATTTAGATAAATGTGTCTAACTAGAATAAGAATTCTATGTAGAGTAATCCTTTCTTTAAAAGCTATAATAAAAATAATCTTGGTTGGTATAGAGTGAGCCAAATTCTGCCTGTGGATATCTTGCTGGAATCTCCTAAGACAACTTCTGTCATGTTGCAGTTAAAAGGGAATAGAGCTTGGTTTGAAATAATTAAGAAGGGCAGGAATCTCTAACATCTGGCTTTAAGAGTAAGGGAAAAATCTTATTTCTGAAGAGACATTTCCCAAACTAAAATAAGCATCTCAACCTTGTTTTAATTGAATCATTTATGATTCTGAACTCAATGAATTTTAAAAAAAAACAGCCTAAAGATCATGAAGATTGGACAATGTGTCAAGAATTCACTGACTACTTGACTTTTTCTTATTAATTTCAGATTCATCTATTTTTTTCAAATAAATAGCACATCTGTACTAATTGCTTTTTCGTTCATTTGCAGATGCAGAGCCGCGGTATTTGGTTTCAGTAAGACCAGCACGTGTTTCAAATAACAAAAAATCTTGTTCAGGTATTTTAATATTACTGAATCTCTTTCTTAAAAAAATTGAAGAAAACAGACCCTTGTGCTGGGTTTCTCTGAAAAGATGTTTCTACCTGTAGGCACTTCACTGGGATGCACAAATTCCATATGTGGAAAGGTAAAATGTAGGACAGTGTTTCCTAGTCAGTAGTCATACACATGGTGTTCAAAACATGAAGATGTACCTAAAGATTTTTTGCATAAAGTTCTTACAAATGAGAATTGAAATTTAGAATACTAATTTCTGATGTTTAAAGATATTAAAGTTATTCTTCCCAAACTACAAGTAAGGATTTCTTCATCCACAGACATGTTAATGCTCTTAGTTCCTCACTGAAAAATGGTAGTGTGTGTCCGTCTCTGTCTCTATATCAATACTACTACTAAGTTTGCTGATGCAAGAAGTTACAGAAAGAGTGATATTTCCAACTGAATCTATGCACAGCAGAGTAGAAATCTGAATTTTATTCTCAATTATTTCAAAGTCTTTCTATATGGCTTTAATCATGTTGTTAATATTGTTAGTTCTGAATTCCTTACTTTAATATGGAGACTTAATTCAGTATTTTAATATGGAGACTTCTTTCAGGATGACTTGACTGTTACAAAAAATAAACTCATGACCTATCCCTGGAGGCACTCAAGGTCAGGCTGGACAGATCAGGTCTGAGAAACCTGATCCAGTTGAAGATGTCTCTGCTCATAGCAGGGGACTTGGAAGGTCCTTAAAGGTCCCTTCCAAACCAAATTATTCAATGATCTTAGGTGATTTTTTTCCCCTAACTCCTGGTAATGCTTGGGGGTAAATATTTTCTTCCTCTTAGCCAGGTATAGCACAATATGTCTGGAAATATTTTGCAAAGTTATTTACTTTTCATATGCAACATACATATATTGGTTTTTAATAGAGGTTTTGTAGCAACATATTAATCATCAACATAAAGTAAAAACCGACATGGTTAACATTTCCAAATGTACACACATGTATTGGTTGAAAATACAAATCAGACTGTCAGCTGGGGCTGGTTAAGTGAAGAGATAATAGGGTTCAAAAGGCATGAGCAGAAAGTTCACAACAAAACTGGTTCACAACAGTGAGGAAAAAAGCCCTTTAGATCAGTGGCTTATAAATTTTCAGGAAATGTTGGTCAACTGTATGTTTTGAGGAGGTACAGATCCTTTAGATTTTTGAAGTATGTAATGTGATGTAGAGAATATATTGATTTCCTATATTCAATCATCTTTCAAACACCAGAGATTCTCCTTGGGCCTGTATCAGTCCATAAACTATGGGTTCAAAATAGAGTCTTTACATCATTTGTTCATTTCCATCTATTAGCTTTTAAACTTTCTTTAAAATAAGTTCTTTCTCCACACAAGAACTGTATTCCTTCATACAGAGCAAAGCTGAAGTTCAGTATCATGCAAAACCTGATTTCAATATAGTCAGTAATTAAAAGAGAAAAGTCTTGCAGATACAGACACTGACTCAGATCTGCCTGCAGTTAAAAGCAAAAGAACTTTTTTTAGGTTTTGTTTTACTCTTAAGAATGCTCTAAAAAATATTTATTATGTGTAGATATATTTACAGTGTTACTGAGAAACCTGCCAAGAAATTACTATTTTTATCACATCCATGGAGTCTTTCTAATGTTCTGGACTCTGTTGTGTCTTCTGTGATATAGACCAAGATAGTCAGAGGTTTTAATTTAATCTACCTATTCTTATACTAAACACACTTCAACCACCAAATGATAATTTTCAAAAACTAGTTTTAACTGGAATATTAGGTTGAAAAAATGACAATGGACACTGCCACTTTTGTAAATCATGTGTTAGAAATAGTGACCATGAAAATTAGAGAACTGTTGTACCTTTCCCTTCAACCTTGGAACAGAAGTAAATCTTCATTTACTTAATTATCCATCTGCAAAAACTTTCCTTTGCATAATGCAGGGGTGAGAAATTAACTTTATATGTTTCTTATGTAGGTCGGAACAAGACACAGAAGCCTCTGCAGCTGGTGGTTGGCACTCTCACCCCAACCTCTGTATTTCTCTCCTGGGGCATCCTAGTCAACCCTCAACATGACTGGACAGCAACAAGTAACTGTGCTAGTGACAGGTAACTACAGAAATAGATGGGGGTTATTGCTACCATGAGTTCACTCAGTGCAGCTCTCTGCTGTGATTAAAATAAATTTTACAGTAAAAATTAAAATGTTGCAAACAATAGTTCTGAATGTGAAGTCAGTTTTTGCATTTGCTCACTCTAGTACTTTGCAAATCTTTACTTGACAGCAAGTTTAGTAAGATGTCTACACGCTGAATTACAAATCTTGCTATTTCACACTGGATCCTTTGTTCTTAAACTAATGGCCTTGGCTCTACCTTCATTTGTATCTGAACCAATTGAAACTTTGTTAAATCACAGGAAATATTTTACTTTAGAGTTGACTGAAAAAGTG
Source organism: Vidua macroura (assembly GCF_024509145.1). Lineage (NCBI taxonomy): Eukaryota > Metazoa > Chordata > Aves > Passeriformes > Viduidae > Vidua > Vidua macroura. Next base: position 66,129,062 of record NC_071572.1, read on the forward strand.
TAAAAAAAGTCTGTTGTGCTGAGGTGGGGGAATGATGCCTTGTGTCCTAGTTTAGGGCAAGATTTGGGAGAAGACCTCTGGAAGGAGTCCCCAGAAAGCAAACCCCCCACGGCCCCTCCACCAGCTGGTTCAGGAAGGATTTCCTCAGAGAGAAATGGAAAAAACCCTGTTTATTTAACAAGCAAAACCACTCCCCAATACAAAAAAACAACACCAGATGACAAAACCCTTTCACCATTCTGAAGAGATGACAAATTCAGAAAGTCTCTCCTGGGAGTGGTTGCCCAGCTATCAGTCTCCGGCGCTGGGGATGGCTGCTGCAGGTCACAAAATGCAGACTCTCAGTGTTTCTTGATATTTCCCAGTCCCAGGTCCAGAGCAGATTCGGATGCTATCCAGGAAAGGGAAAGGGGAGGGAAAAAGAAACAGTCCCGGGTAAAAATTGGACTGCCTAGCTAAACTAACTAATAAGCAAAAGCAAAAGCAAGCAAGCCAGCAAGCAAGCAAGCAAGCAAAGCCAGCCAAGCCTCTCCTAGACACAGACCATAGTGGGAGGTGAGCCGGCTGATAACAAGACAAAACAATCCTTCACTTTCAGAGTCAGTCCTGAAGGCACAGAACATAATATCAGGCATAAACAGAACACACGATTTGGGATAAAAACACTATACCATCACCCTAGGATACCTTGTTTTAACACCATTTGATTTTTGTTTCCTTTATTTTGTCTTATCACTAAAACTGGTACAGTACAGCTTTCATTAATTTTCTGTTGTAAGTAAAAAAGTATCTCTTCTGTGTCAGTATTTTTGGCATTTACTGGGTGGCTCAGTGGGTGGGAAACTCAGGAAGGCTTGCCAAGTAGCAGTTTCAAGAGAAGTCATAGTACAGAAGAGCTTCTCAATTAAGCGCACTATTAGGATTTAGTCAACCCTTTGTAGATGAATAAAATTATTTAAATTGCTAATGCAGATGTTTTCCCTATTCTGTATTTTTGTGTTCTCTTTATATTCTTCCTTGATGACAGAAGAATGTTTTTACTTGCATTTACATTATGTGAAGCTCTGTTCTACTCAACTTTTTGTAAAACTAAAAAGAAACATTGTGGATACATGGGATGCATCTATGTCTGTTTTGCAACTGTTATCTTTTGGGTTTTAAATGTGCCTTTTTTTTTTTTAAGATTCAGAACATTTCTTTTACCTGTCTAATATTTGTCAAATTCGTAGCTGTCTAATTTAGACTTGACTTTTCTTACTCTGGTGTTCATAAGAAAACTCTAGCTGACATGATTAAACTGGATGTCAAACATTGGCTATCTTAAAAAACACATCCCATTTAGCCAGAATTACTTTTTTCATACCTTTACAAAAGTTTCATACCTCACAAAAGGACTGATCCTTCTCAAGCATCAGAAATTTCTCATGAAAAATATTTGAATCTTCATCGCCAACCAGAATTTCAAACACTATTGAAAAAATGTTAATGTTTGTTAGGAAACAGTTATGCAATGTTAGTCATGTCCAAGGATGAAATTTGATCAGATTTTTCTTCAATAGAAATAAAAGTTGGTTAAGGCTTAGATTTTGCTCTTTCAATAAAGGAAGAAGCAAATATTTTCCTACTGTGTGAAACTGAAGAAATGAGCTGATCTTGGATGAGTTTGTAACTTTTAGAACTGTGATTTTAGCACCATTTTTACCAAGGCATTTATGTTTATGTGATGTGTCAGCACCAATGTTGCAGCAGCCATTGTGCAGTGGGAATGAAGAGCACTTCAGGAGAAGCCTGTATCCTGTATTAATCCACCTGGAAATTCAAGGCAAATGGTATCCACCACCATGTCTTCATCAATTCTGTGTTTTCTCTTCATTAGCTGAATTTTCTTTTTGGACATCCATTGACTCAAAGTTTGAACAAAGTTTTTAACATAGTTTTTCAGTTAGGGCAGTGTGCTACTAGTGCCTTGCTATGTTTAGAATATATTCTGAGGTATTCCTCCTCTCAGGAATTACTTTTAATGTGCACATTTTACTGAAATATTGTCAGACAGGAGTAGCTAGTTGAAAAACATTTATATCAAGTTACAAATGATCTTATCAAAGATTGGTAGATACCTATAACCAGATTTCTGTTTTGCAATCAAGTATAACAAGGAAGTTAATGAAGAAAAAAAACAAGTCACTTAATTGGTGCTCTTATTAATTTTACCTTTACTGGACCAAAGTGCTTGTGATTTGTATAAATGATGAGAACAATTGTCCATGTAGCCATGGTGTGTACATCTAGAAGGGGGATATCTTCTAAGGGGTGTATATCTTCTAAGAGGGATTATATCCGTATATATTTCTAGTCAGGAGAAGAAAAACAGAACAAATTATTATTTATTATAATAATTTGGATGACTGTTGATAATGTACAATAAGAAAAAAATAGGGAGCAGCCCATTCTTAGCAAGTTAGTGTTATGATAAAAGTACAAGACTTAAAAAGCCAGTAACAGATTCACTGATATTTCAATCTATTTCAGGGGCAGGCTACATGACTTGATGCTTTTTCATCTGGTATATTCTGCTTACTGTGACTGTTAATCATCCTCAAGATTGCTGTTAGTGGCTAACCTCTAACCTTTGGCATTGGCAGTACAGCAGTCAGGACTCTTGACTCAGTTCTGTCACTAAACATCCCACCAAGGTTTAAATTTGTAACTCTATGACCTGAAATGGAGTCACTGTTCTCTGCCTCAGATTTTACCATCTCAATGTGGATGTTAGGCTTTTGTGCGAATGTTGCAAAATGAAAGTTATTTTAATGTGTTACTCAGTCAGAAGATAAAAACCACATGGAATAGCACAGTTCAGCTGGCCAAAATTTTCTCTAGTGCAAGTTTGACCTCAGTGGGATGTTTCTTGGAAGATCTGGTTTTGTGAGCAAATGAGTTTGGAATAAGTGGTGCCATATTCTCAGCATTGATATCTTTTACTGCTTCAGTGAAATTACTGCTTGCTTCTTCAGGGAACATAGTGGTCTTCTGTATCTATGAAATTTTTAAGAAACTCCAGTGAAAAAAATTTACTGTGAGATTTTTCAACAAACCATTCTTTTGGCTTAACTCCCTAGACATTAAGAGCATAAGCCAATAGAGTGCTACATATTTCCCTCAAGATAACCCCAAATGCTAATCCCTTGTTGATGCAAATGTATTCACTGCCATTTTTGTGGACCACAAATGGAAGGTGAAATTTTGAAGCATTCTTGAAGTGACTATCTCTCATCAGATTCTTAGCACTAGAATTTAAAATAAACCAAAAATATCTAAATTAAAAAACTCAAGTGATTACTTTTATGTAACTGATGAAAACTACATAACACCAGAAAGCACAGTTGGTGGAACCTTTCTCAGCATCCTCTGCTTTCTGACACGAGTGGAAGACAGTTGATGAGGGAAGATGGCAAAGTCATGATATCTGGCTGCACAACCATGTTCAGTTTGCCTTTTTGTTATTTCCAAGCGAGTAAAAGGCTTGTTTCCTCTCTGCCTAGCTGCGTTCAAACAAATATTACTGGACAGATCTGTCAAAATAAAAGTACTGGGGCTTCATTTACTGTCCATCTAGGACTGAAAAAGAGAGAATACTCCAGATTTTTCTTTTTTTGTGTTTGCTTTGATTAGAACATCTCTGTAGCTGGGGGTCGAAAAAGGTGGACTTTGATTTTCAATTCTTCAGGAAGAAAAGTCAGGGGATGGAACAAAACCCATTATTTTCCATGTTAAATTAAAGCAGGGTTTATAGATACAGTAAAATATAATATTCTATTGAGTGGATTGTATAGAAAAACAAACACACTTTCAGATACATGGAAAAATAGGAATTTAAAACTTGAAGGTATGTCTTTAAATTAAATACTATGAAAAATTCACATTGACATTGTTTTAATTGGTTTGCCTGTGATTTAAATGTCCTAATGTCATACTTGCAAGTAGCACAGATTTTGTTTTATTTTGTTTTTATCTGATACTAAAAAAAGGTAGGAAAAATGGTAAGGGAAAACCAGGGAAGAGTCCATACTTAGACTTTTTGTTGTGTAGTACATAGAAGTAGATATTTTAAAACGCTAAATTCAGGAAGATATGTGCCTATGACCTCCTGTGCCTAGTTAAAAACGTCTATCATTATGCAGCTACCAACTAAGTCATACTTTGTATTGCAAGTGTCATTCAATATGTATTTTAAAAATAGCAGAATTTCTTAAAGGAAAACATAAGCAGTAAATACACGCTGTGAGTTTCAGATGGTTTTGAGTTGCTGCATTAGGAGTACATGCTAAAAGCTTATTTAAACCGGAATGATTTGTTGCTATCAAGTCTCTTCTTCTTCAGAGCCTCTGACTCTTCATTTCAGTCATTCTACTGAAAGTTTCAAGTAAAAGAAGTGAATTTTAGTGATTATGTAAAAGTCAAAACTAAACTAGAAAGTGCTTTGCAAATTTAACTGGTAAGCATCACTGGTGTAATTCTTTCAAATTTTTATATATGCCAGTGTCTGTTACTTTAAAGTAAACTTAGCAGTAAAAAAAGGAACAATATAATCAACTTCATGGGTCAATTTGTGCAATGCTCAGTGTCTGAAAAATCATAGTTCAAACCGTTTCTTTTATTGCTTTCTAACATTAAATGGAAGCTGCACTTCTGATGAAGTCTAACTATAAATAAATACCTGGTATGCTGATAGTCTCTTTAAAAAAAATTCTGATTGCATTTCTATGAACAGAAAAAAAATCAGCTTTATAATCTTTTGTCTCTGGCAATACAAAATCACAGAGCTGGAATGTTCTTATATCTCCAAGGCTTAATTGTTTGTTTAGTGTTACGTGTGACTAAAATAGTCTTGATTATATTGTTTGGAGTTTTGGTTGGGACCTGGTTCCAAATAAATCCATCATATTTATACAAACTGACCTAGTCTTGAAATCTCACAAAACCATCTGCCTTATAAGATTTCCAGTATCTAATTGTTTGTGTCTGAATATTTGACTGTGCAAGCATGTTCTGGGAATCTGGCTGAAATTAGATTTGGTTAAAAACTGGAAAAATGACACTGGAATTCTTGGAAAAACAGTATCATTCACACTGATAAATGAAAACTTAATGTCTTGCCTATCCATCCTAGAATTCTACTTCTTTTAACAGTGAATAAGATTTGCTTCATCTCAAAAGCAAAAACCTTCTGTGCGGTTTCTTTAAAATGGTCATTTTATTTTGATTTCTAGTGCAACAAAAAGGCTGTCTGAGCACAGCCTTGCATTGTAGAGTTTTGAAAAACAAACTATGTAAGCTGAACATAAAAGAGAAATAACCTGTGTCAGGCTGAGAGTCATTTACATTGACTTTGCAGATATAGTAATCACTACAGTGGCTGGCCTATGAGTAATCTTGTGCTCTTGTGGCTTCCTCTAAATTATGAACTTAGTCTTACTTATTTTATTTCTGCCATCACATTTTGTGTATGTCTTATGTAGAGGCAAACAAAGTAAAAAATATCATCAAAGATACAGAGTTTCAAGAATATAGATGCTAAACATTCTATGATTTTTCTCAGGCAGACACTGAAATTGCATTTTATTTGGCAGTTTGTTGGTCTTCTTTAACAATGAGTTGTTGTTCTTTAATGACAAAACTTGGCATTTCTGAATTTTTACTCTAAACAAATGATTGCATTTCCCCAAAAGCACATGTAGATATTTAGATATTTTTAATAGTCAAATAATTGTGACCTGCAAATTCTTAAATGGAACTTAATTTTTATTACTTTTTATTAAAATGGTTGAGGAAATTCTGTCATTGCAGTCAGTGTTTTTAATACTCGCTATGGCAAGTTTCCACTGAAATACTTATACCCTTGGTGAAGTTTTTATAGGCTTGGAAATCTTGGAGTTGAAAGCACATTTCTTCTCTGCTGTATGTTTCTCTTTCTAATGGCATAGTTTGGCACAATTATGAAAATCTTCTTTTCAGATTTTATAATAGTCTTGAATTTAAGTGAAAAATGGGGCCTATTTTTGTTGTGCATGTGTTCTTAGTATTTTAATTTATATTAGAGTGAAGGAATTTCCAGGTGTAGAGACAGCATTAAAAAGTAGAACATTTTGTCCACTAGAAGCAAGTGGGGACAGCCACTTTAAAGCCTATTCGTTATCAATAAGTTTTTAGTGTTTTTTTTCTCCTTGTTTCTGATGCAGCTGTTATTTTAGATTGTTCAATAACTGAACTGAAACAGTATGCTCTCTTTTTTCCATAACATGCAAACACTTTATTTCTATTCCATTGGATTAAAATAGGTAGGAAAAGGTGAGGATGAAGATGAAAACCAATGAAAATTCCTCTTTCAGGCAAGGGAAGAAGGTGACTGTTTCCACTTGAATTCACATCTGATGTCTGTCTATACTTCCAAATCCCTCACCAAAAGACTGTATGGGGTCCAGTAAGAGGCATTTGTGATGAGGATAGAATTTGTTTATTAAAGTTACATCCTTTGCAAGACAGTGACAGGGAGTTCAAACAAGCTTTTCCTGTTGGTTAATGTCTCTGTGACTACATACAAATAGATTAAGAGGATAAAGGAGAAGAATTTTTCCTTCTTTTAATGTTGCCAATAATTGATTGTTTAAAATGTTCTTTGTCAGTTTAACTGACAATTAGGTCTATTATTTGACATTTGATTAGATCACTGCCCACAGAAGTAAGGAGGCAGATTATTACTTGGTAGTCCTGGAACTGAGAGAGAATATTCACTACTTTTTTTTTTTTTTTTTTTTTTTTTTTCCCATACTGTTTTTTTCCCTTCCTTTTCAAGTTTTTAGACTATATCTCGTTCTGAACAGAAAGTAGTAGAGTGAATGAAGTTATGTGAGCCAACATAAATATTGATCTTGTAACCTGGTGAAGTATCTGAATGAGCTGAATTGTAGCTCCTGGTTTACCAGGAGAATCTATATTTTTGGTGCCAAGAAAACAAATTTGACAGTTATGAGATAAAATATATAAATAAAGTGAACCATTATGTATGGAAATATTTTCCATGAGTGACACTTGCCTTGTCTTAGGTTGTGTTTTAAAAGTGAAGTAGGAATTTATGTCTACTTAACAGTCACATTTCATGTAAACTGTACTCTAAAAGCACTCTTCTGTAACTTCAGCAGAAGCAGCTTTATGAATTGACTGTATGGTTTGGTCCACTAAGTAATTTTAGTCTGGACTTTTGAAAGTTTTTCAGTTAAGAACCTTCTTTTTGGTTGCTTGGGGTTTTTTAAGTTCTCTTCCTTTGTCTCTGTATAACTGTCGGTATAATGCCTGTAATAAATCTTGCAACCTTGATTTGCAAGCATTAAGTTGTTCTATTTAAGTGTGGCGAAATACAATTGGATTGAATTAGTCCCTTTTCAGATGATGTAAATGTGAGATAGATATGGATGATGGATATGAATTATTTATGGTATGTGTAACAATTTTCAGTAATACTTGGATTAAAAAGTTGCCAAAACTCTCTGAGATTTGCTTTTCCCAGAAAAGAAACCGCCACTCTGTTCTGGTAGTGATTCAGCATGTGTACTGAAAATGAGACTATAGTCAGCAGGGGAGTTCTTGTGTTGAAGCTCTCACCATTTACACCTTTTTTTTGATTGGTTAACATTGCAGTCATGCTTTTTCAGGGTGGTGCTCCTTGACAGAATTGGGCAATTTCTGTAGAAATGTTTCCTAATTTCACAATCTGTTAGTATTCATCATGCTATTAATTTAAACTGCTGAAAGTAATGTCTTGGTTTATTTTTTTATTTGAAGTGGGGGCAATGCATAATGGAATATCTGAATGAGGAATGTATTATACAAAAATAGATATTACTGGTCTTCCCTGGAGAATGTTTTTGGACTAATTTTGATGGGAACACCTTTCACTGGATGGATATAGATGATTTTGAGAAATCAGTAGAGGCTTCTTGACTAGCAGACTCATAATTCAATTGACTGGTTCTGGCATATGTTGGAATCACAGAAATTGCTTGGACAATGAGCTTACACTTTCTGGTTAGAACCTCACGTACAGTGGGTGTTTGTGAATAAGGAGACTGTCCTTTTGCTCTTTGTACAACAATCCTAATGTCAGGGTCTGTATGATGGGGTATTTATATATGGAATAAATCTGGTTTTGCTGATATTTGGTGACCATAAAGAGCCAGAAAGAACAAGAACAATAGATTTTTTAAGATTTATTATTATTTCATCACAAAAATTGTTATAGTGAATTCCTTTACCTAGATCTATTTTCTTTTCCCAAGCAGGTTCTATACAGTTCGCTACAGAGAAAAAGGTAAAGACAAGAAATGGGTTTTTCAGCTCTGCCCAGCTACAGAGACAGTGATTGACAACCTGAAGCCAAACACACCTTATGAATTTGGAGTTAAAGACAATGCAGAGGATAGTATTTGGAGCAAGACTTTGAATCATAAGACAGTGCTCTCTAGTAAGTATTTGACAACAGTTGATCAAATAGCTGCTGATTTTGACAGTATTTTTTCCTCTATTATGGTATTAATTAGAATAAGCCACTGATCAAGTTTTTATTGTTTAAATGCCATCCATTCTGCCCCTAAAAATTCTTTTATGAATTGCTGAAACTAGAAATATTTTGGTTTTGAAAAACTGCCACCTAGTCTTCTGAAAGGTGTTCTCTTGTCATTGCAAATAGAGGATCTGCTGCAGGTTGATAGAATTCTAATGGTGTTTAGTACAGATCCACATCAAATGTTGAGTATGAATATTCATACTTCTGACTGGATTCTAAGCTTTTTCCTTAGGCCATGAATAATAAGATGATCAAGTAATGAACTAAACCATCATCCAACTAATCTATTGAATTTCTTCCATGAGCTAGTATGAGTGATGGAAATTATTAGCATGGTTTGAATCTTCTTTTACACTTCCATTTACATTGAAGCTGGTCTTCAAGCTAGACAAGGCCTGTCCTGCCTCAATGGGCCCTTTATGATTCCACTCAAAAGTTGAATATGAAGCTAATTTTCAAAGTATTAAATGAATCATGTCTGAAGCATGCAGTGTCATGTATGCTTTTGTTTTTGTTTTCATGGAGGCAGTGTATAACACCTCTGGCTGGCTGTCATTCATATTTTAAGGTTCTCCTCTGAAATCCCAAGACAATACAGGAAAAGTGATGTCAAATTAACCCTTGTAAAAGCATGTATTGCTGAAAGAGTCACTCATACAAGTAGAGGAAACAGGCATCAGTGGAGTTTTCCTCCTTGTAATGAGAAGAGAGGACTTAACAGAGATTATCCAATTTGATTTATTTTCCTCAAGTATTTGCATAAAGGTGTTTTGAAATATGATGTTGCTCAGAAGATGCTGGAAACTCCTATGCTTAGTATTTTTAGCTTGACTCAAAATATAAAGAATGGGAATTCTCATTAGAGAGCCTTATTCATATGAGATTTCCTGCAGAAATTTAATTTGGACTTCAGTTTTGACTTGCAGGTGAGTTACAGAGCTCAATGTACTTGAGGATAAGGGAGGGGAGCAGTGTGGTGGCTTGTAACACTGGGGAAACCTTCATACTCTCTAATAAAGAGCTTTGCTGGCCTTCATTATAAAGTACAAAGCTGTAACTTTGAAGCACCTGTCCAGTGTCCATAGAGCTGTTTTAGCAGTCCAGAATAATGGCATTGCTATACCATAGCTTAAAGAGGATTACAGGGGTAGCCTTTTCCTATACCTGACTCACAAAAAGCTCTGTTTCTCAGCCTTATAGTTCTCTTACCAAGTGTTTTTTCTGTTTTTTTCTACATTTCAAACATCTTAAAGTCATCTGTAGAGCAAGTGATGAAATATATTTCAGCACTTAAAATAAGAGGGAGTGATGAGTGCAAAATGTTTATAGTTTATTACTTGTTCAGGTCTGAGAAAACATCCCCAAATTTTATCTTTCTATGTAATGTATTTCCAAGTGGTGTTTCTTACAGACATTTTACATTTTTAATAGGTCATGAGAATAATTCTTGTAAGGGTATGGAGGCCCATTGACTTTGGTTGGAAGATTATTTCTTGTAAGAGTTAATAGTCTATTTACATAAGATTTCTTTTGTCTGCAATGCAGACTTGTGTATTCAGTGATGCTTCTGCAGCAGCTAAATCCATGGAGTTTGTGATTACCCTGCATGTCTTCATTCTGGTCTACTAATAAAGAATCTTACAAGGGAAAATTGTCAGCACTCTTAAATTCAAGCCGTTCATATTTTTAGTGTATAGCAGGTAGATACAGGAAATGTGGGCAGTGAAAAGAGAGTGTGTATTTATAATAAATGTATAACCAGATGCCTGTAAAGGTTATCAATCAACACAGACACGTCTCTTCTGTACTAATTTCCTGGTTTTTATCAAGTATTTCTCATATAGGAGAAGCATCTCAACCTAAACCAAACATCCTTCACTGTAAATGTTCTTTTTTCCACTGAAGAATACATCAATTAGTAGAAACTGAAAGTTCTTTTGCATGTTCCTGGATTTGTTGAATCTACACGCTGAATTTTTGTTATGTTGGGAGGGGTTGGGACAAGAATCTGCTTTTAATTCATGATTTGAGAACACATGAAAGGCATGGCAAAATTTCAGCATTTATTTAACTGATTTTTTTCAGAAGAGATGAAAGTAGCTTATTTCATAGCATCTTACCATGATTTTCTCATGAAGTCATTGTGAAACTTCTGTCACTTTTCCCTTGAATTTGGGCCAATAGTAAGTCCTGTTCTTTAGAAGTATCAAGCACTTTGAAAGACTTTGTTCCAACTTAAATGAATCTCAATTGATATTGCTTTAGAGTTGAGGGTTTTTTTTCTACTTCTCATCTGTTTTGGATGGAATTTGAAAAAAATATGGTAACATGTAGCTTGACTCTTGTTTGCACATCCATTGTTGGAAAGGCAGCAGAAAAGTGTAAAGGTGGAAGATATAGAGAAAGTTTGAAGCAGCATGCTAGAGTAGAGTAGGTGCTGAAGAGAAATGTTTCTTGGCTTACTCAACAGCTGCATCACAAGAACCTTCTAATACTTAGAAACTAAGAGGACAACTTAAGAAAAAAAGATTGAATTTAAGTCTGGGTATTTGTTGATACATTGAGATAAACAAAACCATAAACAAAACGTGAAGAATACATTTGATTTCCTTGCTGTCAAAATGTGAAGAGAAGGCCTTGCAGATGTATTAATGGATCTGGAGACACAGAACAAAAAATTTTTTCCATGATTTGTTTTTATATAGGCTTTTAATTAAGCCTTCTAACTTATCAACAAATAAAAGGTGAATAAACTTGGTTTGCTTTGCTTTGGACAAAACAAAAAATAATTCTGTGTATTTATTTATCTTTCTGTCAAAACAGGTAAAAAAGTAAATGGACAACTCCAGAATATGTATAAGTTGGTACCCAATTCCCAAACACAGGTATGCAAAACAGTCTCTTTTTTTATGTGATTCATGTTTCATATGATCAAAATTTTAATTCTCTGTTAGTCTTCAGTGAGAAAGAAATTATCAAGGCCACAAACTACCAATATAGAAAACAATCTGTTAAATGCACTATATGGAAAATGTTTAAATGTGTTGATGGAAAAAATAATTGAGAATTGTAACTGAGATGATTGCATACACTTATTCCAGCCAATCAAAGATAAATCTGATGATTCCCATCTGTAGATTCAAAACTTAAAAGTGGCTTATTCCTTTGTAGTAGTCAGGTTTGTTAAACGGTGATATTTGTTGTGATCAATTAACTTAGGGATAACTTGGTGATGTGATTTTATAGAGTAATTTTGTATATACTCAGGTCTTCTAAATTAGTCATCCCACTGAATTCACTGATAGCTCCCATATGTGAAGCAAGTGTTTGCAGAACCAGAGGAAGCTGGAAACGGCAACTTAACCAAGTTTGCTAGGCTGTTCATTAAATCCTTTTATGTGGCATGGTAGAATTTTTACCATTTCATTAAAAAATTGATTTTTATAAATAAAAATTTTTCCCCTCATCTGACTTTTTCTGTAAACATTCTCAAGCAAGCGTGGTTGGATTTCATTTGATTATGGATTCATGTACCCAGATGTTTTTTTCTTCTAAGAGCTGAAGCAGAAATGAAGGCTCTCTGGATCAAACCAGCTAGTGGATTTTAATACAAACCCCACTCTTTTTTTTAGTGAAAAATAGACATTTTAGTCATAACTTCTGAGCATTACCAGCTCTACTATGAGATTAATTTTTTTTCTTTATATTTCCTTTCCTTGTTTTTTTTATCAAAGTGCAAGTTTCAGCATCTAATATTATAATCTTCTGGAGGATTTTTTTTGTTCTGCTTCTTTTTAGGTTGCTATCTCTGAGGCAGATTATGGGATAACTTCCCAAGAAATGTAGGAATCCCTCTTACTTTAGAGATTTTAGAGGGTTAATTAATGAGTGTTAATTATTACAAAATTAATTACCCATTCTTCACAATTCTCTTCTGTCTGAGATTTTCCAAATGTTTTCATGGTAGGAGGTGGTAATGTGTGTTTTCTCATTGTTTGTTTTTCATATTTCAGAATATTATAAATGGTCTGTAATTCTCAGACCTGGAATTCCTTCAGGAATCAAGCCATAATTCCTTAAATACATTTTCTTCTAGGAATAATTAGGTATGCACAGAATCATAGAATCAATGAGGTTGGAAAAGATCTTAAATTTCCTCAAGTCCAAGTGCTAGCCCAGCACCACCACCATGTTTACCATTAAACCATGTCTTCAAGTGTTGTATCCATGTATTTTTTAACACTTCCAGGCATGATGACTCCACCATTTCCCTGGGCAGTCATTTCCAATGCTTGACACCCCTCTCTGTGAAAATGAATTTTCCTAATATCTGATCTAAGCCTCCCCAGTGCAACTTGAGGCCATGTCCATTCATTTAGGGCAGTAATACTTCAATAATTGCACTACATACAGTTAGATCAGTGGAATGCTTATATTATTGGAAATATACTTATGTCATGAGTTCACGAGAAAAGGTTTTATTTGTGAGCAATATAAATCCAGTTGGTTAGATATTCAGGAGGGTGCTCAACTCATGACGTTGATGAAGTCAACTTTACTGTTCTTCCCCTTGGTCCCACGAGAATCTTTAAAGTTGCACAGCCCAAGATCAGGTAATTCATTCTGGGACATGGAGTGCAAGCTGAGTTCCTTTGCTCCTCTCAGCAAACCCTGTGTGCCAGAACCCTGACTGTTACACTGCTTCTGTGCAAGTAGGGATTCTACTTATGTGGGAGATGTCCTGAGAAAGTGAGCTAAAACAGTTCTCCAAATATTTGCACAGCTCAAGTATGAAAGGAGGACTAGAGCCAATGTCTGGTCCTTTTTGTGATCTTCACAGGGCTCAGCTCCAGAGCAGTACTGTTTTATCACCTTCCACAGAAATATAATGAAAACATAACATAGATTATTCTGAAAATTCTCTTATCATTCTTGCTTTACTGGTGCAGAAAGCCAAAACGCAGATAGTTTACATTGTTCCTTCAGTTTCCACAGCACTAGGTGGAGTATGTTTCAGTGGTGTGATCAGATCATTGATGCAAATCCAAAATGAGTGTTATTTAGGCCAAGTTTGTGCTTTATTTTACTCCAAAGACACAACTGACTCATATCAACATGGTCCTAACTCTTCTCTGTAAGGACATTTTTAAAGGCTGTTTATTAAAACAATGTTACCAACTCATCTAGTCATACTGCCCTTTCAACATCAGACACATATCGTCTTGTGTTTCTTTTGGCAGTTTCTTCCTTTAAGTTTGTCTAAGTTCCCGGGGCTGTGTGAGCAGCAGCTAATGAGAGAGCGGAAGAAAAGGAGTGCTCTAGAACTGGTCATTCTTCTTCCCTTCATAAACAAGGGGTAGTGGTAGGGCAGAGAAAATACAGTAGAAATTTATTTCCTTGTCTTTCTGGTTAAGTTCCTCTAGTTTCATGTTGGCTTGGAAGGTGATGTTCTCCCCAGTTTTCCAGCCAAAAAGGACTCTTAGCTTTTGCCATTTGTTAAACTCTAGAAGGAAACTTTACTGCTCTTCTAAACCTTATTTGGTCCAGACTGACCCTAATCCTTCCTGGACAAGTCTCTTATGTGCATGCCAGTTAGTTTTGGCTTTTTGAAGTATCAGAATACAGCACAGAAAGAAAGAACAAGTCTCTTAAAGTAATGTTGCCATGTGCTGTTTCACAGAACGTTTGAGATTTGCGGTCCTGTAAGAATATGCTGTATGTATATGGTAAGAAGTGAGATGCCTGACCTATGGTATAATTTACATCTCTCATTTTCCTCTGAAAATAAGGAATATATTATTTGCCATCTTCTTTCATGATGGCAGCAGTTGTTTAAATAACTAATGTTCCTAATATCTATATGCTTTATATTCCCTGTCTGGAAAATATGGTTGATAGTGCCATTCGTACAGATGATGGGCTGGCATTTCCAAAATAGTTTGTGTAAGTAGTAAATATTACTAGGGATATCTAAATTAGTCACTTTGCGGAAACTGAGGAGAAGGCTTGACGACATGGGTAGATTTCAAGTGCAGTGGTTACAGATTTGTGCAGGTGAGCAGTCTAATTATAGCAGCTGGGGAACATGGATTTCATATAAATTATTCATTCTTGAGTGATAAACTACATTTTTAATATATTTAACTGTATTTTGAATTTTTATATTGCTATCATTGTAGCCATCCATTATTACCCAACAGAGAAATAATGCTCTTGTCAATATAAGAACTCTTTACTAGTAAAAAGGCTGATAGTAATTATGATTAGAAGTTCTACAGTAGAGGTTACACAAGTGCTCACTACAGCTTCAGAGCTGTTTATTTGAATGTAAGGCTTCTGAGGAGAAATACAATAAAATGAACACCTTCTTCCAACAAATGCATTCTATCCCATTTGTTAGTCACATGAATAGGGAGAACTACTTCAAAAGCAGATCATCTGCAACTAATTTTTTTCACTAGAAAACAAAGTGGAAATGTAAAAAAAGGAAAAATAAAGAAGGAAGATTATTTCTATCCTAATATAATGACAATGATTGAAATCTCCATTAATTTAAGACCATGTTCAACCAATGCAAAATTGTTATTAGGTAGCAGACAATAATCATAGAGTGAGTTGCCTCCATCCATTTCCCCAAGGAAAGGTCCATCTTACTTATGGAGATTGGCCTTCTTCCAGCTTCTTAAACTTTGGTATGTGTTTAATGTGTTCCCAACCATTGTTTTTAAGGCTTTTTGGAAGTATTTAGAATAGAACAAAAATAGCTATCCTTAGGTAAGTGATTAGCATTTTGTCATCAAATGCTGACTTTCATGCAAGTATTCTTTTACATGAAGTAGACTAGATGTCATAAAATGCAAAATTAACATTATCTGATTCTGATTTGAGCAGAATGCATTTAGCATGGAAAGTGACTGTTGGAGTTATTTTCTTTTTTTAACTCAAATATAACTAAAAAAAAAATTCCCCTTTTAATGTATTTAGCATTTTTATGTTGTTAGCGTTACAGTCTACCTTCTCTCATCACTTGAGTATATTATTAAGCTTTCAAAATTTGTTCATAATTCTTATCTTTGTTATCAGCTGTTTTCTTCTAATAACTGTGGGGTCCATTCATGTATTCCTTTTTTTTATGATATCAATATAATTGGATATTCACATTTAGGCAAGATGTAATCTGGGCCAAAGAATAATGAACAGCATAAAAGTCCAAGTATTTAGCATAAAAATGTAAGAATCATGTGGGTGGCTGGCCGCTTGTCCTTTGGAAACAATTCCACTAAATAAAATTTTTCTGAGCTAATCTACTTTAATCAGGCTATGCACCCAAGAGTGCTTGTGGTTTACAAATGTGCACCTGGTTCTGGAATAGTCTATGTTCTAAATATAGTATTCCTGAGAATATGTTTGTGTCCTGTGACCAAATTATAATTGTATGTTTCACATGTTTTGCTGTAGTTAAATTTCAGCTTTTTTTCAGCATTCTGGACGACTCCCCAGTGAGTGCTCCAGAGATCCATAAGAGAAAAAAGAATTGGGGTTTCCTAAGCTGTCAAATGCTATGTTTTTATTGAGCAAAACATCTCAAGCTGCTAGAAGGAGATCAAAATGCAATATTAACACATTAGTCCATGGGAATCAAAGCAATAGCACAATCATCAGGGACCAGGACCAGAGCCATATCCAGCGTTAACTTGGGACAGGCGTGGTATTGGATTAGAACCCTCTATTTTTATTACTCAGTTCAATTACTATTATGGTAGTTCTCCCAAGGCTCTGTTTTTATCTTTTTTTTCTCTTTTTTCAGATTATACTGAGTGATAATAAGAAGTTGGTTCCTGTCACAATAATCAAACAAAGTAAGTTTGTGCATTTAAAAAAAATTTATTCTTAAACTCTGCAAGACTAACTTGAGATTAAAATGAGTGTCAGAGCAATGGGATGTCCTGCAGCTGCCCCTATAATAACATAAGCACAGAATGTCAGTTTAACCAGAATTAATATGCCAGGGGAAAGAGATGCACAATTAAGAGATGATGTAGAGGAAATGCAGTTTGCTGTCTCTTAAACTGAATGTAAATACAGAAAGGATTAGGATGGTGTCCTTATCTGCAAATATTGAGGAAAGGTTTTTAGAATACTGAGGTTTGTTTCAGGTGTGGTTTTGTTTCTTATTTTGTGGGGTTGTTGTTGTTGGTTGGTTTTTTTTTTTGTTTTTGTTTTTTTTTTTGTTTGGTTTTTTTCTTTTGTTTTTTTTTTTTGTTTATTTTAATTACCTTCTAATATCCCTGTGTTGTCTCCACAGTTATTCAAAATCGGACACAGTCAAAAGTACCAGATAGTTCTTCTCTCCCAGGAGCAATATTAGGTGACTAGAAGATATTTTTATTATTTCTCTTAACCCCTGGTTGAAACTTAGAATTGTGCAAATGCTTTTAATTTTCTTGATCTTAATTGTTTTTCCTTGCATATCAAAGGGTATTTTGCAGCTGGTGCAGACAGTTTTTGTTACATTTTATGTTGGTACAGATGGTTCAAGAATTTTGTAGCTTAAGTGAGATAGAATAATTTTATTGTCATTGTATTTAAAAGAAGACACTGTTACTGTTTAAGCCAAGGAGTTCTTTCATACTTCAAATGAAGTTCTATGGCAAAGGTCTTGTTGAGATGAGGGATTGTTCTAACTGGGCTTTTAAGGTAGCACAGTAACATCACATCTACAGTCACAAACCTGATATATTAAACTACAGAGATCTTGAAATTAGAATTTGATATTAGATCTGGGGGCATTACTGTTTCCCTCCAAGCCATTCAGTTTCATGCTTTATGTTCTTGTTTCACCTATAAGAATATGCAGTATTGGCTTAGAACATAAAACCAGGGGAAAGTCTGTCAGAGTGTGGTGAACTACTAGTCTGCCTGAAATTTCCAGGAAAGGCTCACTGCACCATGTACCTTGTGACCAATTTATTCCTGGATTTATTGTTTATTCATTTATATATTTTCTATGATGGCATAACTTCGGCTTAAGTTTTCTTTGTGTGAGTTTCAGTGTATTGATGTGAGTCAAACACACACATACTAACCCAGTCTGGTGTTGAACCCACGTGGCCCACCAGACAGAATTTGTCCCAGTATCCGTGATGCTGCAGTATTACAGGTTTGTGTGTTCCAGTGTCAAATGGTTTCCAACTCTGGTAAATAATGAGATGGTGGTGATAGAAGGAGTGGTACAAAGGGGAAATAGCACCAAATGGGAGAGATAATTACAGGATAGAGCAAATTAATTTCTCACATATTCAGACTGAACTCCCAGTGGTTCAGTAGTAGTTAGTCAGGTATCTCAGAGAGCAGACTGTTTGCTTTCATGTCTTCTGGAATTAATGGCACCTATCTTTCTCTGTAGTGCACCTTATTGTTCCAGGTCTCAATGAAAGTCAGCAGAAACTTTCTCCTCTCCTGACAGTAGATGACATACGTCAAGCATCCAGGAAAAAACTGGGTAAGCAGAAATGCTAAGCAAATGAGAAATGCTGAAAACCATTTTGCACTGTGAAAATAATGATTCCTAAGTCTTTAAATCCTTGCTGTAAATTTTATTTTAAAGTATTTTTTAATTAACAAAACAAAACCAAAACCTCATGTGTTTAACATCACTTGTAGTGACTGTGCAGTGGAAGTTCATTGGGTCCTAAAGGTACTCAGCTGTCCACATTTATCCATGGTGGCCTACTTCGTCAAACTAAAGTGGGACAGAAAGAAATCTGTGCTAAAAGAGAGCAGATATATATTTTTAATTACTCTCTAATGTCTGTTCTTTTAGCTAAGAATGAAACTGGAGTATGGCCTGCTGAATCCAAAACACCAGAAGTTCAAGAAATCTCCCCACAGTCCCTTCCAGGTAATGAAAATTCTGTTTTTAGAAACACTGTGGAATATCTTTGCCAAATACATAAACTAAAATGAAACCCATCTTTGTGCTCTAAAGTTAAAATAGTAGTTGGAAAACAGGAGGATAGTGGCTAAATTAGCAAGAAGTGGTAATGTGGATAAAAATCTGGATCTAATTTTGGACGAAAGTTTCAGGTGATATAATTATTAGGTTTATAAAACTACTTAGAATTAGAACCATACTTTGTGGCATGATGGATGCCTTGAAATTTAAAAAATGGCAAAGTGAGCTTTTTTTGTGTAACACAGACTACTTTATGAATTTGTATGACAAGTACAGTCATATATTTGAACATTTTCAGTCTGAGGGCGGGGGAGAAAAGGATTTGAAAGAGCTGAATTGTTCAGAGTCAGATGATGAAGATCAAATTATCACCCACTTTATTGACCCACATTTCAGAATTGTTTAATAAGGCATATGCCTATCTTCATTTTCTATAGTCTGGCTCTAATCCTATAACTGAGTTGGAAGTCTTGGTTCTGCTGTCACAAGAGACAATAGCTGGCTTCTGCCAACTTCTTTGCTGAAAGGAAGAAGGAATGCTTAAACAGTGGCAAGAAATTAAAATTAAAAAGGAATTTGAGGAAACAATGACCAAAGGTTTGCTTTGGTTTAGTTTAGGCATATTTTGGGATCTTGCTGGCATTACTCCCCTCTGTTTATAAAGTCTTTCCTGGCTGGATGAAGTAGTGTAGCATGTGGTTTCTTTGACATCACACAGTTCAGACAGATACTGCCCTTAAATATGATTGTGTTTATTTTATTCCTTAAGTATATTTAAAAATGCTATGCTTAACTTCATCATAACACCTTAGTCTTAAAAAAAAAAAAACAAAACAGAATAAATAACCCTCCCAAAAAATACATAGGGAATTAAAAAGGGTAAAGAAATGCAGCAATACCATGTAATCATTGACAACAGTCTTTCAGACTAACTGATCCATCTTTTTTTCTTCTGTGAAAATGTTAGAACTTTATTTCCTACTCAATAGATAAATATATTTTCCAGATTCTACTTTAAACCTTTTCTTCCTTTCTGCAAAGCCTTCATATGGATGGCTCTTTTCTGTTCATCCTAAATATTAAAAGGGAATAAAAGGATGCCTCTTCACAAGAATTTATTATCAAAGGATGCATTGAAAATGTGTGGATCCTTTTTAGAAAGCTGTAAGGAGTCTTTTTAGGTTGTTTGATTGGTTTGTTTTCTCTTACAGTTCAAGGTCTCTTGTGAAATTAAATTTTTTTACTATGTTACTAGATTATTTACCTTGTTTAAGTAACTGCTGTTTAAGAAATGGCAATCTGGAAGTGTATTTTCTAGAACTTTGCCATTTTTTGGTGAAAGTGAAAACTGAATACATTTGTATGGTTGGTTCTCCGACAGAATCCATGTCCTCAAATCTCAGCCCTCAAGCTTGCATTCATCTAATCAAAATGTGTCATTCCTTGTTGATGGAATATATTGGTCAGTCAGCTAAAGAGTGTGAAATGTAGCAGCTGGGGAGGAGAGTATTGGTTCATACCATTTCCTTTGTGTTCTGTAATTATATTTATGTACCAACATGTAGAATTTCTAACCATAAACATTGTCATGTCTAGCATGGCACAGAATTGTATGTCTATGAAGTTGGATAAGGTCTCATTATACTGGTAAAAATTTGCAAATACTATCTTTCCTTGTATCAATTTAGTAACAATTTGTTACAACTAAACACATTCTTATTGCTCTCACACCAATAGTTACTTATTGAAATATTTAGAATAATTTTCATCTTCCATTTCAAGCTTCCTTTGTGGTTTTGCTTCCATGCTTTTTTTCCCTGTGGTGACCATTCCTTTCAGATATTATTTGTTGATCTCAGCACCAGTGCCTCATATTAGAGCATATCATGCTCCATTGTGGTTACAGTATTTCAGTTAAAGAGAAAAAAAAAAAAAAAGAAGCCAGGAAACAGGGAAGTGAAAATGAATCCTTTAAAAGAAAAATGTTCTTCAAGTGTAATTCTGTCTTGCCATGGAACATGGAAAAATAACTTCTCTGGCTAAAATGCTGAAGTATTCTTTTATGAGTAACTTAGGTGAGGGATCTGAGCACCAACACTTTGTAAGGGTTGCATTTAAACTGTTTAGTATATAGACATAATTAATTGAGTTTAGCAAGAGGATCTACTTCATTATATTTCATTCAGACATTGCAATTTGAAAAATTATACTGGATTCTTTGAGTAAGGCATAATAATTATTTGCTGTGGAAGATTTAAGGACTGGTGCCAGACTGGCAGGAGAACGGTGATTTAGAAGGAGCTCTGTGCTGTAGTAGCTGTTGTGTCATCAGCCATGCTAGGAGGGAAGAAGGGAGCTCCAAGTGTTTCAGCAGGCAGTCTATCTGAAAGGCTCTGAGCTGGGCTGCTCTTGTATTCCACTGGCTCTTCATCAAAGGGTGTGTTCTGTGATGTGACACAGTTTAGGAACTTTTTTTCATGTATTTGTCTACCAGACATCCCATAATTTTCTCAATTTCAATCCTCCCCTCCCTTGGCATGCATTTCCATGGAAAGACTTGTTAGTAAATGCTTTCATTCTTTGTTTTTGCCAGGCTTGTTCCAATATTTTCCACTCAGGACTAATTTATTCTTAACACAACTGCTCAAATCTCTAGTGCTTTCCTCAATCTTTGAATTGTTGTCTAATATACCTCAAAAAACTTTTCTTCTCTGCTAAATGTGTCTTTCTATTAACTTCACAGGGAAATTGGAGCTCACCAACCCTTAGAAATATGAGCACGTTAGTCTGGGACATGAAAGAATTTTTTTTTTTTTTTTTTTTTTAAAAAAAAAAAGAGCTCACCAACCCCTAGAAATATGAGCACATTAGTCTGGGACATGTGGGACATGAAAGAACTCGTTTCTCTTTCAGAAAAAAAGAAAAAAGAAGAAAAAAAGGAAAAAAAAGAAAGCTAGTTATTTATGTGAGGGGTTATACTACAAATTTAGTGAATTAGATTTGTGAAATACAGAATAGGCTTGAAATGAAAAGTGCCACCTGTGAATCCATTAACTAGGGTTAATGTTCAGTTGAAATATCTCCTTTGATGCCATGTCTTCCAAGTTCTGTGCCTCCTGTCCTCATTCTGCCTGCCCCCTGAAGAGTTCCCCTTGTGCTCACAGGGTATATCACGAGTGAGATTAATATTTTCATCAGAATGTCTTAATTCCACTTGTAGAGGAAAAGTGAGGCAAGAGAAATCAGAGGAAATAGTTTAAGAAACATTGCCTAGGTGCATGCTTGCTGTATTCCATGCTGTGATATTAAAGTAACTTGGCTGTGTTAATGCTTTACTTTACAGACAGCCTTGAACCACTACAATAGGCCTAGCTTGCCTGCTGCCCTGGAATAGTCAGAGGCATTTCTCTTTTCTCTAATTTAACTTTCAGAGCCTAAACTTTCTGCATCTTCTTCTTAAGAAAAATGTCTGTCTTATTTTCATGTCATTCCTACAATGTTTTCTGCAAAATTGAGAGCTTGGCTTCTTTTGTTCTAATTCTAGGCATGTTTTATCTTGTTCAGCTTGCTCAGCTAAGACACATTTCATTTGAGTGTAAACCCTCTGACCTCTAAAAAAAAAAAAAAATCCAAAATATCATGAGTTCTGTATTTGCTTGTATTTGGTTTTTTTTGTTTGTTTGTTTGTTTGTTTGTTTTTTGTTTTGTTTTTGGTTTGTTTTGTTTTGTTTTGTTTTGTTTTGTTTTGTTTTCATTATTGCACCTCACCAACAAGAAATGTTAGATTTTGAACTGCTCCTGAGGTACAGGTACTTAGTGGTTGCTTCAGTATTTCTTATGAGTGAATTCTCTCCCACAAGTTTCATAGAGAGAAATTGCTCTGCCTTCTCTGGACAGTGAACTTCTCCTTGCACTGATGGCAGCACTGTGACTGACTTAGAAGCTGAAGTGAGCCCTAACAAGGCAGCATCTGTAAAGGTTCCAGACTGTGTGACACATACTCCAAACTAGAAAATAGTGTAACTGTTATAAGTGTAATACCATCTGAATCCCACTATTTAGAATGTGGGAAACAGCACTTTTTTTTTCGCTAAATGAAATAAGAAGCTTATAAACCTCCACAATCAGCTCTTGCTTGAAGCGTGTTAAGTAGATTGTGGAAAATGCTTGGAGGACATGCAGGAAAAACCAAACTGTCTTCTAATGTGTCTCAAAAAGAAAATGCTCTTTTATTAAATTAATACTAAAACCTAGTGCTATATTAATGCCAACCATCAATATTAAAGATCTCTTCCAAATAGCAACTGGCACTAAATACTGTGCAATTTGCTCTGTGGAGGGCATTAATGTGCTTGTGGCATTCAAGGCTAAGACCTTACCATTCTGTGTTCCATACCCATAGGCCTTGTAATTTTACAGTCTTAGATGACCAATTCTGAGTACTGCATGACTGATTAAACACCCCTGGGATCTCCAGTAAGATACAGAGGAAAGAAGTAACCTTAGTTATTATTGGCATTAATTGTTACGTGAAACAGCTTGCAGAGATAGTTATGCAGTAGTATATTAAAATATGGCCAGCAATTCAGTTTAGGTACATTTAATTGCTGTTTAATAAACTGCCTGTATATTACTCTAAAAATGTATAATTAGAAGTATGAATGGAAATCAAACCTATTTTAAATTACTAGAAAATTGAAAGAGCCAAGATATTACAGGTAAGTATATATTACATTCCTGAAAATTTTTATATTAGAAGGATTAAAACCCATTCAGAATAACAAGGAAAATATTTGTAAATACACTTTGTGATGTAATGGATCTTGTTTATAATCTATTACAATGAATTTAAGAGGCTGTAACAGAAGTACAGTATGAGTTTCTGACCTAAACTTTGCAGTTCATGACTTTTATTTTCTTTTGTTAATATAAAACTGCAGCAAAACACACATATAGATTTCACATCTGAAAACAAAAGTAAATATTAATCCTGATGGATTTGAGCTGCTGTAGAAATCATTCTAATCATATGAGATGAAATGGTGATAAGAAAAGCATCAGGCTTTGGGCAGTGGATCAAGAAAAGTTCAGGGGGATTTTAAATTACATTAAGCTTCTTTCTTCTAGCTCAGGCTGAGAAAACACATGGACCTGAAGATCTTAAATTGACGCCTAAACCAAAATTGGTGCAAACTCAAAACATATCAGGTAACTAATTTTTCTGCTCTTTACATTCTTTCTGCACTTTTTTACCTTCAGCAGAATTTTTCTACTACTTGCTGTAGAAAATTTTTTCTACTGCTTTTCTACTACTCTTTGTTTTGGCTCCAAGGGAAGTCCTGATTAAAATATTCTGGTTTCTTTTGTGGTTCCAGTGACTAATACTGGAATGAATTATAAAGCAGGATGAACCTAGCTCTGGCTGAACTGTGGCATTCACAGATTTCACTGTGTGATTCGATTTTTGAAATTAATGCTTTCTGTCTATGTGATCTGTATGTTTGACATGACATAAAATTTCTGTCTGTAAAATTGACCTCAGTGATAGAATTTAAATAATTACCTCCTTGATTTTCTTCTTATTACAGATTCATTTAGGTAACACCAACAGCAATGAGTAAGAACAATTTTATATAGCATGTGATGGGATATAATTGTATTTGCCTTGAAGGAAAGAAGAACTCTACTGATTTTTTTTTTTTTTTTTTTTTTTTTTTTTTTATCTCAGTGTTTTATAGTTAGTTTTGTGATTTGGTGTACTACCTGTTTAGTTCTGGTATTCAGAATTCTGAATTCTCTAATGTTGATTTTATTGCTTGTACTTTCTTCCCTGAGCCATGGAAAATTACGAGGACAAATCTAAACTTGAGGTTGTATTTAATTCTATTTTCTTAAAAACTTTGCTTGGATTTTTCTAAAGCGCAGCTAGCCTGCATTCAGGAGGATGTATGATAAAGAGAAGGACCAGGAATGTTTGCAGGACTGAAAAGCAGATCTTCCCACAAAGAGGACTGCTAATGCTTCTCAATAAATGCATTTTCCACAATCCTATTGATTCATGTTAATGTCTTACTTGCACTTCTTTCTTTTTTCATTTAAATTTGACAGCAGATTTCCAGAATCTACTGAAGTGAAATCAGCAGTCAGTCTAATTTCATTTTAATTTCTAATTACCCTTTTTTAAACATACTCAACTTTCCTTGGTTTTGCTATGTTTCAAAGATTAAAATATGAAAACTAATCAAGATGGATCATTGATTAATTTTAAACTAAGTGCTCGCGGTTACTGACAGATGTTCATTGTCAAATTCCCATGATTGATAGATCTTTATTTAACAATTAGGGAAAAAAGGGCTTCCTTCATGTTCCACATACCTTTTAAAGTGACAATTTATGTGGGTTTTTCTCTTGGTTGGAACTTTTTTTTTTTTTAATTAATTATATATTTTTTCAGGAGTGAGTGGTCCAGAAGCCAAGTATAAATCCATGTTGTGCCTTGTATTATTCTTAATCAAGAGATGTTTTGGTTATTTTTCTTATTGTAGCTTCTAACGAAATACAGCTACTTCCTTCTGGATCCAGAATCCCTGATGCTCCAAAAAGTCCATTGACAGAACTTGGTAATTACTTTTTTTGTAAATATGAGTAAATTTTACTGAAAAACTATCTTCACAAAGCTTGCTCCAATAAAAGAAGTATTGTAATTAAAACAGTAACACACAAACTTCTTACATTGTATCTTTTTGTGGTGCTCTGTACACCCTTTCATTACGTAAATGGACCCTAAGCTCAGTGCTTTGATGCTTATGTTGGTGGTGAGTGGGGATATTTCAGCAAGTTATGAGCATCTGGAGTCCTGTGCTGGGAAGAATATGATGTTTGTGTGGATGCTTTCTTCCTCCTCCCTTCTTTCTTGCTTTCTTCTGCTGGGAGACAGCTCAGATCTGAGCTCACTGCATGGGGGACCATTTATGTATGGTAGATATTATTTCTGTGTCCTTGTTGTTACCCTAAACTAATTTTTGTCCAGTTCCAAGTGTGCAGTTTTTTCAACTGATGTTGAGCTGTTTGTGGCAAGGGGTGTCCAGTGCCAAATTTAGTCCCATCTCTCACAATGTCGTCCCTCTGCTCCTCTACATTGTACCCTTTGTCTCCCTTTCTCAAGACCTCTGATTTCATAACAGGCCCATATTTTCCTTGTGTTTGTGTTAAATAGCTCATTCTACCAAAACTATTGCTTGTTGCTGCTTTCAGTATTAACAGCTATTACACTAGTTACCTGGAGGGCCCTTGAATCAGATTCATTTACATTTCATTAAGCATCAGTCAAGAAGTTATCATAGAATAGTGCTGGTTTATTAGGACGGCATACTTTTGTTTAATGTAGTCTGCCAAATTTTAAAATAATTTCCAGCAATGCCTTTTAGTTCTTGAAATGCATATTTGAAGCAGGTTCTTAAGAATGTGAAAATAATCTTCACAATTTATTCTTAATTTGTTAGATTTTTTTGACAGCTCTTTTCAAGATATGTTTGAGGGGATGGAGAGAAACATTTGACTAAATCCAAGTAGCAGCAGCACTGGAAAAAGAGAAACACGATGATTTAAGAAGCTATTTGCTGTAAATGTGTCTGAAGAACTGAAAATAATTAGGGATTATTAGGATTAGGGATTATTATTAGGGATTATGTTTTCTTTCTGTAAAAAAAGGGAACAATAATTTAATTCTATGTTTGTCTCAGTGGTAAAGGTGGAATAATAGCAACACTTGAGGATAAAATAAGTGTTTAATTCAAGTATTTATTATGGTTTTGTTCTCATGTCCTCCATTCCCTTTGAATAGTTTCACTTGGCAAAAGTGGGATTTAAATATGTGAGGCTAGGCCCAGCCATTGGGTCAGAGGGAGCATCTGTGCTCCCCATGAAGTCACTGTTGAAGTCAAAGATATTCTGTGAGAGTTAGGGCATGGTTATACAGAGGACATTTCTATGCACTGTGCCTCTGCATGCCTTGATCACCTGCTGTCATAAAACCAGCAAAGGAAGCAAAATTTAATTTATGAAGTTCAACTGCATCTGACCTATATTCTGCCCTAGTTCCCCTGAAGAATTTTTTCTTTATTTATCTATCTGGATTGTGCTAGAGGGAGATCTCTCCTTTGTTTTGTAAACTTCCTGTGTGGTCACGATATTTTGAATTCAAATGTTTCTGAAAAGATAGCTTTGTGAACATGTCTTCAATGTTCTGATGCCTTTGGGAGATATCTTGTAGTTCTTACTGGGTGTGAATGGATCAATGGGAGCTTTTGCCAAAAGCTGTGAATCATATGGCTTTAGTTGGCAGTGTTTTCTTCTCTAGAAATATAGAATAGAATGGTTCCATTTGCAAGGGACCTACAGTGATC
This sequence comes from Vidua macroura, assembly GCF_024509145.1. Classification (NCBI taxonomy): domain Eukaryota; kingdom Metazoa; phylum Chordata; class Aves; order Passeriformes; family Viduidae; genus Vidua; species Vidua macroura. The sequence goes on from NC_071572.1 coordinate 66,156,042, forward strand.
ATCTGGTCCAACTGCTGAGTCCAGCTATATCCGGATAGTAACCTGGGATCCAAATTGTTAATGTGATAAAGTGGATTGAAAGTAAATGGGAAAGCAGATCCAATGTGTGAAAAAAAAGACTGCTCACTTTTTGGCATGTATATTCAGATTTCCTGTACTAGAAATGAACACTACAATCTAATTATTTGAATGGGGGTTTTAACAGAAAGAAAAATACTTAATGACCAGTACACAATGTTAAGTAGGATTAGTAGCAGCACAGTAGTGCAAAACCTGCACATGATGGAAGCTTGTTCATGATGGTTTTTGGGTAAGAGTGCGCAATTGCATCTTGACTCCAATTTCATTAAAGCACAGTTCAGGTTATCCATACTTCAAAGTGAGGAAACCAGAAGGTCTTTGTAATAATCCTCATCACAGATAACAGATAGTAGGTGTTATTACTAACTTCAAAAATTATTTCACTGATTTCATTGTACTACTCTTCCCTTATCTTTTGCCATTACAACTCCTTTAAAAATAGTTATACATATTGCAGTAGTGACTAGAGACCTGCAAGTGGTGTGAATATCAAATATTGGGTTGTAGCTGCCTTGCTGTGAATAAAGTCCTCTGAAGTAATAAGGATTCAGCTTGATTAGATAGGATATGCTAAATATGAATGGAGTAGAAATTGATGGAACAAAGAGACCTTCAAACAAAAAAAAAGCTTGTTAGTTACAGTGGAAATCAGATTTTGTATCACTTGCCAGACAAGTCTATCTTGGAATGATAAAATTTTGCTTCATGTTTGCTCTTAGCTACTCAGAGTCCCGCTTTGAAATCCATATTTCTACCTTCTGCAAAAACAATAGAGATGGAAATGGGTAATGAGCAGATTAGTTCCATGATTTTTTTTCCATTATCTTAGCATCATGTTGATCTGCAAATGTTAATCTTGGCTACCAGCATTCACAGAGAGCTGCTTATTCACCATTCTTGTGTCTGTGTAACTGCCTGAAAAATGTATTTGTTGTCAGCTTAAAAACTACCCAAAGACAGCGTTGTCGTATCTTGTCATCATCTTATTTCTTTCGGTATATCTGCAGTTCTTACCCAGAAAATTTAATAAGAGAGAATTCCTTGCTGGTAAGAGTTCATTCAAGCACGTGGCACTTGCATTCCAAGGCCAGAAACCTGTTTTCCCAGCCATCCCCTCCCCTTGTCGCAGCCATTGTCCCACGTCTCACTTGAAGCCATCTGCCATCTTGCTCAGCTCAGCGTTAGCATCATCTGGAAATGCACAGCCCTCACTCAGCTGTTTGATGCTACTCCATCAAGTCATAGCTCTCTCAGCATTTTAAGCTTAGATTCTTTTTTGAGCTTTTGAGGGAAAAAAGACTGTTTGTGCAACCAACCCGACCCGGTAATGGTTTCTCATGAGGTTAATCCCCCTAACATTTGGGAATTTTTGGAGGAGACAGTGCTCCTTATGAAATACTTTGTTCAGTTTTACATAAATGAAGAATAGGTGTGGGTATGAAAGTACTGCATCAAGTATTAGATCTCTTTATGAGATCCTATGTGAAATACTAAGCTAGTAGCTCAGGGGGTTTTCCATGTTTGGCAACAGCATGTAATTCTTAGTTTTAAAATTAAATTTGACTTACTGTAAATATCAAATTTAAATAAGACTGTCCACACCTGAGTTTCATAAATAGAATATCCTGATTTGCTGAAGGATTCTGAGTTGTTAGAGATTAATGGAAACTGAAGAAATTCCAACATATTTTGAAACTATCACTCTCCTTTTAGCCTTTCTCTATAAACATAGGCATAATTCTGCCCAGAATTCTAAACTGGCACCATAAAAACATATCACTGAAGATTCAGACGCTTTCTAGTTGGTCCTTACAAAATTTCTGTTATGTGTTTCTATCATTTTATATACGTTATTTGCCTAGGGCAACTGACAGTTTTCCAAAATAAGGAAAAAAAAAGAATAAGATGAGATCCAGTTGGAAAGATTTCATTTCATTAGCATGCCAATAGTGTAGTGCCTGATATATATGTTTTTGGAAGAAATTAACATTGAAGGAAATCCATTACTGAAGGGCAGATTGATTACAACAGTCAACTGTTCAAGTGTATGACAAAAGACAGTTTCTATGTTTCATTTGGTCCAGCTCCTGTTTTCTCATTCTTTTTCCTTCTCCAGTTTGCTAGTTTTTATTAATAATTTGTTCTCCTATTTTGAATAGCTTTGCATTTTAATTTTTTAATTCTATATTTCACCTTTTTGTATGACTCTGATAACAATTTAAAATTGTCATAAAATGCACTATGCATTAATGCATGTTTTTGGAAATAATTTTCAAGTCATGCTTAATCAGTTATTGTACATTTCATTCTCTACCTTTCTGTGGAACACAATATGTTAAGTATTACCCAGAAGTTTTGTCAGTCTTGTCACTTCAGAACAATACAGCATTTTTTTTTGCTTTTATTTTCCAGCTTCACATGACTTTCTTCATGTTATTTCTACTCCCCAGACTTTTACATCTTCAGAAATACCAGACACTGGTAAATTATAATAATATTCTTTCAGAAGCCTTTCATACCATTTTGATTGGTTTGTGATGAAAAGTTCATTGCTGCTTCCATGTCGATGATTTCAGACCTTTTCAGCTATTGCATACTGCTTGCCTTGGGTGTTGCCCTACATCTTATTTTTTCAACTCCTCTATCACCATCCTCGTTCTTGTGTTGAGGCAGAGCACAAGTTTAAAGCAAGTCTGCAAGTAGCTTGCAGAATAATTGTAGTATTGATCAAAGAGGTGTGTCAGGAAAAGATTTAAATTTTGCAAAGCTTAAGGCTGTTCCAGTCAAGTAAAATACCATGCTCTTTAGTGATAGGATTTTTTTGTTTATTTTATCCTGCCAATTTTTCACATACAGTTTGCTGTGATTTTTTTCCTATGTATTGTGTTAAAATAAGCAAGTCAACACAACTAAGGCCAGATCTTTCCAATAAGCTATACTTCGAGTAACAGCTTTGGGAATATATTGGTTTTCCTGGAGCCTAGTTAGGTGAGGATGCCCAAGTTAAGATCTTCAGCTAAGTAATTAGTAATGGTATTTGAAACTGACAAAGGAAGTTAATTTGTAAATAAATAAGTAAAAATAATAAATGCTTTGCAGAGTTGGAAAGTAAAATTTCTCTCCACCAGATGTTCCTTCTTTATTTACTTGCATTAAATTATTTCTCAGGTTTGTTTGTTTGTTTGTTTTTTCAACAGCAGCTAGGGGTACTACTGATTTGGAAATATCCATGCCTGTAATTACTACAAAGCTTCAGCTGTTAGAATGGCATGGGGTAAAATTGAAAAGCTGGCTTCATTATAGTTTCAAAAATTTTGTTTTCTTCTTTTTTTATCCTTGCTGCTATTTTTTGAAGCTTTGCATTGCTTTAGTTGTTCTCATCACAGTAATTCATACACTTATTGCTGTTGTTAACTAGATTCTCATCTGCACTTATTATTCATCTTTGTAGATGGAGGATCAGAGGCAAAGAGGAGAGTTCTCTTTAGTTGGTTGTGTTTGGTTTTCTCATTATTAAGACTCCCAGCTATGGACCTGCCTTCCTTAGTTTTGAGTGGTTTTTTTTCCTGTGCTGAGAGAACTTAGTTGTGAGAGGGAATAAAAAACTTACACATTTCTGTGTAATGTTTCCATTAAAAGTCTAGCCCCCTGACAACTTTCTGGATCCAAAGGTGTTTTCTTACTATCCACCATGCATTATGTGCTAAGGTTATTAGGTAATAAGAATTCTCATTAGTATGAATAATTAGGTCACCTGGTTTCCCCAGGACTTCCACACCAGCCTAACAATCCATGAGACAGAGCAATGCCCAGCTGACTTACAAGCAATTTTCCCTGTGCTTCCATTTTAACAAAGCAACGTCTCTTTGCCAAGTCCTGAGTTATTCAGGAAGCTCCGAGGCAATTAAGCCTTTTAATACAAGATTATCTTTCCAGATTTAGGTGAAAGGAAGCCTCCTTCTTCAAGATTTACAACATCTGGCATGCCAGAAATGCCACCAGTCTCAGCTGGTAATGATATCTGTCTTCTCTGTAGTTCTCTTCACATCTAGGCAGTCTCTCAAAAGAGACAGCAATGCTTTGCTAAATGGAGGGTTTATTCTGACTTGCTCTGTATAAAGCTGGGGAGACAGAAACTAGTTTCATCTGCTGCAATGTTTGAGACATTTGAAATGAAATATTGCAATGATAAGATATTTTTTTTTTTATGTTGGTAAACAATTAGCTTGTCTGGGTTTTCTGGTGAAGGATTTTTTGTATATATGGGTATATATACGTATGTGGAGGCCCATTGTTAAGAGTGGCTTAAATAAGTGTTAATATATCAAAGTTGTTCCTTTTGCACATTGGAAAATCTCCTCCACAGGCAGAAAAAAGATTTATCTACAGTTCTTAAGCAGGTGCAAACATTTTGGTTAGTGAGTCATTGAATGTTGCTAGAAAAGGATCAAGTTGAAGAGACTTGAACAGAAGGATTTCCATTTCCAAAGACTGGGAATGTCGAAATATCCCAGAGGAATCACTCAGCACTATTTCCTTATTGCCATCAGCTGCATCCAAGGGCATATTTGTAAACTGTCATAAGTCTTGCCTGCCTTAAACTTGAAACCAAGCCCAAAGCAATGCGCAAATATGCACAGTAGTAGTGAGTACACATAGTCCAGATTTGACACTGGTTTATGTATTAGGCTGTGCATTCTTCCTGTGCAAAATTAGGATAACAGGGTATGAGGAGATCACTTGAGTAAAGGAACTTGTTCTTCAGTGTACAAAGAGATGTTGAGTTGTACAAGTGTAAGTGGTAAGATGTGCTAGAATTCTGTGGAAAATTTTCCTTTTTTCACTTGCTTGCAACAATTTATATACAGACAGATAAATTGTCTACACTGTGTTTTCTTAGTGCCAAGGACAGTAATTTCTGACCCATAGAATGAAGGATTTCATTGATTGTAGGAAAAAGTGAAATCAGATCTTAAATTCTAAATACATAGGTGTGATTATTACTTGCTATGTTACCTCTGCAAGAACTGTTAGAATCTGTCAAGGAAATGTAAGGAGTGATTTGGTGAACTGGATATTTTGGCATTTTTCTGCGGATGTAGAGCCATTTAGCTACTGAGGCTCAGTATTGTGGCAGCTGCAACCACGGCAAGGCACTTGACTGCGGGTTTGAGTCACAGGGTGCTGCCAGGAAAGGGCACATGTAGCCCTAAATACAGACATTTAGGGTGTTGTACTGCTGGTGCTGCTTGTACTGCTGTGGCAAGCCTGAGTGGATATCTCAAGATATTTCTGTGTCTGACCACAGCAACCGAGAGATCAGACCTGGAATGGACCTTGTCTGCCTCACAGGAAACCACAATGATGGTTCCCTCCTTCACTGCTTTCTTTGGCCATGCTCTTCTCTGCAGTGATGAGCCTGTTCAGATGTGCTGGTGTCCCAAAGAGTGGGTCAGCGGTGTGGCTGGAGCCTTATGGCTCCTTACTAAAAATCATTCTACCTGTAAATTTCCTGGGGAAGCATTTCTAGGTTTGCTCTCATGCCTTGGCTGCCAAAACCAGTTGAAAGGCAGCACTGTGCCACCACCATGGGCAGTGAAGCTGTGACATGGTAGCCTGGCCCAAGCAGGGCCACGTCCCCTTGTTTATAGCTGTGTCTTGATGTGACCTGTGTGACAGCAGCCTATGAGAGGACCTGAAGGCAGTTTCTGTGTTTGATCTTAGCTGGTCGAAGACCAAGGCCGAAGTCCAGCACTCCTTCCTCCCCGGCAATTCAACAAACTGGGATGGGTAACTAGCAACAGCCTTCTTTTCCCATTGTCTGCCATCTCTTTCACTTGCCATCACACCTCTCACCCCAAACCACCTGGCATCCTTGTCATCTTCCATAGAGAGGATGGAGTCTTGTTGGTGCAGCTTGGCTTGCCGAAGCACTCGCCACACCGGTTCTGCAGTTCTCTTGTTTGATCCCACGCTTTTTCCATGGCCGATGAGCATTTTCTGCAGGAAGCATGTGACATTCTGCAGAGAGACCACGTTGTTGCACCTGGCCCTCAGCTCCATTCCCCTGCTTCTTTGTGTGTGGTGGGTGGGTCTTGCTTTCTCTGATGCATTCAAACACGACAGCGCTCCAAAGAGGCAAACCCAGCTGGGCTGGCACAAGAGGGCACACCTTTCCATCGCCATCACCTGGAATTGGGAATGCTCTGCTTTGCTGCTGCTTTTGAGGCCATGTTAGAGTTTTAAGATCAAAACCTCGTTTCAGCATTTGGTGAATCATAGATGTTTCTTCACAGTTTGAGACGCCAGCTGCCTGTGGTAGTAATGATATTTGTTGTAGCTCTGGTAGTGATGAGAGATGGGAATTGTCCCAAGAGATATTATTGTACTTTTAGCCAACCTGCTACTTCTCTTGGGCCTAGATTTCGGCAAAGGTTCAGCATAGAGGTGAAAGGGGCCATACATGCAAAACCACATTTAATTCTGGCTTTGGCTATGGCAATTCTACTTCTCTTGTAATGTCATCTCTTCTTCATATTTCTTCCAGTAGCTCCTTCATCATTTTCATCATCAGTGCATTGTCATACATTTACATTAGGAAATCCATGGCATGTTCATTTGAGATGTTTTCCTTTCCCGAATCCCTAGTTTCTTAGTAATGTCTTGAAACCTGTACAGTCTATATGTTCAGATGATACCAAAAAATATTTGTTTTGGTTTTCTTTTTCCAGCTTCACTGGACTTTAATCATATTAGTTTCCTGTCCCAAACTTCTGCATCTGCAGAAATATCAAAAACAGAGACTGGTAATTGTATTTATGGTACTTCCATTGCTTAGTGTTTGATTTTGCATCAAGGATGTTTCAGTTACAGGCTGTTTGCTCTGATTGCTTGGTGTTTGAAATAGAATTTTGTTTGCAGTGTCTGATAGGCTCTATAATTACATGGTGATATTTTGTGGTATAGGCTCAAATACATATGAAACCACAGGAATTAATATTTTTTGTGTGGTTTTAAGCTGTTGAATAGATTAAGACTAATAGGACCAATAGCTAGATGTGTTCATTATCAATTATAAAGAAATGTTCTTGACTGGGGCATGTCACCATGTGGGATTTTCTGTTAGGTGTATCATACACATTATTTTGCAGTTTTCTCTATTCATAAGAATTTTTTCTCAGGTTATGTTGCTATTGCACCTTGAAACTTTTATTGCTGGGTCATATGTCAACAGTTTTGTGTTAAATTTTCTGCCTGAGTCTGTCTCTTTGATATATCACAGAAGTTGTGTTAATTTATATTATGTCAATTAGATAAAATACCACAAATGACAAATTGAATGAGGTGTACTATGTTAAAACCTGTTAGTCAAAATACTGGCTTTTGCTATATTGAAAAATGCAAAGCTTTGGCAATAGAAATACCTGGTTGTACAAATTAACATTTGCATGCATTTAAAGTACATGAGTCTCTTTCTATGGGTGCAGATGAAGTCAAAAGCACAGGTTTTTTCATGTTACATGGGTACAGATCAATTGGCTCCAGTTGATAAATCTGCTTTTACGGGAACTGCAGTTCCTGTCAGGGTGTGTCTGTTAGGTGCATGTGACATCTTCAAAACTTTGAAGTCTTGTTACTTTGTTTTTAATTTGGAAATTTATGACACTTTTGTAGTGGTGTTGGCATCTTGCAAAGCAGTGTAAAGCAATTTATTTTTTTCTGATTTTTGCCCCCCTTGCTATGTCTGCATCAATATGCATCTGTCTCAGGGATAATTACATTTTTCCACAGTTACAAGTTCAGCTGACCTGGAAAAACCTATGCCTCCACTTTTCAGAGCACCTCATGTGCTAACAACAACTGCGGGTAATAGTAATTCATTAGCTTTTCAGTTAAACCCCTTTTGGTGTTTGGACAGCCTTTTCTTAAATTTTATAAATTCTAGATGTTTTCATTATCTTCCATGTTGCTTCTGTGAGAGTCATGATCATTGAAAGCATCCTTTTTCACATGAGAACTTGTGTTTTCTGCTGAGAAACTCTCCTGGTAGTGTTTCTGATCTCACATTCATTTCTCAGAAAGCTTCTAGGGCTATTTTGAGATATACTTCCATGAAGTAAACCTGGTTTAATACTACTAAACTAGGTTTAATACTACTACTGACTAAATCTTAATAAGAATACTAAAATAACTTGTTTTTGTAATATTGTCTTACCAGCATAGGAAGTTCCTTCCTTACTATTTTTTTTTTCTGTTTAGCAATTTTTTTAACTTTACCCTTGTTTTTCCTGTGTGTATGACAGATTATATGACATTAAAATTCACTAAAAATTATTGACACAAAACAAAGCACTGAAGAGAACTAAGGCAGGTGCTTTTCTGCTTTTCTTCATGGAAATAAACTTGCAATGCTTTTTAGTTTTTATAGTTTTTGGTGGCGGGGGGATTGTGTACTTTATAATTGTGGTATCAGAAGTTTTTATCTTTGTATTTTCTGGGTCACTTTAAGCTCTGTGGACCATGTGATCCAAAGCAATGTTAGCTTTGGTTGGCTGACAATTTAGTTTTAGTTCTCACTTTAAGTACTACCTTCAGCTCACACTCTAATCCAATACTGCTCCATTCCTGAGGTAAGGTGTGCTTATGGTGAAGTGCAAATTAGGTGTGCTGTAACATATCATATTTTTTGGTTGTTTTTCTGTGATCAAAAAAAGTTGTGTGTTGAATTAATAATCACAGACAATGTGACGTGTTTTTTTTTATAGTTTTCGGTGGTACTCAGCCTGTTCTTTCAAGTCCTGTGGCACCTAGTAAGCCTGAAATAGCAGAAGCTGGACCAGGTACAATAATCTCTACCTAGTTCTTAATTCAGCAGCTCAAGCCATGCTCTAAAACTCAAGTGAAATTAATTCACTGCTGTTATTTTCAGTGGACGTTTGGATTAGCCCCTAAGAGCTGATTTCAAATTTATGTTGCTGCTAATGGTTGAACTTGATGTTTTCTCACAGCTATAATGCATATGGTAACTCACAGTCACATGATTCAGTATGTTAAAAAATGTGCCACATAGAAAATTGAAAAACAGTATTTGTGGAGTAGTTCTGATGAAAACTGTGATGTGAACTGTAGGTTGCATTTTGTTGTTGCAACATCATTAAAAATGTTAACATTAGTGCATCCTTAACAGCGTGAAATTGATTAATAGTTACAGACATTCAGTGGTTTTGGACTGAAACCACAGCTGGATCTGTTGTCAGGTTTCTATTCCAAATTTTATGTTTTAATGTGTGACTAATTGATTGTTCAACATGTCCTCTTCATTAAATATCTGCATTGTACCCAGTACCACCTCCCTTAAGTATTGGACCAAAACTCAAAATGTTCAGAAGCTCTACTTAAAATCTTACTTGGCAGTGGTTGAGATCCAGACCAGTTGCAATGAAGGCAGGAGGAAATAAACATCCAGAATTTTTGCACATCACAGATGTGCTGATTTATAGTCACTGAAGCTCTGTGCAGTTCTGAATTTCTCCCTAATGCATACTAAACTGATAAATGTCCAAACATTAGTGAAATATTTGTAGTTCTTGTTTAAAAAAATTATTTTTGCTCATGAAGGAAGAGTTTCTTCCATTAGCTCTTTGCTCTCTTATGACTGTCATCATTTCTTCCAGCAGCAGCAAGTGAATCCATTCTGGAATCTTTCACTCCTAAAACTTCCTATCCTTTTCAATGGCCAAGGGTAACATTAGGTAATGTTGTTTTCACCCAGTGAAAAACTCTGTGTTTGTTTTGAGCACTCCATCCCATATGAATGCATTCCTTCCACATATCATTTCACATGCATAATCATTCTTTTTCCTGGTTAGAGAGTCTTGTTCTTCCATCATTGTTATATCGAATGTTCTTGACATACCTGTGTATGAGAACAAGCTTCTGGGTGGATTTACTGTCTCAGAGAAGTAAAACTTGTCTCTTGCATGATAAAACACATCATCCTTTTATTAGTGTTCTATCTCTTTTACTCCCAATGCACACACATGTGCTGATTGTCTCTGATATGTACAGCTTTCAAAATGGAAATTTTAATTGTTTTGGACTCACAGAATCTTATTTCTGATCAACGTACAGCATTTCAGTATCAGCTCCATTCTACACTTCAAAATCTGATTTCATCAGCTGGCTTTGACATTCCATACTAAGTTGTCTTCAGTATAAGCATGTGACTTCTGCTGTTTGTTGTGGGAAATGCATGTTAAACAATTTTTCATTGCAAACTGAGCACTTTCTTTCAGCTCCAAAAGAAATACCACTTATTCCTTCTAAACCGAAACCATCTGCTACCCCAGAAGTACAACATGTGAAACCTGGTAATTGTGCACATCATTTTCATAAGATGGTATGCGGAGAGATATGTTCTCTAAAAATGCGTAAGCAAAACTTCCTAAAAAGGACAGGAGCTATGTAATATGTGAACATCCTGACTAACTCATCATTCTCAAATAGGTCATGAAGTCTCATTAACTTAATGAGAGTTAAGCTCCTCAGTTTTATGCATTTGGGTCCTGTGATAAAAATATAAACCAGTTTTCTAGTGTTGTAACCTTTTTAAAGGACTGGAATGGAAAAAAAATACTCTGGGTGGCACAAGGGTGTTTTAATATCATTCCTATAAGCAATAAATATGATTATTATTTTTATAATCTCCTTTGCCACTCCCCATCTCCCATTTTCACACAGACGTACTATAGCAAATATGACATCTTTACTAATACTGTAGGAACATAATCATTGTGTTGTGTATTTTCTGCCTTTTGATAAAAAAACCACAGACCTCTACTAATTTTCTTTGGATTTGGGGTTAAGAGAAATTAGTTTGCCTCCTTTAACGATTTAGGTACTGGACAAAAAAATATTATGCTGGGGATTATTTGAAACCCAAAATGTTTCTGTTGTCATGTCTCATAAACAGACAGATCAGTAAAAAACAGGAGCTGCTATTATTGTCTTATGCTTCTCTTACAATTAACTTCAGGTACTGATTTAGGATTTTCAGCAAAACTTTGGACTTTAGAAATTTCCTTCCATATAGATTCTCTGGTGTTCATTACAGCCTACATTCTTTTCTTCCTTATCACTCCTTTCTCTCTATTCTCCCATAACAGAAGAGAAATTCATTTGCTGATTGACTCAAATACAACATTAAAAATGTCTTGAAAACATAAATATAGGGAAGGAGCCTTAGAAGCAGACTCTCAGACAATCATTCAGTGTGCAATTAAAAAGGATGTAGGGTGTTACATGCAAGAGTAAGGCTTATCTAGACTGTTTAAAAAACAACTCCCCTGAAATATTGGAATGATAACACTTTTGGCTTCGTGTTGATACATCTACTGATTGGTTTGATTACACTTGAATTTTTCTCTTCTAGCCCCTAAACCACCACTTTTGGAGCCTAAAACTTCTGAGACTGTTGAACAACCAAAGGCAACCCTAGGTAATACATGTGTCTGTAGCTGTTAGTCACTCTTCTTTGCAGTCCAAGCCACAGTTTGTGCTCTGTTACTTTGTCTCATAGCTTTCGCTGTATTTAATCCATTTCTCTGAAAGAAGAAGAAAATTAGGAGATAAGCATTCAGAAATGTTTTTCTAAACTTAGAAGAAAAAGAAACCACTTTCTTCATGCAGTTTTGCTAGTTCCATGGTACAGTAAAAATTTTTGCCTTCCATTTTGCTGAGAGGTTTTCTACACCAACACTCTTTATTCAGAAAACTCATTGGAAACACAATTGAACTGCCAAGTGTAAAGGTAGTATTGTGGATGTTAATCCCAGGACTCTCAATGAAGGATTCCTATGGTACTAGGTTAACATGTTAATTCCACTGCTTTATGAATTCTTCTGAATGTCATTGTGGCTTGAAAAACACCTCTCAGTCATTTAATGGCTCACTCCTCTCTGCTCTTTTTGTAGACATCAAACACTTTTACACTGTGTCAATTGCTATGAAACATTTTATTGGAAAGCAGTCTCATAGTACTGCTTTTTAAAAATGCACAAAGTTACTTACCTCTGCCTGAAACTGAGTTTGCACTTTATCTGAAGTCAGACTAACAGGCAGCTTAACTAATTACAATTTCAACCCGTGCGTGTGAAGTGGAAAAACGGTTTCTAGGACTCATTGTTCTTAATTTTTACCATTTACATGATACTGCTATTCTACTTATATTATTCAATTATATTAGCTGCTTCTATTCCATTAGCAGAATTCAATGACTGCAGCTATGAAGCAGTTCAAATTTTTAAAAATTGATTCCATGTTCTTTCAGCTATTTGCCAGTAATTTCTTTGCTGTGCCCAAAAATGAGGACATTTCTGTATATTTTGTCTATATATGTCTTCTTATGGCTTAAAATTGACCTGGAATTCAAAATTATAAAAAGCATTATTGTTTTATCTCTTAGGTATCTTGCGAAAATGAATTCGCTAACTTAATGAAAGGAATATTTGGATGTGATTGCAAGCTTCAATTGCATATTTAAATGCAATTACTCACTTTTACAATGAAAGACAAACAGGGATTTTGCTGGAGTAGTCAATTCTTAAGAAGATTTCTGATAAGCCTTCTTGGCATATCTGATTCTACCATTTACTTTTGTTCCCAGTAGCTATTCATTGCCTCATTTGATTTTTTTGTGATACAGTGGAAAACATAAATTTATAATCCAGTATATTTCTTTCAGCTCATAAAGCAGCAAAACTCACTACTTCTGCATCTAAACCTAGACCATCTGCCAGACCCCAAAAGCCACAAACTAAACCTGGTAACTAATTTCCATAGCAAATATTTGTTATAGCGTATCACTTAAGTAGTGCATTTTAGTTTGAATTTCTTCTGTGTGAATGTGAAGTTCAGCACTTAATCATCAGAAAGGTGAGGAATTCCTCTTTGAGGAATAATATTTTTGTATTGGATCCCCCCCAAAAATAGAAGCAAAGCAAAAAAACTTTTAACTTCTATATCCCAAGTCACCAAGTCACATAGCCAGACATCAAAGCAAATTGTTTTACTGCTTTTCATTTTGGAATAACAAGTTTTCCAGCTTAGTTCAGCATAGGGTCCAGAAAACACAAATTCTACTGTTTTGCTGATGGTTATAGCATCTTGCATAGAACCATAGGATTGTATTGATTCAGTGATCATTAGAGCATATGTAGACTTACCTGAAACTGTGAAAGAATGGAATTTTGTTCTGCAATTCAGTAAAGACATATTTTATGATCCCAAATGAAATAACACATTCACATCAAGGTTAAATTTCATCTATGATATATGGCAGATAGTAAAACACACCTGGCATTTTCTGGACCTGAAGAATAAATAGAATTGTAAAAATATTTCTGGTGTTACATGGTTTATACTTAAATTAGAAAGCTTGAAATTGCATAATTGTTTATTGTAAGAATATATTACTCAATGCTAGAAGAGATCAGATGATTTTATTAAATTCTTTCCATATCCCCTGAAAATTATTTTTTGCTCATAAAAAGAAATTAACTCTCTTCAGGCCAAATTAAAGCTTGTTAAAGGAATGCACTTATGACTTGGAATTGTCTCAGAATACTGTGCATAATTAGTTTTTTATGCTGATTATAGCTTCTGCATAATTTTTAGTGTAGGAAATCCAGTACTGTAGTAATAATTACTTTTGTCTCTGCTGTAGATGTCTATGTCTGAATATAAATCTGAGTCCTGCATGTTGTTTTTTGAAATGGCTGAGAAAAAAAAAAGCAACTCATTTGGAAACTGTTGCATAGATTTGTTTTAAACCCTGGGACTGCCAAGATCAAGATTTTATCCTGGTGTTTCCACACCGAGTGGCTCTATAGCAAGTTTCTGTATGACTACAAGGAAAGTGGCATTGTTCCATATTTGTACACATGCCTCTGGCTTTTTCTTTCCCAGTAGTGGTCTCACAAATCAATCAAGTAAGAATCCTAAGACACATTTTTTTAATCTTGGTGAAGCTTGTCATGATTCTCTTGTAAGTAGGTAGTGAAGCTGGCATGTGTTCTGAGGTGACAGATGATATTCTTGTTGAGAAAATGTTATTTGAGCATAAAATATGCAGTGCGTGGGGATAAGCTGGCTCTTGGTTAGGTGGCAAAATGGTCAAAGAGCAGGAGCATCTCTGTGTTCCAGTATCACCTGGAAGTTCAGCTTAAATTAGAAACTTGATAGTGTCGTGATAGTGGTTGTCACCAGAGTGAACAAAAATATGCCAAATATATGTTCAAAATAATGAGCAATATATGCCAAATTCATATTTAATCAATGACTTACTGCCATTACTGCCAAATAACTGCCTTTGGATGAAGCAATTAATTTTGGCTCTCATTATTAATATGATTTTTGTGCTGTTTCTGGTAAAGTATTTGCCTTTTTTGGCAGTGGAGAAAAAAGACTTCATATAAAAAAACCCAAATATTTAAATCATTTTCAGACTCTCCAGCAAGCCAACTATACATTCTAGTGAAAGTTCACTGTTTCATTCTCTTTCTTGCATTTGGAGAACTGAATCTGTTGCCTACATGAAAAAAAATAAGGTTTTGTTGCCAATATGATCATGCCCAGCCGTAGTCCTCACTTTTACTATTGTTAACATGAATACCTCTCTCTAAACATTGTCCATTTTTCAGAAAAGGAAATGATAATGATGAATTTTCTATGATAGAATGTTTACAGAAAAGTTTTAAAATATCTCCAGGGATTGAGGCTCCACAACTTCTCTGGGCATTTCCTTAAATGAAAAAAATTATTTATCCTGAAGACATTTTAGAGTATTTTGCCTTCTTAAAATAGTGGCAATGTTATCAAATATAAAAGCTGTCTAAGCTATAAAAATGTCAGTAAAGAGGGAAAATTTGGAAATCTGAAATAATTCAGTCTTTTAAATTTAAACACCGTCCACCCAGGTAAACAACCATAAACCTTCATGTGGGGAAATAGAGACTTTTAAATTAAGAATGTGATTTTCTATCTAAACTGACAGGATTTTGGAAATGTTAGGTCTCAGATTTCATTGTATTTCAAAATTTTAAGGTAACTTCCTTTAAGAAAGTTTTCTTGTGAGTCTTAAAGTGCTTGTGAAATACAACATGACAAATTGTTGGTGCGTCCAAAAATATAGTTTGCGGAACATCGTGCAATATTTATCCATCATTTTTTCCTTCCTAATTAAAATCTCTTGGGAGGGACAGAGTCTAAGAGTCAAAACAGAGTAAACAAAGCAAAATTGAAAGGGTAAGCACAAAGATTACTCAATGATTGTAGATGTGTTTAGGAATGAAAATGGATTCTGTTTGTAAAGTCACACTAATATCAAATAATTCTACCAATTTTGACTTCAAAGTTCTTTATATTTTTCAGACTGTTTGGGTTTTGTTCCTTTCAAACCCAGTTAAGTACTCTAGATAGAGATGGGGAGCTTGTTAACTTGATGATCTAATGTGCTGTGGCACTAGATAATCTGCTGGGATCTTCAGCCTTGTTTTCTGTGACTTTACATTTATTTACACCTGAAGCTTTTCATATCTATCCTTTGTATCACTATGGGAGAAACCCAGGAATATTAATTGAAAGATTTACCAAAGAAAATTGAGTTCTCTGGAATTGTTTCTTTTCAGTGATCTACAGCCATAAACAGATTTTAAAAATTCAGTAAAACAGGAAGGTGAAGCTTTAGAGAGCTTTTCTCCCAGTGTGTTCCTGTAGCATAAATGCACTTTGTATTTTCCAAAAGCAGCAAAAGGCACATAGGGTAATTTCAGTAAATTTATCATTCTCTTAGTGTTTCCATTTGAAGAGTTTTGAAGAGGTGGATTTTAGCTGGGGAGCAAGAGCAGTTGAGCTGTACCAGCAGTTAGAAAGCAGATACAGATACACCTGTATTTCTCTTAAGAAAATTCTGTTTATTCCAACAGCAACCATTCCAGGGTCAGTCACTTCTAGGAGTCCCTACACATATGAACGTCCAAAGACTGCAGAGGGTAATGATTATGAGTCATCCTTAGTCATTCTTCTTTTCATTGGTCTCATAATATGTGCAGTTGAAAACAGCATTTCCTGGAGGCTTCTTGCTTATTCATGTGTGGTCCAAACCCAGCAAATGGAAGTATGATCTTGATGCTTTATTATTTCTCCATGTTTCTAACATAGAGATGTCTTCTAAAAGACAGGATATCACTTCAAAGGTATTTACTTGAAAGTTTCACTTACATTAGAAGAAGAAAGAATAAAAATTATTGCAATAATAAAGATTTTATGGAATATAGAAATAACATCATCTAAAATGACATTTAAAAGTACATACTGCTAAACAATTCCTGCAGAAGGAGTTTTGTGGCATATTGCTTGACAATTTCTCACATGTAATGGAAAATACTGTGTTTATTCAATTAATGCATCCAAACCTGTGTTCAATTAAAAAAAAAAAGTAATTTTGTTTTTAATGAGGAGCACAGTTTATATAAAGTAATATATGGCCTTTTTTAGTATGGGAATATATATTAAGTGATGTGTTTAATATATACATTTTTTATGCAGGCTAAGAACAAGAGTCTCTTGCAGTGAGCCCCGAAATGCTGTATCTAATGCAAAGGAAAATTTGGATCACTGTTTGCATTTACTGTGCAGGCTGTATTCTGAGAAGGGCTTCAAGATGTTATCATCAGGCTAGCTTTGGTCTTTAAAACCTGGATGAAGCTGACTACATATAAGATACTTCACAGGACAAGGACAGCTTGAAGCCTTACTCAAATTATTTGATAAAATAGAACCAGTTTGGTTTGGTCAATTAGCAGCAACTCACTTAAACTCATAGTTTTCAACTGCAACAAGTTCTACACCATTAAATACTCTCAAAACTCCTCTAATGACATTGATTTGTCAAGATCAATGTCGCATAACAACCTTTTCTTAGCGTTGCTTGTTAAGTCTTTTCTTTGGCTTTTGACTAAACTATGAGAAGTCAATTTTGCTGCACAAGAACATCCAGCTCTTTGATTATCCATCAAATGGATAATCATTGCTTGTTTTGTTCATATCCAACAACATTTCATGCATTAAACACATGGTAGAATTCTTTTTTTTTTTTTGTGATTGTTCATTGACATGGACAGAGGCTCATTTCCTAGACTTCATTTCTTCATTTCTGAACCTGAATGTGATTTACTATGGGACCATTTACTTTCAGCTTAAATGCAGGTTTTCACAAAACAAACTTTTCCCAGTATCCAAAATACACATTCCTCACATTTGAAGCCCAAATGATCTGCTAAGATCAAAACACTTTAAGCTAAGTCTGATTAGGCACTTCTTTTGAAGTTATCTACTTTGAGACTTGCTATTAGTGCAGAAAGTAAAGAAGAGAACAACGTTTTTTTTTTCCTCTAGGTGGGAAGAAGAGACATCCCATTTTTTTGGATAGTACTTGTACAAAAGGAAACCATATTGCTCCAGAAGACAGTTTGCAGACCTAACAAATTATATAAATATCTTTCTATTATTGGAAGCTGTTTTTCTCTTTGAAACAAATGACTGATTTTTCAAACACAACCTGAAAATATAAATTATTGTTTTCTAGGAAAATATTTTGGATTTGAATTCCAAAGATAACAGATGAGCTTGAATAATGGCAAAGTCTTTGCAAACCAGGCATATCTAGTGAGAACATTTGAAAAATTAGTGACTGGTCTGACATTTCTGTGGAGTATCTGGCCACTGTCAGTAGAAGTTAATACTTGTTGTTTTGGGTTTTTTTCTTCATCTGCAGTAATATTAATACTACAGATTATTGTACTGTGTATGTTAATAGACATGCAATAAATACTTTAGTATTAGCCCCCTCAATTGCAATCAAAGTTTTATAGTGTTATTTACTGTGAAACCCATTTTTAAAATGGGTAGTTGCATAAGAGAGTTTGGTAGATAAGTGAATGTAGGTTATAGAACAGGTTCTATCTTTAGGTGTCTATATCTGTGTGTTATATGCTACTTTACTTGTTACTGCCTCGAGAGGAAAGAATTAGTGCATTAAAATTCTTTTAATAGGCTTTCTTTATTGCCAAGAATTTTTTATAGATTCTGCTATCTCATAATTTTTTGTCTCATTTGGTACAATTTTTTGTCTCATTTGTGACCAGGAAAAGGGCACGGTATATTGGTTTTTTGATCCAGATTGTAAGTGGATATGAGCAAAGGTGAACAGGCTTTATCAAACTAATTTTTTTCAGATGACTAATAAATACAGCTCTACCAGTAGCAGCCTTTTAGTCCTCTGCTTAATTGCTCACTTTGGAGGAAAAATTCAAGTATTTTGTCATGGTCAGCACACTACTTTCAAGTAACAGAGTTCAGTGTGGGGACTCCTGACATTCTGTATATCAAGAGTCCCTTGCTGTCTCTGAGTTAAACTCTGCAATCTCTTCTCTTGCTTGTTCTTGCATTTACTGATTTATATCCACATATTTTTGATTCTATTGCCATCAAGTTTGTCCAATTACTTATTTCTTATTATTACGTATTTATTATTACGAATTTTAATTGCCCATGATTTAAAAGTCAGCGTGAAGATCCATATTACTGTGGTGTTGTGTTAGTGCCTGCTTTTCTACTTACCACTGGAGTAATTTTAAAATTTTGTAGTGTGTTCCTTACTCACTTTGTCACACTGTTTCTGTTGCAGTCTTGGATCCTATTACACTTAGAATTGAACCACCAAGGTCACCCATAGGTAATAATATTTCCTTGGCAAGCTGTTCTGTTTGCTTTATTTACATCACAGCAAGCATCACTGAAGTTAGTCACCTTATGCCTCAGGATTGTTTCATTTAACCTCATTTTTATTGTTTCATTTAACCTCATTTTTATTCTAGGTAATTATCTTGCTTGGCATTCAAAACAATTGGGTGTATTGCTCTCTTCATAGCTGGAATGTGTCCTTTATGAAAAAAGAAATTATGCTGGCAGCTCTGAATCACCTTTCTCATAACTATGCTTATTTGCACTTGTTCCAGTTTTTATTTTAAAAACACAAACAAAAACTGAGCTTCAAAAATGACTAAAATTCCACTTTCTTGCTTAGATTGTTGTAAACACATGGAGAGTATTACCTGATTTGCCTACTTCTCAGTTGCAGGTGTGAGGTTTCTGTGCTTGTGTGTTCAGCTGGTATCAGATGCCAATTGCTGTGCAATTTAACCAACTTATTGCTCGCATTTTCTCTTCCAGCTCCAAAGGTGACTCAACGTGTTCCTTCTAAGCCTAAAACTTCACCCAAACCTCACATCCCACAAGCCAAAGATGGTAAACTACTTTGTGATTGTTTCTAGTATGGTTTATTTTGGATTGAAATCTATTTATGAGCAGCTGTTTAGTAACCTGAGCCAGTTAAAACAGAATGGAGTTCTGTTCTGTGCTGTTCAGCAATTTAATTGCAGTTTTCATGACTAGTGACATTTGCTAGATATTTTTCACTGAGCAAAAGAACAAACCTCTGCTACTTCAAGGCAACAGAATGAGAATAGTGTTATTACACTCAGATTAATCTTGCTAACTAAACCAAATACAAATTAAATTAAAGTGTGTAGTAAGGCTACTTGGGGGGTATAATTCTTTCCAATGTTGCTTTGCATTGTTAAAATAAATCTGTTTCCCTTCTAAGCCACAATCAATGAATTTCATGTCATTATTATTTTCTGCATGAGGGAGTAAATTGCCCAGTTATACATGCATACTTAGTATTTGCGTATAAACATTTCTTGACATTGACGATCCTTTATATTGTATTCCAAAATACTAGATTTTTATTTCATTAAATGTGAGAGCAGTTAAATTAAGTAGTAGGCAGAAAAAATTACTTTCTGTCCCATGCTTTCCAGTTGGTAATAGCAACAGAAAATTGCAAGGGTCTCAAATATCAACATCCATTATCCTTTGGTAAATGTGAAAAATTTAAGGATAAACACTGTATTGCAGACCTTTAAATTGTAGACACAGACCAATATTTTTGAAATCTGATGTTATCTATTAGATGTGATTTCTTCGTGTAGCAAACAGTCAAAATTCTTGTCTTCTCATAAATTTTTAACCATGGCATCTGATTATAAAACATTGTTTCCAAGTTACACCTTAAGATGCCACTTCTCATATGCCCAGTTTTTTACCTTTGTGGCCGTTTTTCATTGTTATTGTAGTCTGGCCTTCTCAGAAATGGTTTATGGTTTTGTCACCCAAATTTTATGAGCTTGTATTGATCTGTGTTTAAAACAAACTAATAAACAAAAACAAAAGGCCCAACAACTTACTGTTTCTTCAAGAATCTGTAATATACAGAATGTTTTCTACAGCATCATCCATTTATCTTGTAATTGTCTTAAAATATGCAGATATATCTTCTTTTTTTTTTATTGCAATCCATGCAGAAGAATTGACACAGAATTGACACATCAATTTCACATCCTTATGACTCTAAACCAATGGACTCTAGATCCATTCCAGTTTAGAGCTGAATTATATGACTGTGCAATGCAATACACTATATAATGCTCTTTAATGACAGTGTTCAGTACACAAGCGAGTGCTGTCTGATTCCAGTTGTGTACATAGAGTGCATTTGAAACACATCACCAAGGGCAGAGATTTGTGTCCCTAAATATCCATTTTCTGAATAACAGAATGATAATGTTTGGATATTTCATTGGAGTCTGTGGGAGAACTAAGCACACACTATGTTGAAGGTTACGCCGCTTTCTCAGATATTTCTTTTAATACAACTGTTTCTATATGAGGCAGTATACAAAATACATGATTCAGAAAGTAGTGCTAATTGTAACTTTTCAACTTTCAACACATCTTTTCTGTTTTGTTTCTGATACAGTCCTGGAATCTATAACACTTAGAACTGATCAACTAAAACCAGCAATAGGTAACAGCTTTACCTACAGGGTAAATCACCTGGGGACCATCACATTTAGTTTTTTTCTCACTGACCATCACAAGCACTGCTTCATTGCACTCCACTCTCATAACTTTTTTACTATTAAAATTCATCCTGTAAGGGGGGGTTGGGTGATTTTTCACTAACAATTCATAATAATCTTTTTCTCTTTTTTTCTCACACAAATGTGTTCTGCAAAGGGGATGGAAGCACCACAACCTACCTACCTTTGACTGTTTGTCTCTATACTCCATTTCTATCATGTGCTGTTTCACCTTTTATACTGTGCAACCACACTGGCCTTGTTTTATATTGTCCTATTACAGAGGTTTTCCATCATCACTGGGGTTTGTTATGTACCAAGTGTTCATATTTCTCCATTACTCAAGTTTTTTGTGATTCCATAGGGTCCCAAAGGCATGTGTTCTTTAATGTTCTGTCAGTATCAGTTCCCAAAAAAATCTAATATTTGCTGTAGTTGGTCCTTTTTTCCTTTTTTTTTTTTTTTTTCAAGTTCCTAAAGGACCACAGTATGTTCCTTCCGAACCTAGAACATCACCGAGCCCAGAGGTGCCACAAACAAGACCTGGTAAGTTCATTGTTCCTTTACCTTTTCAGGCTGACACATGTGTCTTATGGATTCTACTATAATCAGTGGACCTTCAGATTTGTATGCATTCCTTGGGCACATATTTTGGAACATTCCTTGAGGGATAAAATCCAGTGACATATAAAATTTATAAGCAACCTAGTAAGTTGAAAATATCTTCAATTCTTTATTACATTGTAAGTCACTGCAGCAATGAATGCTTTCTGTACAATTCTCAGTGAAAATAAGTCTTTTCTGTGTAACTTGCTTGTGTTCTGGCAAAGTGAAGGCGAGAACGAGGGGTGTCATTGTGAAGAGGAAGGATTCTGCTCTGTATTTCTTAAATTGTGTGCCTGTTTCTTCTTTTCCAGGAACAAGCTTTCATTCATACTTGTTGGTTCACTTTTCCAGAGCCCTTGTGTTGTTCAGAGATTTAAGAATGTGTCATACTTCCTATAACTGTGTCTACATGGGTTGTTATACCCATATACAACCTTAGGAGAATTAAAGAGGGAGAAAGTAAAGTATGCGACTCACATTTGTGTGATGTGAGGTACCATTGTGTGTTGTCCCTGGCCAGAAGCTAAGCGCACACTAACCTCTCACTCATTCCACCCCACAGTGGTCTGGGGGAGTGAATCGAGGAGCAGAAGTAGAAAAAAAAGAAAATCATAGTTCAAGATAAAAACAGTTTAATAAGGAAGGATAAAAAGAGGTGGAAGAAAGCAAGTAGTACAAAGAAACCACACACCACATCCCACAAGCAGACCAGTGCCAGTCTAGGAGCAATGGGTGCTTTGGAAAGTTTTGTTGCTACTCATGACTTTGTGAGGTGGAATATCCCTTTGGCTAGGGTGGTTCTGCTGTCCTGACTGTGTCCTCTCTGAGCATCCTGCCCACCCCCTAGCCCAGCTCTCTTGCTTAGGGGCAGAGTGAAAAACAAAGAATTCCTGGATGCTGTAACAAGGCATATTCAGCAACAACTAAAACATTGGTATTTTATCAACACTTCCTTGCTCATGAATCCAAAACAGAGTACCACAGGGGCTGCTATCAAGAAAATAACCTCCATGTCAGCCAGGCCCAGTATGGGTATCCAAGATACATGGAGTATTAGATGGTGTTGGTGAAGAGATGGGCAGAGAGACAACAAGTCAGGTTCCTTTTCTCGCAGTAAGTCTGCACCTATTGCTTGAAAAAAACCCTTGAAATAAGTCAGGAAAGTGTACAAAGCTGAAGGTAAAAAACCCACCCACAGTCTCTTTGTGGCATTTACAAAAAACTTCAGATTTATATCTGGCATCTGTTCTGTATTAGAGCTGTTACCTTAAACTGGAGGAAATTCTGAGGAACATAATACTTCGATGCTGAGTTTCAGGGAGGAGTGACTATTTGTCATCAATCCTAGTAGGGATGGTATGATTATTGCACAGACAGTGATTGTTCTTGGTAATACTTTGGTTTTGTTGTTTTATTATGCTAATGCAGTTCTGGAAACAATTAGGTTTAGAACTGAGAAACTAAAGGCAACAATAGGTAATGATGCTTTCTTGTTTGAATGCTCACGTTGTTGTTCTTCAGCACAAATTGTCAAAAGCAGACCTGAAAAAAATTGTCAGCTTTCTTTGCATGTTCCTTAATAATTTAACAGTCAAGGTTCTCAGTCTCTTCTTATTTTTTATGAAACAATTTAGGAGAATCCTTGTTTCTTTCAAGATGTTATGCAGATAAGATAGGGAAATTTCCTTCAACATTTAATGGTAAGAAGCAGAGTGCAGATCAGAACATGATCCTAATTATATGTTCTCAGTCATCCTGTGGAGGTAGCACCATTGCAGGTGCAGGGCCCCATGGGTGGGCAGAGCTGCATCCTGAAAGCTTTCTTTCTCTGCTTCCCTTCCCCTCCAGTTTTATGAAATGAAATTCAGTCCTTCACAGAGGACTGAAAAATAATTCTGTTCCACTCAAACCTCAATTTTACTGTCAGAACACAATCACTTCATTCATCTTGGGTCATATGATTGCTTGAGGCAGATCCATTTAACTAAGGCATTTTTGTCACTTGAATTTGATATTGTGAATCATTCCAGGACAACAGTCATTACAGAGCAGTGTATTTGTATTTGAAGCTGCTTATTACTTTAATAATGCTTAACCCAGTTTCTTTCTTTCAGCTTCTAAAGACACGTATCACAGGCCTTCCAAACCTAAAACATCATCCAGTCCACGTGTTCCTCCAACTAGAGCAAGTAAGCTTATCAATATTTTACCCTTTAGTGCACAAAAGTTCATCACTTTGAAGATTTTAAAAATTGAGGAGCCCTCTGAAGATACAGAGATACTTATTGTATAGGCTGTGCTTCACTGTCATAATCAAATTTTGCTATTCAGCTGTCATGTAATAAGATAATCAGCTGGATATCATACATGTCAGTGACACACAATGGAGATGTGTCGATTAACACTCATCCTTAGACCTTGCACACAGGAAAATCTGCATCTTGATTTCCTTAGAGTGTGACAGAAATATTTGTGAATTTCTTCTTTAAAAGTGTAAAATTACAGTACTTTGCTGTTCCCAAAACTTTGGATATTGCTCTGTCAATTTGGAAATTAGAGGTAAATTTCCATGTTTCTTCTGCTTTGACTGCTTTGCTGAGGATTTTTGGTTTTTTTAAATGCCAAGTTGATTTAAATGAGCAGCAGGTTTTTTGAATATGAAACACTGGTGAAGCACAACTAGGAAGTGTTAGAACTACAGCAGCTTACTCTGTAGAAAGCTGTGTTTGTTATTGCTGTTAGGAGTGGAGTTGATCTGACACTGCAGTGTAAAAGTCACTTTGTCTTTGGTCTCTGCACTGGCATTGTATTGATTGCACTAACAGGAGATCTCTTTGGGGTTATTTTAAAATGACAGAAATAATCCCTAAAACATTTCTTAGCAGAAAATGAATCTTCTGATTCATCAGAAAAATTGAAAGACATATGTTGTAGATGTTGGCGAACCTAGTGGGAAGAATGATGATGTTTAACTCCATTTCAGAAGGCTGAATGATTTCTTTATTATAATTATGCTCTAATACATTAATATATTATATAAAAGAGGATACTAAAAACTACATGCTACTTTCTCTATCATATCTAACTCCTCACAACTCGTGACCCTGTTTGCCAGAGTCCAGACACAGGTGGATCTGATTGGCCATCAAGCCCAAACAATCTACTATGATCTAACTAAGTGCTCACTCTAAGTAAACAATTCTCTAAACACATTCCACAAGAGAAAAACAAAAAGTAGAAATAGAAATTGTTTTCTCTTTCATTTCTCTCTGTGCACCTCAATAAAAAATCCTGAGAGAGAAATGTGCTTACCACAGACATATGTTGAATCAATGTGTTCAAAATTTTGCACATCTTCACAAGTCCAAGAATCAATTGACTCAATTGTTATTGAGTCCTCCTCAATAACAAATTCAAAACTTTGCTCATTTCCACAGGTCCCAAAGAAAGTCGACGAGTCCCTTCCAAGCCCAGGGCATCACCAAGTCCAGATATACCACACACAAAACCTGGTACATACACTGTTGTTTTGTTGTGCTTGAATATCCAGGGGTTCTTTTGGGTTCTCCTTCCTCAGTGAATCAAGTGTTGATTAATATTTCTTCATATTAGAAATACATTTTCTGATGATCATTAAATAGGTGTTTCAAGGAAAGCAGAGCTGATTTCTGTTTTTAATGTCTGAGTTTTAGTAGTTACCTCTGCTTTTCAGCCACATGACATTTATCACTGATGAATAATCTGGACATCAGGGTAGACAACACACAACTAACATTATGAGAAGTTGGAAGAAACTGCATCTCTTTTGTGCCTGGCAAAAGATGCTTAGAGGAAAACCTATTTGAGGGCCTTTATGTATGACTCCAAATATCTCTCACTGAAATCGCTCATAGGTTTGTGTAACCTGGTAAAGGAAGGCCCCCATTTAAAATAAACTTAATAGGGATTTACTTAGTAATGAACTGCCAAACCTCTGTAACTTCTAACAGTTCTGAGAGTATCCATTGAACATTATTTTGAGTGAGTATATTCACTAATTTTACAAAGAAAAGGGAAAAAAAAAAATGTGTTCCAAATTGAAAACAAACCAGTCATGTTAAAGGGAGTATTTTTACCACTAACTTATCCTCACCACTGACTCTGGGTATCTTATTGCTTTTATGGAGTTTTGGCAGTTAGTACATTTACAGTTGAACAACAAAAGACAGCAGCAGGTAAATTTGTTACCTTGAGCTGGTCATTATTATTTTTTTGCTATTCCTTGGGCCAATGCTTATATACCATTAGTCTGTTTTTCACATCTGTTTGTGGTTTTGAATTATTTTCTTTTCTACTAATTGAGCTACGTTCTACTCTCTTGCAGGTATTGAAAGATTCCTAGCTGGTTTCTTGTCTTTACATAAAATTTTTTTCCCTGTCACACACGTTGTAATTCCTTTGACACTTGTAGGAGACTAGCACACCATGGGTATTGCAGTTATGGGTTCTGCAAAACAGATGGAAATATATTCCCTTTAGTTGTCTGTACTCTTTCGGGCTTTGTTGCTTGACTCTAGATTTTGCTTACCTGATTAATTTTCCACCCATATTTTCATTCAGGATTTTGTTTTCTCTTGAGTTCCTGTATGTATCTGACGCTCAGTTTTTCAGGCTGTCATGCAGGGATTGTTTTTTCTTTGCAAGCATGAGACATGCAGTACCTGTGCAACAAACCTAATTTTGTCAAAGTATAAAGCTTTAAAACAGATATTTTTTTTCAGCTCTTAAAGAACCACAACGTATTCCTTTTAAACCTAGAGGAACTCCCATTCCGAATGCTCCATACAGGAAGCCTGGTAAATTATCTGGTCTTTTTGAAGCTTCAGTGGATAATTGAACAGTTGCTTTTGGGGTGGCAGTGGGGAGGGGAATCAGTGCATCCACTGTTACCTGGTTATTATTTTAGGTTAAGAAACCTCTGCAGGGATGCAATTAAATCTGATGGAAACTTCAACAGTTCAAGAGTTTTTTTATTTTATGCAGATATTAACAGAAGAAAAAGTACCTACATATGTATTTTAATCAAAGATAAAAAGATATTTGCAGCTTCTATCTGAGCAACACACTTTAATAAGTGTACAAGTTTGCAACATGTTTTTGAAGCTCTTATGAGAGAAACCTCCTAACGCTGTTGCATTGCTTTTTCTTTATACATGTATTTTCACCCAGATTAGTGTAAGGATTCCCTTCAATTACATTTTGCTTATGTGACTCCCATCATAAATCCAACAGACCTATATAATATAAGCAGTGACTTCACTGAAGGTTTGTTACTGTTGTTTCCTAACCATAAATTTCTGACGGTAAATGCCCATTGCTGTTTTAAAACATCACTTTCCTGTTGTATACAGTATAGTGCTGAAAGGTTTTTTGAGAAAAGGAGGAAAGGGAGATTCCTTTCATTATTCAGATAATTTATTGACTTTTTTTCAACAGAGATTCTTCCAACCTTTGATGAACAAGATACTACTATGATTCCTCATATTCCTGAAAGAACAAAAGCAACATTTGGTAACTGTTATTTCATAAATAATTATTCTATTTTCCACCTTTTTTAGAGAATATAATTTTAGAGAGAGCTCATTATATTTTATTAAAACCTAATAATGAAATTTTGCTCTACTTGTAGATACTTACTTGCTCTTTGCTCTTGATAAGGGTGATAATGCGCGAACTCATTTACTTTCAAAGGTTCTTTTCCTCCTCTTCTAGCCTTTCCAGTCAGGATGATGCAATTCCTCCAGATGTTATCTATTTTCCAGTAAAAGGGGACTTTATTTAAAGAGCAGATAGTGATGCTTCACAGAATCACAGTATATTCTGAGTTGGGAGGGACCCACAAGGATCATCAAGTTCAACTCTGAAGCAAACTGGCCCATCACAACCCTTGCATTATCACCATGCTTTAACCAACTGAGTTAATCCCCTATTCTTCATGTGAATTGTGGATAATTTCATTCTAAAATACTCTTCTTCTCCACTCCTCATGGTTTAATTTTACAGAAAAAAAATCTAATATATCAACAACAGCATCAAGTCTCCAGACCAGCTATGTGACCATCTAAATCCCACTCTACTTCTTTAAACCATCCTCTCTGCTTTCTTCTAGTTATCTATGTTGAGAAAACTTGCTTAAATATATGAAACCTGAGTGTTTAATATATTTAACCTGAATGAAACCATATATTTAACCACATATGAAACCTGAGTGTTTCAAGATGAGTGTTCTTCCTTCTTAACTTTATTGTCAGATGTGGACCAAGTAAGGGTCACTGAGCCCAAGCAGTATCTGGGAGCAGGAGCATTGCTTGAGCAATTGTTGTTCAACCAGTTTTCTGTCCCCAGCTTCAGAGACAGACCTTGACTGTGATTTCCTGAGAATGAAATGGTATATATTTAATATTTAATGAAATATTAATAGGCATTTTATAATATTCAAACTATGTTTCTTTTCTTTTGAAGGAAGAGGAAATTAAAACTGCTTTTAAACATGTTTCTATTTCAATATCTATTCCCTGTATGCAATGATACTTAGGTTAGTATTCATTCAGTATCTGTTCATCTAGCTTTATGAAGTAGGTGCTCTGTTGTAAACACCTGAGCTACCTGAGTAATAATCACATGCAGAAAATGATTCTTCAGAGCAAGGGGGATGAAAACTGCACAGGCAAGGCAGATCATCTTGCCTTACATTGGTGTAGACCACAGACTAAAAAGTGGTAAGATAACCTTTTCCAGTAAATGATTCCTACTTTTATTTACAAGATTTTTTTATCTGAATAGTGTGAGGTTAACAATACTAAATCATTCCCACATAAGAACAAAATAATTTAATTTAGAAATCAACTTTGACATAAATGTTCCACTGAAAAAGAAAGCCTGTCCTCATATACTCATGTGTGGCAGATGAGGAAGACACAGGTTACCACTGTCTATTTTTGTCCTATTACAGTATGATGATGGTAATGACTCTATTCCAGACTGCTTGATGCAAAGCTACAAATTTGTATATATATTTTTTAGAAGTCTTCTTGTATAAGTGACCATTTAATTTGTTTTCCTTTCTTTGCAGGAATTCCAGCTTTCAGCTTATTCTTACATAATTTGCCTTATTCTAGATCATACCTATGTTCCTTGTGTGCTGTGAAAAGCAGTGCATTTTTTCAATTATTGTTTTGGGTGCTTTTTGTTTTTATTCCAGCTCCAACTGAAAAGCAGTTCATTCATACCAAACGAAAAACAACTGAAAGACCAAGAGTGCCATACACCAAACCTGGTAATGGAGTAATTATTTTAATTTTGTGTTTAATCATTCTTTCCCCAAGTTTCAGGTTTTGTGCTTCTTAATGGGATTATTCTTAGCCAGTTTTGTGGTGAAACAAATGCATTAAATTTCAGATGATCATTCCAAAATAAACCAAAACTGCACTACAAATAATAGTAAATATGTATAATATATATAATGGTATTCCTCTGTCTATTGCACATAGCAAATGATGACTGAAATGCTGAAATGTAGTAATGTGGGTATTGACAAATTTCAGTCGCTAGGCAGACTGAGTTCTCTGTGATTACTGGTAATCTTGTGTGCTCCTCTGTGAGCTTTTTTTTTTATCTTTTCTTGAAATGCAGCAGAACTTGTTTACAATGTGCTCGTGCAGTTAGCAACAGACATTGACCGCTGTACTGAAATGAAAGTAGCTTTAAAAATAGTTATGGAGGGGCTGTGTGGCTTCCCATTTTTGGTATAAATGTATAGCAGAAGTTAATAGAGAAATAATTATATCTGTCAGCAGTTGATTATCAAGATATTCCTCTACTCCTTAGTTTGGGACATTTTGCAGGTTTTAGCAAATGCTGTTTTGTTTAGATTACAGATTAATATTCTAAGATTTTTCACATTTTCTCCTTAACAGCAATATATCCGACAACTCCACAACCAATTATTACAAAATCTTCTACTACTGGTCCATCAAGGGCAACAATGGGTAAATAAGTTTCCTTAAGATTAAGATGCAGGTATTTCTAATTTTTCAATGGAGAAATTTCTAGAGAACATGCTCCATTGTGGTATTTATATAACACCATTCCACTATCTTTCATTCTGCTGCCATGTGCATGTATCTTAGCACAGAGGATTCTCATTTCTGTTTGTCAAATAAAGCAAAAATAGCCTACAGCTTATGTCTGGTCAGAAGTCTGTATTTGTCAGATCTCCAACCAAAGTCAGTGACCTAATTTTTCTTTTAGAGCAAGAATTTTAGCCACTAACTCAACTTATCCTACAGCACACTGCTGGGACTTTTTTGTGCTTTGGCTAGTCATTTTGTTTCAGGTTCCAGAAAGCCATGGAATTCTTACTGTCTTTTTTTCAGGCATTTGAGATACGCATTTTCTGTGGGCTAAGTATAGCATTGGATCATGACTCCTGAAGAATACAATAATAATATTTTTCCTTTTCTTTCAGCTCCAAAAGAAACACTGCTCATTCCTTCCAAATCCAAAACATCTGTTGGGCCAGAAGTACCACAAACTAAACCTGGTAATTTACAGTTTGTAACTTTAGAAGTGTTACTGTGGCAATGCCTTAGTTATATTTCTGCTGTCACTGAGTTTTGTGGTCATGCAGCATGCATAATAAGTAGACAGAATTTTGTATCATTGTTCAGCTGAGAACTTGTTCATAAATTATATCAAAGTGAACGCCCAAGAATTGGATCAATTTCCATGGAAAGCAGTTGGATGGGTTTAGTAGCCATCAAAAATGTGAGAAATTTAATTAATTTTAATAAAAATACATTTCTGTGCTTACATTCAAAAAGTTCTTTTGTTTTGGTGGAATTTTATTATTCTAAATACATTTGATTCAATTTCTCAAGTACTTTTGAAAATCGGGTTACAGAGTTTCAGTCCAAGATATTTACATGCTCAGAGTAGAGGTGCCTTCAATACCAGTGATTTTTGCAGTAACCATTGTAGATTCAGGGATGCACATCTATAATGAAGGGTGATGATATCTCAGCTTTACCATCGGGTGATCTATTTCAATAAAACTTGCTAAGGAGGAAGGTAACAGGAGAAAAACAAAGTTAAGTGAGGAGAGACAACATGTCCATAAGAGCAGTTCCTGACCTTTCCTTCTCTCTGATCTAACCTCCGAATTGATAAAATTTTATTTTTAGACAAATAGTTTAATGAATAGTTTAGTAATTTTCCCCCCACTGCTTTCTCCTTGTGCATTTTTTATGGCCAAAAATATTTCAAGCAGAGACCCTATTCATTCAAGACCTATATTCTATCTATACATATACCATATCTACATATGTATTACTGTGAACATCAAACTGAACAGTCCAGGAAAAAGATTTCTTTTCTAAATACCATGTTTTGAAAGGCTGTTCAATAACCAAGTTAGATTCTAAGTGTCAGTTCAATAGGTGCTAGTTCCAATCATGTCATAGTTAATAAGTGCCATCTTTTAGTACCACTACAAATTTAGTTTTAGGGAAAGAATTTTACAGAACAGAATTTAGAGGCTTATTTTTTGCCTTTTAAAGTTTAAATCATTATAAAGGTAAAACAAGCTACTGGTAGGAAAAATTGTAAACAAATGTTTACTGCGAAATATAAATGGCACTTTTTAGTGAGTATGTAAGTAGGTTATTTTCCAGCTTCCATACTTTTATCTTATTTCTGAAAGACAAAGAGCCATGTAGTGTGTGCCTCTGCCTGCCAGTCTGTCCTTTTCATCCAGTAACTTAGAGACCTTTCAATTAATTCATTTAAATTTGAGTGAGGTCTGAAAAATAAGTACATACTCAAAAATTCTAGAATTTTTTGAGAAGTGTAAGGTAATCAACAAGTATGAGAAAGACCAAAGACTGTCAGAACTCCAGGTTTAGGGCAAGTATTCTGAAGTTAGTGGGGGCCCAGCAGAATAGTTGCACTGTCTGATTGTCAGCATGAAAATACATCCAGACTAATCAGAATGTGCCTGTCTCATGTCTGTTAAAATTTTCCTAGCAGATGTGCAGATAGGTTTTAAGGAAACAATGGAGACAGATCCTTCATGAAATCCAACTTCTTTAATTTGCCTTCTCACAGAGCAATGGTTTATTTTTTTATAGCTCCAAGGGCAACACACCTGGGATCAATTAACCTTATAACAGTTCATGTTGTTGATGGGTCCAAAATAACTTTGGGTAATGAGAATATTACATCAGTTTATTTTTCATCAATCTTTACTTTCTCTGCTTTTGCTATATGGCTAAACCTACACTTTAATCAACAGAAATACCTTAATATATCTTTGTCATGTTCATTTGTTAGTTACAGTCCAGTGCATGTATAAAATGTTGCTGGTTTTAATTTTCCAGCCATTTTTCTTATTCATGTGATTCTTTATAGAAATAAGTACAAGGCTGAGGAGTCATGTAAAAAGGCATTGCCTTATAATCTTTTCTGGTTTTGTCTGACTTACTAATGATATATATCTTACCAGACACAAAAAGTCTTTTACATGTATAAAAGCATGATTTTCAGCCAGATTTCTAGCACTGACTCTTTTGTTTATGATCTGCACAGACAGTTTGAATTTCCTTTCCACCTGTGATGTCTTATGTTTAAAAGGAAATCATTTGCACTTGCTAAGCAGTAATATGTCCATTTTCAGTTCCCAATGAAACATACCACATTTCACCCAGGCCCAAAACTGGTCAAGCAACCGTAATTCCTCGGTTCAATACAGGTAATTTTTAAAGATTTTCTTAAGTTGTTGTATTGAGAGTCTGTAGGTCTTAAGTAAAATCAGTACAGTTTTACGTTTAATGGTCTGCTCATTATTACCTTTAAAACTGTTTCAAATATGTAATATGAAAATTTATTTTTCCTCTTATCAAATATTTTAGTTTATTACTCTGAAAATGCAATTTGCTCAGTATTGCCTCAGATATCGAAGATTATATGAAGTTTGTAAACAGTATTAGAGCTGTGTATTGGATATTCATATGTATACATTGTTGCAAACAGTGAGTTAACGGAGTTCCAACTTTTTCCTTGCAAAATCTAAATCTGTAAAACTTCCCCAATCTAAATATCAAAAATGAGTAATATGTTCTCTGTAATATGAGTATATGCTCTGATGCTTTGGAGAGGCTGAATTAAGCGTTATGGGTTGAATGTTTATTTGTCTTGAATATCAAATAGCCAGCTTTACTTAAAAGAAACTGATTTACAGATATTGCTAATTGGGCACAAGATAACAGTGACTACTGCTTATGCTTTCAGCTTCCATAGATCCCATAACATCTAAACTATCAAAATTATTTTGCAAGTGAAAGGCAACAATGAAAAAAGGTTGAGGGCTTCTGATTTCAACCTTGCTGATGACACTGTGCTTCAGCTGCCCTGCGCAGTGTCTGCATTGAATGCTCCCAGTTGTTTTGTCAGCAATATTTTGATGTTTGATAGTTTTGTCTAAGTCTTTGGTTTGGGGGGCTTCAGTTTGGTGTTTTATTTTGAGGTTTTTTGTTTGTTTGTTTTTTACAGAACCTAATTAAATATCTTAAGGCCATGGATACCTTGCAGAGCTAACTCTGTATCCATATACAGTTGGGTAACTGGCTGTAAATATTTTATATCTTTTTCCTAAACCTACATATGAATGTAACTGGTCAGACTGCATGATGGAGTCATCTGGCCACTAAAGAAACTAGCATTTTCCACATGCATTTTGGATTAGAACTCATAGAACTCTCCTGTGTCCATTTTGCTGTATCACATTGGTGCATGGACCTTTTTTGTCTGGCAAATCGCGCTGCTCTGTCCGTGTTCTGTTACACACAGCATTGAAACAAGACCTTATTTCTTTTAGCACCTCATAAAACTCGTCTCACTTCTGCAAGACCACAGCCATCGGATAAATCACAGACCAGACCTGGTAATAATTGTTTATTCAGTCTGGGATGGGGAGGAGATTAAATAGTTAATTAATTTTATCTATTCTTAGTGGAATTTTAAGTATTGCTGGGAAGAAAAAAAAGGGGGGTATTTTTCAATCAATTAATAAGTCTAGTGGTAAAGCATTTCCAAGTTAGAAAAAAAAAAAGAAAAAGAAATTAAACCAAAACTATGTGTGTCATCACAGCAGGTGTTACTTCTTCTCTAGCGTGGAATTCTTGGCATCACATAGAAGTCTGTTCGAAATTCTTCTCATGGAATTTCTTTATTTTTTTCTTCTTTTTTTTCTTTCGAAACTCTCTCACAGCTTTTAGTAAAACCACACTAGCACCAGCCAGAACAAAAGCACCTGGACTGCCAAAGTGGATTGTGCCGACAACAGGTAGAGTTCTGGGTTTGAGGTGGTTTTTCTTAATTTATCAATAAAAGATTGGAATGTGACTTCCCCAAGTCATCTTGAGCCCTGCAAAATATCTCATCATGTTTTATTACAGAATTTAATTCCTCAGAGTGCCATGTGTAATTGCTTCTACTGATCTTGTTATACAATTCTCAAGGGTGATTATGAAATTATATTGGCACTCAGTCTGTGTAAATTTACAGACTGATTACTGTGTGGCTACTCTTTACTAATGTTTTCTAGATGTCAGATCCACAATAAGTACTGGAAAACACTTCATTGAAAAAGATCACCCATTTGTTTGAGTCCAAGTCAGGAGGCTTGGTAGGGAAGCCTGAAAGCCAAATATCTCTCTAGTAACTCTCCATGCATGTGCTGTGTTCACATCAGACCTACTCACATTCAGACCATGCACTATTTGGACTGTGCAGTATTCAGGCTTGGATACTTCAGCACCAAAAAATTCCATGTTGGTGGATAGCAGATGACAATGAGAGCTTCAATTCACATATCCTTAAATAAACATCCCTAACCACAAAGATTTGTTAAAAGTACAGGTCTGCTTGGGGAAAAGATCATTTATCCTTTTTCAGTTGTACTTGATTTTTCCATCCAATCATCATAGTATTTTGAATTCATAATGAATCCTTTTTTTTTTTTTTTTTCATAGAGCATTAATTTATTGTATCAATACAAATAGCATTGGGGATTTCTCTTTTTATACAGCCATTGGTTAATTAAATATATATTTTTGGGATTCTTCACCAACAGTTCAAGTTTGAAATTATAAATAAGTAAATAATGTACATATTCAAGGCAAACTTTTGGCTGACCACCCACTAAAAGTGCTATTGTCCCATATTATTGCTGGTTCCTGTTACTATTTCTATGCTAGCTAGATTAGGATAGCCTGAGTGATATTCCATCTTTCCATCTGTTCTAAATATTTTTGCCTGTGTAATGTTTCTTTCTGGTATATTTGGCAATTTAATACCTGTTGCTGATTATAAAATGTCTTGAGCTACTCATTCCTGTACATTTTCACAAGCCTACAATGTTGTTAGAAATGGCAAAAACTCAGCAGAGATGGTTGTATATTTAAATTGAATTAAATTTAACCTGTTTAGAGTATGGCATACATTTCTGTATTACACATGGAGGGAATGCCTTCACTAGAGCTACGTGTTCTTTGACCTTTCATAGTCCTTCTGGTAAATTAAATGAGGCCATCAAATTCCAGGACATCAGAGTCAGTTAAAGCAATAAATTCCTGATTTCAGTAGTTGTGGGTCAAAAGGTTTTGTTGTTAACTTGCACTTGAAATCACCTTACAAGTGAGCTTTCTAAGTGTTTACTGGAATAGGAGAATGCACACAGATCTCCAGGAGTGATCACATTATGAAATTATGGACAAACAGACAATTACATTACACAGTACATTGAGCTTTTCTCTTCTCCCCTATAGTCATAACCTCGGCAGAGGCATTGGTAGGTTATTAAAAACACCAGCAAAAATGAATACATGCTAAGTACATCAGTAGTATAAACATAATAGTAGTAAACTGTTGCATGGGGGGTTTTGTGCTTTTAATGTTGGTTTAAGTTGCTAAAGTATTGTTTTAAGCAATCATATTTTAAGTGGCCCTCTTGGTGTGTCCACCATTTGTTATTATTTCTATGTCTTTATAGTAGTGCCTGGTATGAGGAAGAACTAGAGCTTCTTTGTGGTAGATGGTGTCAGAAGTCAGCACAGAACTACTAATTATTGGGCATGCTATGTGTACTCACTGGTAAATAAGTACCTTCTTTTAGAATTCTTCTGAAAAATGATACTTCCAGTAGTGGTTTCCATTGCCAAGTTAAATAAGTATATTTTTTCTCTAAGTTAAAGAAACATGCTGTAGATGTCTCTTAGCTAAATTTTGTGCGCTGCCAAGTGAGCCCTTTACGTCAAACTTGGTATCCAAAGTACCAAAGGCCTTTGTTATCTCCTGCCCACTTCTTTGTACCTCCAACCCCACTGCCACAACAACTCATAGACACCTTTCTGTGAATCTGCACCTTTCTTCTCAGAAGTGTAAGAGAAATCAACAATGAATTTCATACATTTGTGGCATATTGAGAGGAGACTGCAACTTGTCACAACTTTTCAGTCTGTACTTTTCTGGATGATCAGTAAGTGAAATCCCAAGTCTTCTGTAAGGCAAGTACATCACGGTATTGCACCAGTGTCTGAGACACCAGACTGACGGTGCCCACAAAAATAAATTTGCACAAAAAGGAATTCAGATAACCAATTAAAGAAATCTTCTGTATCTCTCCCAAGCAATGTGCAGTTAATTATCTATTGCAAAAGAATTCATAAGTCTGCAAAAGAGTCTTGGGAAAGAACTGTATAACCTGGAACCCCAAATCCTATCAGCTGAGCAAAGACAAAAAAAGTTCCTTTTTAACTATTTTCTGTGGTTGGCTTATCAAAATCCTGAACTTTTGACCTAAGATGATTAAAATTTTAAAGTAGGCTGTTAGGAATATGCCATATATGTAACAATATGTTTTCAGACTTACCTTTAGATGTTACATCACCAATTCTTGGATATTCCATTATTTGGACACCAGTTTGGATCTTTTAATACCTTGCTGGACTGGCACTGCTGTTGATTGTGCTCCATTTCTTCCTCCTGACTGGGTTCGTTGGCCTCAGTGCAAATATGTTTCACCCCATGCAGAGAGGGCTTGGCGGCTGCAGGGCCCAGATGATAAGCAGTGGAATTTGTTTATTCCACCACCAGCACATGGGGTTGTGGCTGTTTTCCTCGCAGGCTTTTCAGCCTCCTGGCCAGCTGTAGTGCCAGGTGGTAAACTGGACTGTGGGAAAAGAGGCAGGAATTGCTTCCTCATGACTAGCATTCCTTTTAGTTTTTTGCCACATTTTAGCCATTTTCTCTAGAATGCCATTTTATCCAGAAGGCTTTTCATGTTGGTGTATGCAACTTACCTTACTGGGTTGCTTTTTAATTTAATCCTAGCCATATAAATACTGCTCATGATCTACTGCTTCCTGACAAATGTCAGCAAACAAACTTAGAGCAACATTTCTATGTCTCTTGTGGAAGGGAGGCATACATGGTTTTCATTAAAATGACCATTAACTTTGTGTTCTATTTTCTTTTTATTTTTTAAACTGTGTGTGTATAGCCAAGTTCCAGAGGAACTCAAGTATAAAGGTATTTCAGTTTATTTTATCAAGGGCACTTTTTCCATTATTTCCCTTTAAATGATCCACCCTTCTAATAGTATTCCTACTATGAAAGACAGAGAGGTAAGTTTAACATATCCAAGACCCCATGAGTGTTTCCAGGAAAAAAAAAAAATAGAGTTAAAAGAAGACACAAAGACATATGCAAGTAATAGATCTATTCTAAATTCTGGTAAAAGCTTGGATGAATGTGGTAAGTGTTTTTAATAAGCAAGTTACATTAGGTAGAATAAGGCAAATGCTATGACAAATACAGCAAACTTTGGTTGTGCAGGTACTTCGTGTGAAAACACAAACTTTAATGTAACTTTAAAGTGTATTGAAATACTCGAAATAGGAGATTTTGTCAACATGAAGGTATTGTGGTTTGAAATGTTGACTTATTTTTCATTACTACTTTACTAATGGCAGAACAGCAGTGCATGTTTCTGAAAAGAAAACAAAATTACTTTTTCGAACTAGAACATGTACAATATTTTGTTCATTCTCAGCTGACATAACTCAGAAAAGATTGTGAATCTAAATTAGGTTCTAAGAAGCAGAAGAGAGATTTTCTCTAGAGACGGTAACATGCAAAAATAATCTAGACTTGTAATATACACTTGGGTGATTTAGTGTGAATTAGTCAATGTGCTGCCACATTTTGTTTATGTTCACTTAAAGGTGAGCTGAGAAACTAAACATGCTCTAACTATACCTCATGATGTACAAGAATTTTTTTTTTTTTTTTTTTTTTTTTTAAGGTTGGTGCTGGTCTTCTCATGCCTTTTCTTCCTTAAACATCATTCACAGGAAACATGGATTTATCACTCTGGTGCTTTGTATAGCTGAAGATCTAATTAATCTTTTTAATTACCTGAAGACAAATTGCAGTTATATAAAACCGTATGATATGTTCAGATATTTTAGACACAGGGACCTGATCACCTGCATCCTGTTCCCAGCTTACTGCAAGTCTTACTCCCAGCTTACTTTAATCTTCAGTAAATTATTTATCATGTTTGGACTGTGGATTTGTAAGGAACATGCAACAAAAAAGGTCAAATAGTGAAGTAATTGAAAAATGATCTGTTTCATACCATTAAAATACTAATGAAATATCAAAACAAATTGAGAACCAGATTATAAATCTATGAAATCTTTAGCTGGAGTGATTAGATCATGTTGGAACAGGGTTGGAATTTGATAATTAAAGTAATATTGAGATTTATTTTTTTAATATAACAAATTTTAGGGCTTTTTGTCTTACATCATGAGCAAGGGTGCGGGGCAGTTTTTCCCACAAACATTATGAAGTTGCACTGCATCTTCTTGCTTTACTGTATATACAGTCTTTATAAAGCAAACATACTTACCTTATGCAGAGACAGGATATTAATTTAACCGTTTGGCTGTCCTATAAATATCATCATGTGAACCAGTTGTTCTGTACCAGGAGTTGTGTTGATTTTTTAGTGCCACTTACTTTTAAAAAAATGTGTTTATATAACTTTTAAGTAGGACTTTCTCTTATATACAAACTGGAAGTTGTGTATACTTTGTCTCCTGTACTCCAAATATGGTGAATATATTTGGTCCAGAATTGCTCAAACTATTTAATATGGAGGATGACCAGAGATCATATAATGGGGAGAAGGAGAATTTTGCCCTTTGCAAGAACCAATGGACAATTTATTCTTTACACTGAAAAACTAGAATATTCTCTCTACTCATTTTTCCACATATAATCTTGGTTTAACTCATCTGTTATCTCTTCATCTTATTAATTTTCTCTTTCCAAATATACTTTACTCGAGGAATGTTTAAAATTAAACTGCAGACTTTGTAGAACCAGATCACTTTCCACTTACCTGAATAAGAAGATAATGGGTATCACTAAGTTATCAGTAAAATGATAGATGAGACACATTTTGGTTTTGCACATCATGTCAGCTGGAGTTTGAACATATTCAATATACAAGTATACCATGACTTGGTGCCACACTGTAAGTACTTACTTAATTTCCTTTTTTTCACAGATGACCTTTATACACCTGAGGCTCCTGCCAGACCAATTGACATGGATGTCAAAAGACCTCCAGAATATGGTGACACCTGGCAAAAGCTGATTTCTGGTAAGGTTAATAAAAGTAAACAATAAAGCAATTTTTAACAGTTGTTATTAAAAAAAAATGCTGCCTTTTCTGCACAAAAAGCACCTCCACTGAGAAGAAAAAATAATTCTTAATCATCCTCATCAATGCACATTCTTATGGCTTCAGGATGCTACTAAAAGGGATAAAAATAGGAGTAATTTTTAGCCAGTACTTAGTCACTTACATATGCTTAGTCACTACATATGGTAAAAATTTTCATCACCAGAGTTGCATCCTTATGACCTAGCAGCTACAATACTGTAAGCACTGATTTTTTTCATGCTAATAGTTTCCACAATGCAAAGTTGAATAAGGTAAAAGCATAAACAACTTGTATGGGGAATGTATGTGCATAACCAAGATGTATGAGGAAGTTTCATTGAATACTGGGACTGGAAAAACTAGAATATTAGGCTGGAAGGAAAATAACAATGTGGAGTAAAACAGGTTACAGGTTTTTTTACATGCATAAGACTTGTAAGGTTTACTCTTCTGGCAAGTCTTGCAATCATGTTTTCAAAACAATCAAAATATTTTAACTGGAACATAGATAAAACAGGTAAATAGCCTAATGTGTAACAAATTTCTCTGTTTCATAAGCATAATCAAGCATGAAATTTGCTTTAGCTCTGTTTTTTACTGACATAGAAACCGACTGAAAATGAAATCTTTTGTTTTACTCTTGGATTTACTACTCAGCTGCAGATGTTCTTTTTAGGTAGCTTCTTGAAGGACATATTACTGGATTTTAAAACACTATTTTATAAACTACTGTGTGTTCCTAATCCATGTTGAATTTCCTTTGCACCTAATTTACCTCTACAAAGATAAGAGCCTATCTTGATGGCCAGGTTCTGATGTTTTATTGTTTTTAAGTTTATTCAGTCTGACCACTGTACTTTGTAAAGTGTAGCGTGATGTACTATTAGCAGCTGAAGGCAAAGTGTAAATTCAAAACAAGGATGATACTCAGCACTTTTGGTTACTGAATGTCAGGTAGTGGTGTTTCCTTAAGTAAATCCAACTTGTGATTGCCGAGACGTGAAGGTTTTTTATGCACATAGATTTGAAGGGACATTAAGACCAACTTTTACTTGTTTTATGACATTTGATGTCTAAAGTTAAGCTTTTAGATCTTTGAGGTCAGTCAATACCTTGAACTGTAGTCATAAAAGGCAGTTGGGTATAGTTGTGAAATTAGCTGGTACTGTTTCATAATTTTTTTGTATAACTGCAATCTCAGCTCTCTTCATGAGGCCTTAAAATGTATATCAAAATTCATGGAATCATAGAATGGTTTGGGTAAGAATGAACCTTTAAAGATCAAAGAATTCCACCCCAGCTGGCTTGGGAGCGACACCTTCCACCAAGCCAGGCTGCTCCAAGCCCAATCCAACCTGGCCTTGAACAGTGCTGGGGATGGAGCATCCACAATTTATCTGGACAACCCTTGCCAGGGCCTCACCACCCTCACAGTAAAGAATTTCTTCCTAATATCTAATCTAAACCAACTCTCTTCCAGTATATTATTATCTAATATGAATCTACCCTTTAAACAGTTTAAAACTGTCTCTCCTTGTCCTACCACTAAAGGCCCTGTTAGAATCCCTTTCTCCATTTCTCTCACAAGCCCTCTTTAAGTACTGCAGGTTGCACTGAAGTCTCTCTGGAGCCTTCTCTTCTCGGCATTAAACAACCACAACTCTAAGTTTCTTCATCGGAGAAGAGCTCCAGCCCTCGGATGGATTTTGTGGCCCTTTCATGGACTTGCTCTAACAGGCTCATGTTGTTGTTTTACGGGAGACCCCAGACCTGGATGCAGCACTCCCGATGGGGCCTCATGAGACCAGAGGGGTAGAATCACTTCCCTTGCCCTGCTGGCCAGACTCCTTTTGGTGCAGCCTGGGATAAAAATGGCTTTCTGGGCTGCGAGGCCATGTTGCTGGCTAGTCTCTAGTTTTGCATCCACCAGTATCCTCAAGTCCATATCTGTAGAACAGGGATGTTTTTAATCTCTTGT
The DNA here is from genome assembly GCF_024509145.1 of Vidua macroura. Taxonomy (NCBI): domain Eukaryota; kingdom Metazoa; phylum Chordata; class Aves; order Passeriformes; family Viduidae; genus Vidua; species Vidua macroura. The sequence continues at coordinate 66,197,581 of NC_071572.1, forward strand.
CTAGCCAGTGCTGAGACTGGTGATTGCACCCAATCCAGGAGCTGGATTTTGTACTTGGCCGTGATGGACTTCAGGAGGTTTGCATTGGCCACTACTCAACCTGCCAGGGTTGTCTGGATGGGATCCTTCCCTCCAATGTGTCTACTGCACGACCAGCTTGGTGTCAACCACAGAATTGCTGAGGGTGCAATCATTCCCATTGTCTGTGTCACCAATAAAGGTGGTAATGGACTTTCCTTCATCAAGAAGAGTGGATGAAGGAGATGGACTCTCCTTCATCAAGAGTGACTGAGTCAAGGACTCACAGTCCGTAATAAGCCTAGAGATTAATTAAATCCAAATATTTCACCATGTTGTTGTCCTTACAAGAATCTACACACAAAATCCCTAAATTCTATTGTGCATCCTAGTTTACAAGTTCAGTGTCCACACACTGGTAATTAGATTTGGTAGCATCATCGACCAGCGCCCAAGTCATCATGGGAAGTAGCAGAAGGGAAAAGCAGGAATTCTTGTTTTTCCAGAGTACAGTACAGTAGATTCACTTGAGAACCAGTACACTGAATGTGATGTTTTAGTTTGCCTGTAACTGTTGTAGTTGTGCTGCTCAGAAAATATAATAGAAACCACTGGCAAGCCAGTACTTGCACACTTTTACTTCATAAACATCTTGGACAATCCTTTCTCTAATTATGGGCAGGGGGAAAAGTAATGATGAATACTACCATACAGTAATATCTAGGGTATGATAACATATATACAAGAATTTATTATACCTTTTTCAGGCCTTAAGCATATTTTTTTCATCTCCATCTGGAAGTTAAGAATGACTATGAAACCTACAAATGCTATTTTCAAAACCACTACATTCTCCTAAATTAGATAGAGCATTATTTTCTGTCTTGATCTGAGGCATTTAAAAAAAAATAATACCAACTATTTTATAAGTGACTACAAGAGTCCAAAAAGGAAAAAGGAAGAGAGAGAGATGGAGATATTCCTGTTCGTATATTGTAAATATTTCCAAAAAAGCTCTCCTAAATGAGTCTTTGGATCTGCTTCCTTCTCGCCCACAATCTCTCTATTTATACGGTAAACTGAGATCTGATACACAGGACCTGAGGTACCTTATGGAGCCAGTAATTCAGTATCAGGCAACTTGCATAGTTGTTGACATTGGCAGCCTCATGAGAATTATACTACTCTTGAGGATTTTCTCCTTTTAAGTACAAAAAGGCTTTTGTTACATAAATGTGTTGCACATATCTCCTGGATTTTCTTAAGGAAAGAAGGGCAAAGGAACAAAAATCTTTTCCTTTGCCTTTCCTTTGCATAATAAAACCCTTCATAATTGTCTGGAAAATACAGTAAAATTATTTGTAAGTATGAATTAAGGAGCTTAGGTTTTCCTTTTAGACCTCACTGTCAAAAAAATTATCAGATAAATGTAATGGGTACTGGCTGGAGCTGCACATTGAAATAACCAAGTAAAGTGCTTCAGAAATTTCGACAACAGCAATTGTCTTTAGCCATGTCAGTGTATGAGGTGACAGTACTTTTTTCAGTTTTGAATGACATAGAATAAAGCATTCCTAATGAATATTTCATTTTCTTATGTCTTTTGCTTCAAGCTGAGGGTGGCTGGTTTTATTAGTCAGAAAGTACAAGAGGTCAGAAATTTTGTGAGTAGGATACTAAAGATGTTTCCTAGCACATTGAGTTGATGTTTGTTATGTGAAGATGTATCTATTTGAATGCCAAAAAATTACTGTTGACAAAAATGAGTAACAACAAAGAAAATGAATCACTGAAACACTTATGCAAAATCTCAAAGGAGCTACATTTTTTCAGTGTAAACTTTGTTTAAAACTTCATGACACACATTTCTCAGAGATTTAAGGCTGAAAATACAACTCAGATCAGCTCCTAATCTCACCTCTCCACTTTTGATATTAAATCAGACATGAAACATTGCTTGAGAAGTCAGAATACAACATCTAGTGTGTTTCTGATTTTATGGAATTTGAGGTTAAATAATTAATAATGCTGTCTTGTAATGTCATTCAGTGACTATACCACCTGGCCCTCAGCACCCTCCTATACCTCCTGCCAGACCTACACAAATGAGAAGAAAACCTCTGCCTCCTAACACTGTGACTGGTAAACCAGGGAGTCCAGGTATTTCAACCTTTTCAGCATAAATATTTTATTGTGTGTGAGATAATACTGGCTAGCAGGGTATAGGGAATTCTACAGCATAGATTTCTTTGATCTGTGATATCTATAGAAACTAGACTTTTGGAACATACAGGCCTTGTGTCTTTTGTCTTCTTACAAAAACCATGTTTCTTTTCTGTTTCCCTAACCTAGTTATATCGAAATCACACCTAGTAAGGGAGCTGAAAGCAAAACAGCACACTCCAAGTCATCTTTTAAGATCAACTTTAAGAATATTTAATGTCTACTAATACAATTTTTTGCTATTTAATGTGCATGTTGGATGGGAGATGTTGACTATTGTGCTTCAGTGCCTAGTCCTAACTGGTTATTTGTTATGGAATTGCTCATATATATATATGTATATATATATATATATATATATATATGTGTGTGTATATATATATATATATATATATATATATATATATATATATATGGTACATCCATTAACTACTGCAAAAAATGAGCTAATAGTCACCCAGACAACTAACTGCACTGGGAGGTGGAGCAAGCTGAGTTGTTTCATGTGCAGAGTTTAGTTTGATTATTGTGCTAAAGTATTCTGGCTTCTCAGTATTGGTTTAAGAGGACATAGAAACTTTCACCCTTCCTATTTTATTTTAAGTTAATCCTGAAGTGGGTATTCAGTATCCACATGGATGTTCTGTCAGTGGATTCCATATAAGAATCCTTAGGCTAACATTATTCCATGTAGTCAGAAACTATCATCTCCTTAAGCTTAACATCATGACAGCTTTTTTCCTCTTCATATTGATTTCTGTAGTTCCTTGGAGATATAAAGGTCTTTATATATTAGAATATACAGCTATATATGAATATACAGCTATACTGGATTTCCTATTGAGGATTTTTTTGTGTATTTCATGTGGGACTTTATGTGCTATTAGTATTTTGTGTGGCAGATGAGTAGCAAGAATCTCCAGATTGGATGAAGCAGCCTATGTATTTATTCATCAGCAGAGCCAAGATTGAAATACTGTGTCTGTACTTGTTGTTGTTGGGTGGTGTTTCCTTAGTAACAGTTCCAAGAAAACAGAAGACATCATCAGTCCTAAGACCTGATATATTTTCTTTTGCTTGTATTGGGGTCTATACTAATTCTCTCCATTAAGTGTCTAATTAATTTACCAGTGTTTAGAAATTTTAACCTTTTTCCTTACAGTGAAGGCCAGGTTATGTGATAGTCAGCATTTGCCATACCTGCCTAGGCTTTCAAGATGGAATAAATTGGTTAAATGATCTGGTTCTTCCTTGTGGGGACAGTAGATTTTCCTTCTTCTGTATTTCCTACTGTTCTATCCAGCTTAGTTTTAAACATTATAATTTTGTTTCTTCTGGTTCCCTGGAGAGACAGTTCCACTGTAGTAACAGGAAAAATTTGCCTCAATGTTCTTCTTGGATTTTACCTGTCAGAATTCTGTCCCCTTTCTCATTAACACTGTGATTAATTCCTTACTTGCATCCTTCTAACTCATCCAGTGGATATTATGGAAAGTTTTTTATGCAGACATTAAAAGTCTCATGAATGGGTAAAAAAATGGAAATGAGAGTTCCAGAAACTTTGTGAAACTGAACTCTAGCAAGAATCTTTCAGATTTCCACTTTATTAAGAAAATTACTGGAAAGTAGGGATTTTTGTTGTCTTAAACTTGGCTCACCAGAGTTCTGCCTTCAGTTGCCATGTTCTGTATCACATATGACGGGGAGGTAACTACATTATATAGTTCTTGACTCTTCAGGGTTGAGATTTCACTGTCATATCATGATTATCTGGGAGTATCTGCATGTTTTATGAATTTAATTCTTGTCTTTTACAGCTGTTATGCAAGAAATCAAGACCTTTACCCTGGATTGTTTGCCTCTTAGAAATCTGTTTTCTTTATTAGGTGGTAACAGCTGAAGAATAACAGCAATGTCACATAATCTAAAATACTTCTTTAAAATAGTTGTCTAATTATAAGTGATAATATTGCCTCTATCGGTTTCTGTCCAGACATATGGAACCTACTACAGAAATGATTTCAGCAAGGAAACTTTTCTTCTTGAGCAATAGATACAGTGCTATAAATGTTGAAAATGCTGAACTTGGCTGCATTTTCTTTCCTTTCATTTGAAGTGTATCTTAATTTCATTTAGTGGAAGCTCCAGTACTGTTCTGTGGTTAAACTCTTAGTGCAGACCACAGTTAAGGACTTGGTGTTCATCACTAGAAATGTTCCAGCACCACTAATGTATGTGCTGTATTGAGAGCAGAAATTAATCTTGCCTATATTTGAGGGAAGAATCCAAGTTTCAGTTGCTGACTTCAGCTATTGTGCCTTGCAACTCAGGAAGAAATGTGCTCTTTCTTCAAGGAACAGCAAAGTCAGTGGTGGTCATTTTGCATCCTTTTACCAGTCTGCATAGGATGGTTCTATGCATTAAACCAGGTTATATTCTAATCAACTAAAGTCCTCCAAGACAACCTCAAAGTAGCAAAGAAATTTCTTACTGGGTTTCAGGATTGGGTTACATTTGCAACTAGCACAGTCCAGAACTTTCCTAAATCCAGCTGAGGGATTACTATGATTTGAATGAAAATACTTGTTGCATGAAGGAGTTGTCACAAAACTGAGTTCTCTTAGAAATCAGAAAGCAGTTTTACTCCTTCAAATGCTGAATGTCTTGTTGCTACAATTCCCTCCATCTTTCACTATAGCTAAGCTTGCTGGACCAACACTACCTGTGAGGACAGGAACATTATATAAGACACCTACCGCTTTTGCAACTCCAGAGTATTATGGTAAGCATGTTACAAACTGTTCTGGTTCCTTAATTTTTCTTTTTTTTTTTTTTTTTTAATTAGCATTAAGGTTTCCATTTTTCTTTTTCCTCCTTTCCCTGAACTTTATTGATGCATTGCATATTTAACGTAAAAAGTATTCTGTCTGGAGTAATTCTGATTTCTTTTATGCCACTTAGTGACTTTTCTGATTTTACTGAGATCTAGCTCCCTTCTCATACACATCTTGGTAATTGAGAACATGACAAGGCTTCCATCTTCCTAGAAATTCATACATGCTTAGTAGGCTTTCAATACTATTCTGTGCCCATTTAAAGCTGTGCAAAGACTGGATAAGGCACTTACTTCTTTTCCTGGATGTTTCAATTTTCCCAGGACATAAATTCAACATATTTGTCAGTTACTGACAGTGCTCATCATGGATGTGATAGCTTCCTTTATTTGATCAAAATGCCACCATTTAAATAGAAAAAAAAAGTTGTAGTAGTGCAGTCATAGTGGTCAGTGGATAATTTGTCCTTTATAAAACTGGGAGTTGATTACAGATTCAGAGCTAAGTCTTTTCAAGGTGGCATACAGTAATGGGTTTGGAGGAGGATGTGCTTAGAATTTTTGAGCCCAAATGTGTAGTTCTTGGTCATGAATATTGTCAGGAATGATGCTGCTTCTAATTTTCCTGGATTTATAGTAATACTTAAATTCTTGTCTCCTTACAATGATCATGAACTCACTGTGACCCACAGTGCCCAGTAAAGCATGCTGGATGCTAAATTTATTTATAAATGCTTGTTAGGAAGGTATTGTGTTTTATCTGTTGAGGTCCATCGTAGTATTTGCATCACGTTCATTGTAGTGGCTAATTGATACAACATTGTATCATGAATCCTGACTGCTTTAGCACATTTCTCTTCACCAGTGTATTCGCTTTCAATTTCCTTCAAATTTTGTGGAAGTTGTACACTCTGAAGACAGATTTTTTTTTTTATTTCTTTATTTTCATTTTTAGAGAAGTTACTGTGCCAATGTAATAGTTCTATATATCCCAGGAACATCAAAAAAGCTCCAAGCTAAACAGCCAGCACAGTGCAAAAAGATCCTTTTTCCATGGCTGACCTTCTTCTTCCTTACCAATAATTAAATTAAAGCAAATGCAAGACAATAGTCTAGAAAGTATTTTACATATATTACATGAACTGAATCCAGCAGCATGAATCCAGTCATGAAATCTGTCATTTTGATTATGGCTGGCTGGACTAGCAGGTAAATACAGGGTTTACACAGCACCACAGAAAAAAACCCTAAAATGAAGAGCCAGATCTGGTAGCAAATGCCTACCATTTATCTATTCTTATAATTATTTAAAATGCCAAAGGGACTCTGAAATGCTGCAGTTCTAACGCTGAAACTTTGTATTTATTGCAAATTATAACTGTGTTTTCTTCAGTTGATGCAACTGTCTTCAGCTCAAGTCCTACATCAGAAACAGATTCTTCAGGAAAACCAAGGTATCAAGGTAGGATATTCATAGCTATTGGTATTTTTATTTTAGGGAGCATATGAAGTCTGAGCTATCTTGCATCAAATTATCTTATTTGGTTATTCAAAAACCAACATTTTATTTGATTCTCTGTCACTTTAGTGGCAGATGTAAGAGCTCTAGTACAAACCAGCATTTTCTAGACTAAATTTTACTTTCTGGACTAAAGTTATTGCTCCTTCTGGTGAAACAAAGTGTATGTGATGTCTTTGTATTAGCATACCCCTCAAAAGCTGCAAGTAGAATTATAGTCTCATTTTATTATATAATTTCTTTTTATGATTTTTCTATTTTGTGACAGCTTTTAATTCTTTCAAGCAGTGTACATCACCTGTTAATACCTTCAGAATGTCATTTCATCAGTGGTGCCAGTGGGAAGGGGGTGAAGCACTGCAGATTCCAGGTCAAACAACAACAAGTAAAATTTTAAAAACAAGAAAAAAAACCAAAAAACAAAAACATAAAATCCAAAACAAACAAACAAAAATGAGAAAAAGCAGCTTAATATTGAATATTTGGGGTTTATTCTGAAAGCTTAGTGTTTTACTTGTGCAGACTTTTGCTTGGTGCCCTGGGATGGATGTTGTGCACCAGGTGAAATGGCATTGCCATTTTGCAAAAACACTCTACTGAACAGCTCTTTCCTATTGTTCTTAGCCCCCCATGTCAAGTACATGAAGAAAGATGATGATGTGCCTTGCTCCATCACAAGCTCTCTTGAACATTTTCCTCAAGAAGAAGTTGGCAGTAAGGAAGAACCCACTCGTCCTCCGCAAAATCCTCCAACCAACCTCACGGTGGTGACTGTAGAGGGCTGTCCATCCTTTGTCATATTGGATTGGGAAAAACCAGACAATGACACTGTGACTGGTTGGTTTGATTTCTTTCCTCCATTAAGCTCCATTCCTCCAGCTTAATTTACTTTTGCAGTAGTTTTTTGCCATTTAAAAATACTTTAATCACCAGGGATTAAAGGAGCCCAGTGGTTTGGGGATTTTTTGTGCTACTGTCAGCTGAAGTGTGGATAAGAAAATGCTACTAGATTATAGCAAGATTAACACAACAAGGATCTTGGTGTCAGTGATGACATGAAAAGATACTTAAGAAATATGAGTCCGTATCTCCTCCAATTTTCTGGCTCCTCTCTGTAGAGGATCTGGTAAGATCTAGTCAAGAAGTTCCAACAATACACCACTATATTTAGATGCACACACGTAATGTAGGCATCCTTCTTGACCTGAGGCTGTAGATTCACAGTGGGCCAGACACAAAGCTTACATCCATCTAGTCAGCAGAACTTTGCCAGTGTAATACTTGCAGTATTACGACCCATTGCAAGAGGGCCAACAAGCCCATCTGTTAAACGAATCTGTGGTTTTTTTCATTTCTAAAGCAAGGGGTTTATATTAAGAATAAATGCCTGTGAGTCATGCAGGACACAGCACACAGGCAGGTAAACATGCAAGATGGCCATTTTTAATTCTTCCATCGTCTTCTGTATTTCAACATTAGCTGACAAAAATTGAACATTGAAGTTAACTAACAACTCAGTTAATGACTCATCAAAATCAGTTCTGAATTCAAGAGAAGGCATTGAATCCTGTTTTCTGAAAACAGTGATTGCTTCATATTGGCACCAGTACATTACTTGTTTAGACAGGCTTAAACCAATTTTCCTGTCATCTCTTTCTATTTTTGTAGTTTATGCATGTTTTTCCAATCATCTTATTTAAGCATCACATCTCTTTTTTTAAATAAATGTGCTGTTTCAGATAGAAAGGTGGAAACAGAAAACATAATTTCTTGCATAATTTTGCTTTTTGAATCCTTACTTTGCTTGACTTTAACTGTGTACAATGGGTTTCATTGGGTCCAGTGCATAATGGAAAGGTCTGACAAATAATAACCAAAACAGTCATCACACTCACCTCCTTGTTTTCATAAAAACTGCATGTGCCAGGGGCCAAGACCATTCTGCTCATGCTTTGCTCCTTTGTGTTGCCACAGAAATAAAGGGCAGTTTGTTGCCTTGTGCACTGAGTAACAAGCAGGCACTGGATGGAGCCAGTAGTTTTTGGTGTTTGTCTGTGTGTGCATGCACATATTTGCATGCTCATTCATTTCCTGCTTTTTCTTTTCCAACTTGAATGAATTCAAAAGTCCAAATCGTATATTGACTTCAGGCTGGCAAAAGGCAGAAAGGTTGCATCCCTGTAAAATGGCATACTCATTCACTATCTGGTTGTATTTAAGAAGTTCAAGTAAGAGATGTTACTTGATCTAATTTTTCTTTACTGTAATTTTCCAGAGTATGAGGTTGTGTCAACTGAAAATGGAGGAAGTGATGGTGAAAAGGAGAAATCAATTATCACTACAAATCAAACCCATTCTACTGTGGAAAACCTAAAACCTGACACAAGGTAGCTAAATAATATAATTTTCTAAGTTAATTCAACTAATTTAGACTCTCAGCTGTCTGCCACAAAAAAAATGGAAATACCTATGGAAATATGACCTGATCGGTTTTAGTCCTGTTTTGATAGGAAAAAAAAATGTATGGTTTGGTTTATCTTTCTTGTAAGTTAACAGATAAAACATATTTGAGGAATCTTTAGGAAATTTCCAAGAGTATTTTTGGTCTGGACAAGCTGCAGAAGTGACCTATTGTATCAGAAAGACTACTTGTCAAAAGTAAGAAAATTACCGGGGAGAGGAAAAACATGTTTGTCCTGAATATATAATTTTGTTTCAGTGTCTTAAAAAAGCTGGCAAATTAAAAATGAGTGAATGAATTCCAGTTCATGGTGTGCCTCTCATGCAAGTAGTTCAAATAAGCATGATTAATCTTTAGATATCAAATCTCATTTAAAAGTAGTCTTCTTTTTATGGTAAAATTCAGAGCAGAGAAGAAAACCCATTGTCTTTTGTTACATTGTTTGCTAATTGATCAGAAAGTTAATGAGTGACACTTGGGGGTTTTCCTGCAAGACCATCCATTTTGCTTTGGTGAATGGATATTTCTGTTTTAGATAATCTGAGATATAAAGGGATAACTTTTCTGGAGCAGGAAACAGCTACCATTCACCAACCACAGCCTCAAAAAGGAAAGACAGTGAAAGCCTTTCTGGATCCAGAGGGCCATCGCCCAAAATTGAAAACCTTTGATACAAATTGCAGAGGTGCATGTCCCCCAAGTCTCACCAGATTTAAGGATATAGTCCTTAAAGTCCTCAGAGTGGCTCTGTTGAACAAAACTCCCATTCCAAACAAAATGTGTATTTCCTAATTTTGAGGACACCTTGAGAGCTTTGGCAGAAGCACAAGAAGGTACTGCTACCACTTAAATCCAGGCTTGCTGGCACGCTAAATTCAGGGAAAACAAAAAAGTGGTTAAGACAGGTGGCATCATGTAGACAGTATCTGTTCTGCCAAGAAACATCACATGTCCATAATAAAAGTCTTCTGTCTATCAGGAGATGCTCATTAGATGAAGGAAATGGGCTTGTGGATAAAACTGACTGCAAATGGGAGGAAGAGCAAAAATTAAACACAGCTCAATATTTATTAACAGAGTCCCTGGTATGTTTAAAAATGTATCAAGTAATACATTAAGACTGGGAAGGAAACTTTTCCATAACTAGCCTCAAAGGGAAGAGCTGTAGAAGAGGTAGAGCTGGAAAAGAAACTTGGAAGAGAAATAGAAATCCCTCCCACAAGAGATCAGCATTTGCAAAAGTTCCAGCAATATATAGAAAGAGAGATGCTCAGTAGCAGAAGGTGGATTAACTGGGAAGAACCTCTTGGCCTGGGAACACTTTGGAGAAACTGACAAGCTGAATTAGAGACTCTATTTTTTCCAGCTTTCCTGAAACCCTCAGTGAGGCTTGTGTGAACCCCCTGTGCTGGTCTGAAGGTCCAGTGCATTCAGAGCTAAAGGCAGTTCAGGACATATCTAAAGCAGACAGACCGAAACAGAGACTTCCCAAAAAGGCATAAAAATGTTTATGAACCTGTTATCTCAGCCTCCATGGGTAAGTCTAAACCAGAAAGGCCCTCTAGCAGCAAGCCAGTTGAAGCCTGTAGTTGTGCAGATGTAGGCTCTTGAGGAGCTGTACCTCTCAGAGATGGTCTGCAGTCATATTAGTCAAGGTCCAGCATCCTGTTGAGGTACTTCAGGTAGGATATGGTAATGCCTGGCCCAGAAGCTAAAGAGTTAATTGCCCAACAGGAGGGAAGCAAGACAAACAACTTTTTGGTGTGAAGGGAGAGGACGAGCAGCAGGGAAAAACTGGGTACCAGATCATGCTGTTTGTTTGCTTCACTCTTTTGCATTCTTCAAATAGATCATGCTGCTACACCTCTGGGAAGCTCTGCAGCAAGGCAGACACCCTTCTCCCTTTGAGCTGGCCTTTACACAAGGCAGCTTTTAAGATTAGGACCTAATTGCCAGACTTTAAATATTTCAGGAATTTGGACAGTGGCAACAAAGAGACTTTTACAGTCGCTCATCAAAAATTGTATGTGCAACTGCAGCTGTCAGTAAGTACAAACACAGAGGTTAAATGGGATGAGGCTTATGGTGTAGTATTCTGTGTGTCCATTTATCTGTCTGAAAAGTGACTAGATCCAGAAAAAATGCACTGGCTGAAAAAAGAGTTTAGACTTTAAGTACAGTTATCAAGTATTTGATTTTAGTAGATTCATACCATGATAATATGGAGATGGAAATGAAAATGGGCTTTCATAAGTGTACCAAAACTTGTGAAGGTTAATTTTAAACAAATCAAGTTGTGTATATTATGGAAGTTTGTTGCTTTTCTGTCTTATATATGCCACCTTTGTGTGTTCCTGGTGACTTTACTGCAAGTCTGATACTCTGAGATGAAAGTAAAATAGAGATTTGAAAAATTTCTGACTATGAGGATATAGACCCTTTAAATAAATGTGGGGCACAGTCAGCTGCTTTCTATTGCAATGAGTTGTTTGGGGGTTTTTCTTAAAAAATGTTTTAGAGCCTCCTGTACAAAGTGATTTCATTGGAATTCTGAGATCCATGTTTTTTGCCCAAGGAAAGACATATCATATCCATGCCATTTTCCCACAGTGAGACATGCCTCACAGTTGACAAGCACACATTAATTTAAAGGATTTTTCCTCATAGGACAAATATTTTATCCTCTTTTTCACCTAGAGAATTGTCAAATGCAGGATTGGAGGATTTCAAATTTTAGAAGATTTCTGATAGTTTAAGTAACGTGGAAAGTTCAAATCTTGATATCCATTATTTGGTTGGTCAGTTCTTAAAATTGGTACTCTTGCTGTCAGTAAGCTACTGATTGGCTTCAGTCTAGAATTCTGTTTAATTTCATCAGATTTGCTTCTGGTTGTAATCTTTACCTGAAATGTCTCAAAGCATGTAGTGTTGTTATGCTATGTGAGCTAGATAACGATATACATATTCCTTATACAGATAGTTCATTGGATATAACTGGTGCCTGAAGAAAACTTCCTCTTGTTTTATGAATGTCTTCTGCTTAAATGTTTCTCTTATAGATGTACTTCTGTGATCTAATATTCACATATACAGTGTTGATTATGACTGCAGTTAGCTTCTGTTACCCTTCATATTATTTCCAAGGACTTTAGAGTAGGTCCAGGTCACATTTCACTCAGCCCCCTGTTCAGTATCACATTAAAGGGCACACCAAAATTTCTGCAGTTTTTGCTATCTTTATTCTTCTGTTAATGAAAAGATTGTAACAACCAAATTCCATTTATTCTTCTTTCTCCTGATTAGTCTGAACATAGTCAGCTACTCATTCTTTACTCTGCTGTTCAAACACTGAGTGTCTGTTATTACTGTACTTGATGAACCCTGAGCTCAAAGCTGCTAAGCCAGCCTTGCCATGAAAAGGGGCCTGGACCAGGTCACCTTCATAGATATCTTACAACACATATGTGAGATTGGACCTTAGGGGCAGTTTCTGGTCTTGTAGATCTCAGTTTCCTCCAGTTTCTTTAACGCAGGCAGAGGTGGCTTAGTGTGTTAATACAAATGTCATTTCTATCTTAGCAAAGAAAAGTGAGAGAAAAAAATGCACTAGTACGAACTAATAATTTTTCATCCTCCACGTGGAAATTCTGTGATTCTTATAGTGGGAAATGCAGTGTTTATTCCACTTGGAAGAGAGTCAAACTGCAAGACTGATCGTTTTGGTCAAAGTAGTTACAGTCTAACTTCCAAGCAACCATTTGAGGAATGAGACCTGCAATATTCCATCTAAGTTGTCATACAGGTCTTCAGTTTCTGAGTTTCCTTAAAAAGCTGCTCACATTGGAACTCCCAATGGCATACCCAGGACTCTGCTCTTTCCTTATTTTACATTAAAATTTCCTAAGAAAGCATTGCAGTAACTTCTCCTTTGTTAATAGTCAATCAAGATCTTCCATATGTGAGCCAAGATAAGGTTATCCACAATTTTCAGTATTTTTTTCCTTGAGCTGCCTGTTTGCAATAAACATTGAAAGGCCTGAGAAAAAAATGGACTTACTGTGGTTTTGGTTGTCTTAATTCCATCTCTTCTGTAGTAATAATGGTGTTCCTCTGCATATTCTCCTTGGAAAAAAAAATTGGTTTCATTGACCTGTAGTTTTTTCATGGACTTTCCCAGCCTAAAATATTAAATGCAGATCTTGTTTGGTTTTTTTTTTCCAATGAGATTTTTTGTTATTTCTGCTGGTTTCTCTGCCAAAATATGTAGTTCTTATTTCTGTATCCCTGCCCTATCCCGGAACTTTTTTATTTCAGTCAGTGTACATTGTGGTTTGTTTAAGGGCAGTGTAGCCCATAGCCCAGACCATAGTGTCCAAGAAGTTCTACAGCCCAAATTTTTGTACAAGCCTTCAAAAAAGAGCCTGAAGACTGCTAAAAACTGTTCTCATGTATGTTTGTGATGGCAGTAATTGGAAGGTATTTAAGAAAAATATTAAGACTTGTCACAAATAGATCTGGGGAAGTTTGAGTAGCCATTGGAAGATGTGTCCCATCAGCCTACTGCTGTAGAAAAAGAGTATTAATAAGAAACAAACAGCCTGTGATGCTTGCATTCCATAGTTTTGTATAGCTTCCCATTAGGGAAGCTAATCTGCTTCCCTATTAATTATTTTGGTGATTTCAAATATACTCTTCTCCTTTTTAAAAATGTCTCAAGTTGTTTCTGTTGGATTTTTGGGTTCAATTTTGTCCCAAGGCTGTTATCACCGTTATCTAATATGGTTTTGTATTGTAGTTAGCACTCAAATGTTCTAATCCCATACAAGGAAAAACCCAAGAAAACCTCTATCAATGCAGAGAGTTTAGCTTTTGTTAACAGCAAGGGTCAAGAGATAGAAACTACAAAGAAAGCTTCAATGCAGCAAAATTCAGAAAGTGGCAGAAAAATGCTGGAGGTTTCTATTTGTTTTATTAAAAAACTATCAGATACTGTACTAAATTGCTGTTGATATCAGGGTTTGTGGATAAGCATTTCCCATTGCTCTTAGCCCTTCTTCCTACTGTGTTAGGAGAAAGATACCTCAAAAAAAGCATAGCAGTCTGTTCTCTTTCTTCCTCTTTCTTCCTCTTTCTTCCTCTTCTCTTTCTTTTCTCTTTGTTTCTCTCTCTCTCTTTCTTTAATGGTCACACTGCTATCCAAGCACACTCTGCAGAGACAGAGGACTCTGTGCATGGAGCCCTGCACAATTGCCTCCAACACCAGCATCTCTTCAGAAACTGACCTGAAGTCCCAGGACTGTACTCAGCTGCTCCAGTTCTCCTATTATGGTGAACATCTCTCTTCACCTATTTTCAGTTCTGCAATCTTCAATCTTCTCCTTTGCATGGTTTGAAAAATGCAGGAGCAGCTGCATTTGCCAGAGTTCCATGTGGTATAGTGATTTCCTGTGGTGGAAAAATACACTCCAAGTAGTAATTACTGTAAGTCAAGTCCATTTAATGTGCAGAAGGACTTTTACTGTCTTACACAGTTTGGGAGGATTTGAAAGACCTGGTCTCCAAAAGTTTATAGGAGCACAATCTTACAGATGTTAAAGGTGTGCTGCATTAGATTGCTGCTTGCATAGGACAGCAGAGTTTTGGGTATATTAGGCAGGCAGATATAAAGATGGAATGTAGACTCCAATTTCTTGTTAGGTAAGTCTAGATAAGCAGTAGACATGGATTCTATTAATTTTGCCATACATTCTTCTTGAAACTCTAAGCATTTTCCCCTTTCCTTGTGGTTTCTGTAGGAGTGCATAACAGTGCATATGGTACCCTTTTTTCACCATTTTAAGTATATTTTTCAGATCTTTCACCTGACACAAAAAAAGGAAGACTTTAGATTGTCTTCTATTACAACAGCTACAATATAGCTTTAAAAATACAGTAAACTATGCCATACTGTGATCCCAGTCCGACATTTCCTTCCTCTGCCTTTCAGTGTTCCGTCAACTAGCTAATTCTCTTCATCTCCAAAAGTGGTTGTTTGTTATTTTTGTACTGTGGAAGCCACTGGTATTGTTTTAGGATTGAAATTGGCAAAGGAAAGGAGCCAGTGATGCTTGTAAAAACACATACCACAGAACTGTAAAATTGCCTGTATTTTAGTGTCTAAAATTTCCTTTTAACATTATTAATAAGAGGCTTCCCTAATTGACTGAGCCAAACTTTGGACATTTCTTTATTATTTTTCTTTTCTCCAATTTTCTTTATATGTTTACATAAGCTGAAATCTCTATCTGTAGATTTTAGTTCTTTATTTAAATTTTGCCTTAATTTTCCAAGCTGTGGTTTGGTCTTTTGCAAAGAACCTAGTGATCTCTAAACCACAATTTGAAAAACAGTGCTTGGAAAATAACCTTCAGTTCTTGTTTTTGTCTTTTTGGAATTAGAGAATTGGTGAGTCCAAGTTCATAGACTAAAGATTTTTGGGAACAATTCTGATTCCTATGAAGAATGTTGCCTGATGCAGCCCAATGTAGGGTATATCAACTATTGAGAACAATATATTTGTTCAAAAATCAGCAAAATACATACAAAGGGACAAACCCAGATTATTATCACCCATGAGATCAAACCATAAACTGCCCATAAAGCAATAGAACATTCCATCTTGATGATCACTATTACAGTAATAGCTTTAGATCAGGTGTTCCTCCTGTAACGGAAGCAGGAAAACTTCTTTGCAGTCTTTTATCTCTAGGTGTGGATTAATTTCTACATTTTTTAAAATGTATCATCTAGCTATTACTTTAAGACCCCCAATATATTACAAAATCTTTGTTTATGCTTCAGTGATTCTTCAGAAAGAATCTCCGACTCCTTTGCTACAGTTCTCTGTATTATGACATTTCCTACCAGATGAGAATACTTCTTGACCAAAAAAGTTACTTTATCACATGGCCATTGTGAATACTAACTACTCAGGTCCTATTTTTTAAACCATGTCTTTGTTTAATCAATTTGAAGTTGAGAATGAAGATTTATAAATTTCTTAAATTGATTATTTAGTTAATGTCTCCCTCCTATTGTGGGGTAATATGGGTAGTTCCAAATGCTTTTTTGACATGTTTAAATAAATGTCAAGATTTCTCCAAATAGACTTTTTCAGCTCAAAACAAGCCCATGTTTCTCTTAGCAATATCCATGAATTTCCACAATGTATCTGTTCAGCATACTGGTCTATATAAGTATTTCCCTCAAAAAGAAAATAAAACCCTAGAAATAAAGGCAATTGCTTAAGTAAGCAATTTTAAAGTTAAATATTGTCTTAGAAGTACAGTGGATGGAAAACAGTTGCTGGGTACTGCATGAATACTCCACTGAGGTTAATTAGCTGAGGTTTTGCAGGAGCCAAGGAGGAATGAGAGGTAATCCAAAGTTGGGATTGAATTGTTCTTCTGGGGAATTGCAAATGGAGTTTACAAACTGTGCAGAGTGTGGTATGGGAGTTTTCTTTCTTTAGAAAATTGCTGTTTGGAAATGATTCCAGCAATACATTACAATGCTATGTTACAGTCACGAGCCACCAAAATTATCATGGGTAAATGATCCTTCTCGGGTCAAGGGCTGAATGTGCCCACTTCTGGGACTCCCTTTTTTTATGTGTTTACAGCAAAAGTGCCTCTAATTTGGGGCCCATTTCCCAGACCTACAGTCCCTTTGACTCGTGTCCTATGGCTCCCTATCACTGACGAAGAGACCCTCTCTGTTAGGAGAGATTCACCGTGTGTGTGGTCAGAGCGTGGGAGATGTCCCACTATACATGGCACTTCCACTGTTAATCAAGCACTGAAAGGTGGGGGAGGCTTAAGAAGAGGAGGCTGGTTTGGATTTTTTTCTTCAGTCGTGTTGTTTTCACAGCACTCTGTTTGGTTCCCAACACAGTGATGAAAAGGGATCATGAGATAACTACAGCACAGACCGGTATTGTGCCACATCAGTAAAAACACATGCAAAAGAGACTCTGCCCAGTGTCTTGTCATTGCTTCATATACTTATTTTTAACATACGTTCAAGCAATTGGATCTTTGCCTTGGCTGAGCTCCTGTCCTGGAAGACTTGCCCTGTGTTTCCCTACAGGTCCTGTCTGTCATTGTGGGTGGGCCTAACAGGCATTGAATTGGAGGTTTGTGTTCTTAAAACAGTAAAAAGTACAAATAAATAGCAACGTCCTTTACTCAGTCTCTGCTTATCAGGTTGCCTCAGACCTAATCTGAACTTGCTCCCTTTGCCAGAACTAAAACTGCTGTGTGAGAGGAGACAGACAAGTCAGTATTAAATTAAATCAAATATTAATAGTAGGTGTGCAAAGAATCATCAAAAGGACTGGTTAATTTTGTGTTCAGTTCAAGTCTTATACAGTTAGGACAGAAAATGTCTCCGTGGTTTTGTGGCAAGAAATTGGGCTCTTTTGTTCTCCAGGAGGGGAGAGGCACCAATGTGTGTGTTGCTTGCTAGCTCCAGACTATTCATGAATGCTTAGTTTGCAAAATGTTAATCTCTTCTATTTTATTCCCCAGTTATGAATTCCATGTGAAACCTAGGAACCCCCTTGGCGAAGGTCCAAGCAGCAATGTTGTGGCATTCAGTACTGAATCAGGTAAGAACTCTCAAAGATCAGACCATCATTTACAGTGCCTTTAGTACTCATGTTTGTGGGATGCATGAAAGGCTCTCTTATTTCATTTTGTGCATTCAGTCTTGCTCTTTACTGTCTCCTCATTGGCTTTTTACCACCGTGCCTGGAAAGTCAGCCTGGGATCAGAACTATGTTGTGTGAGGATGTAAGATGGACAGACTGCAAGAGAAAAAAACAGAGGAACATTGTCTGGTATTCATTGCAAAGAAAATTACTTCATCCTTAGAGAGGGCTCAGTCATTTAAGATTTATATTCCTGACCTTTTTGCATCTATCCAGCTCATTAGCAGCTTCTGGATGGGGAACATTAGGGTTTTTTGTGCCGGTGTGTTCATAGGTGTTTTTGCTACCTGTTCAATAAGGCTGCTGTAAAACACTGATGTTGTTTGGCTGAAATAAGGATTGAGAAAGAGCTGTTGTGAAAAGTCAGTGTCCCAGTGTCCTTCCACCCTGTTTACTCTCCAGTGAAACTGTTAAAGAGCTGTATACAAGCCTGTTTTCACCACTGGTTGGTTCCTAAGTCAAGTTCTCTCTGACTCAGAGGTGAGAATCAGAAAGCTTTTGCTTTCCCTATTCTTGCTGACTTGTTGACTTTAGGCAAGCAAGATACCATCTTTTGTGCAGAAGTGTTTATTGCTTGGTGGTACTGAAAGACCACACAAAACACAAAATGGACTTAGCCTTTTTAAAAGGAGTTTCTCAATCTGTGTTTTGAGCCAGGTGTAATAATTTAATAGTCCTCAACTAGTGCTGTCACTGATGGATGAAAATTTTGGCTGAGCAAAGGATTACTCAGGGAGGAGTGCAGACTATGCCACACATATTTAAAAACTCTGAATACACTCTTTGTAATTCCAGATTGTTAAAAGTGAATAAAAATGTTTGTGCCAAGTGCAGTTTTCATGAATGACAAGGTGCAAAACTATTTAGTTTGCACAAATTAAGTATCCAGTTTTGTTTTTTCTTAATTGCACACATCCATTTCTCACATTTGGGCTTTCAAACCAAGTTTTTTGTGGCCAGTATTACAGATGTGCCCTTTTTATTATTTAGGTTTTGAAATAGAAATTTTAATAAGACACAGTACAATTGGGTGTTGCTGGTTACAGGTTTGAACACTTGTTTTTACTAGAACTCTGCTTGGCTGGTTTTGTCCCATAAGTAAAATTATTAAAAGCTCATTGATACTGAAGTTTCACACAAGAAATATATTTCTTCTAATTTAATTTGATACAAGTTAACTTTGCTTCCAAAACTTTTTCTGTTTCACAAATTCCAGCTTATGTCAGCTGTAAAAAATCACTTACCAATGCTTTTCCATAGAATTATTGGAAACGTTCATTTTACAGTGTCTGATTGAATGTTTGTTTTCTTCCCCCAGCGGACCCAAGAGTGAGTGAGCCAATTCCAAGTAAGTGTTTTATGTATAAATCTGATCAGCAGTTTTTTCAGAAATGAGATAGCAGAATTTTACAAGGAGGGTGGCTCTGCTGCACCAGCTGGATGAGTTACAGAATCGAACAGCATTCACACACATTTTCACTCCTTCCACCCATGGCCCTGCTAAGGAATTCATGTGAGGCTGTTTGTTTACCTGAGCATAAGGCAATCAACGTGATGTGGAGCTCCCATGGCAGCTGGGATGGCTTCAAACCAATGTACACAAATGAGCAAAGGACAGCCTCATATTTTCTCAACCTTGTCATTAAAGAAAAGAAAGCTCTGCAAAATGAATAAGCTACTCCAAAGTTTTTAAGTGAGTTAACAGAGCACAACTTGGAGGATTCTATTTATCTGTCTTTGTGTTTTAGGAAAATTTTCTGCTTCAGAAGGCTTCATCTAGCTCTGCTTTAGGCCACTTACAAGACTCTTCCTGTCCTTGATGGAAGGTGGACTGAGCTTTTGAAGAAGAGCTGAGATCATTCGAGCAAATTGGGCTCTTTTTTGTATTTGTAATAGTCATCACTTTCACTTTGACAAACACTGTGGGACCATTTTTCTCCACATAATTAATGGCACTTCATTTTTATATGTATTTTTGTTAGACCACAGTTTGCTGCAAGTTGATTGTCTTGGCTTGAATGCACTGAAGAATGGTGACTGTATCACACACTTCGTAAATGAGAGTATTTCCAGTACAAACATTGTCCCCCTAACAAGGTCCTAGAATGAACCTATTCCAAACCTGCACCAGAGGACAGCAGGAGGAGTTCACAGCACCAATTGTATCTGCATACTTTGGCGCTTCCCTGAAATATTTCTCATGTTCAAAATGCAGGTGTCATAGTACATTCTGCTCCATCAAGGCTTCTAATTCTAGTTATTCAGATGCATTTGTTATATGTAATTTTGTAGGCAGCATCATACTTCAGCCTCTTTTTTCCTCTTCTGCAGTGGGGAAAGATGCTATCTGGACTGAAATCCCATTCAATTCAGACACATACTCAGAATGCAAAGGCAAACAATATGTAAAGAGGACTTGGTACAAGAAGTTTGTGGGTGTGCAGCTGTGCAATTCTTTGAGATACAAGATATACCTCAGTGATTCACTTACAGGTAAGCAACATTCAAATCAATGCTGTCCATATTATATATCCCTGAAAGATACTATGGTTTCCAAAATAATAGGTTTAAGAAGATGAGCTCTGCTGAAGTGTGATCAGATTTGTTTAATTTAGTCCACGGATTAATCATAAACAGTAATCTGCTTGTGCTCAGTAACCATTGATATGTTTGATACAGAGTTTTCAGACTCCAAAGGAACCTCTCTGTGGTGATCGTCTGATTTTAAGTACCTATACATATACTGGGGATCATACAGAAAACTGATAAAGAACAGAGTGAACAGCATATATTGTAAAACAGCCAAATTGGTGTTTAAAAAGTAGCCTGGAATAATTATTAATTAGAGGATGAGGACCTCATTTTATACCAGGTTTACACCTGGCATTCCCACTCCTTTCAGTAAACATCTGGTTACTTCATTACTGGGAGGCTTATAAATACATGATATTTATATATGATATATACATATATATCATATATATCATACTAACTAGTTAGTATGTAGTTAACAGGTTTTACTCACCTGCTTTGACATTTTTGCTTTGTTTTCACCTGCCCCATTTTTGCTTATGACCTTTTCCCCCCTCCTTTTTGTTTTCCTCATATCATATTTTATTACTAAGGGAAACTTCCTGGTTATACATTGTCAAGTTTTGTTTGGTGTTTTAAGACCAGTTGAGTGTGACGTGTTTAAGACCTGAATCAGGTGACATGCTAGGGAAACATCCTGTGAGAAGTGTTTTTCAGTTAGTTGATAGGAGATCTTTGTGTCTCATGCAGCTTGTGCAAGCTGTATCTGCTACATTAAGAAATATGTTAACTTCTTATAATGCATCCTGGGCTCCTGGCTTTTTTCTGTGTGAAGTCTCTTATCACAGACAGCTCTGTGACAATGGCATTATCATGGCATCTAAGCACAAAGATGTGTGGGAAATGCCTTTTGAGAGCAAGTCAGGCAAATGTGTTCAACACATCACATTGAATTAGCTAGGAGAGGCTGTGGCTGGAAGAATCCACTTTCATAACCTAAAGTTGCCCCATCTCTGAGCTCAGCACCTCACAGGAGCAGGACTCTGGGCTGTGTGGAAAGAATATGGAAGGAAAAGAGCAGGGATGTGTACGGCAGCCCATGTTGCCATAATTTTAAGCTTCCCTGCCTTGCATCCAGCACCATTCTCTGATGAGTAGAAAAGGAAGGAAAGCCTTGTCATTAATAGTAAGTACAATACTCCATATGTAAATAATATCTTAGGATTATGTGAATAAAAGAGAATGTTTTGAACAGATGTATCATTCATGCAACTGTTGCTGTACTAACCAGCTCTGATCAAATGACAAGCACTGGCAATGAGGCATGATTTGTCCCAAAACCAGCCAGCAGAGGAAATAGCAGTGCTAATCTAGCAGGACTAGACTTTAGCCCTAAATCAAGTGAATTAACACTGCAATGAAAGCAACTCCAATCTGAAAAGTTTAATATCAGGAGCCCATTTTCCTATTTTCATTAGATTGTTTTTGTTCTTGCTGGAAGGGTGGTGGTTTAACGTTGCTGGAAAAAGATGAGGTAGACACACTGTATTCATTATACTTGCTAAGCTTGGTTCTTGCACTTGAATTGTTACAGCCAGTGCTGACCAGTTGTCACAATATTTTTAAAAAGTGAAATATTTATGTAGAAGGAAAGCTGCTTTGGCCGGTTTGCTAGGTGAGGCCTCTGTGTGCAGTGAAAAGTTTCCTGTTTGAAGCCAAGTTCTGTTCTGATGTGTTTCACGGTCACCTCGCCTTGCGGTGCCCCTGAGGCCAGCGGAAGTGTCCCTGCAAGCATCAGCCAGCTGGACCCTGTGTGCCGGCATGCAGGGCTGCACTGAGCTCTGAATTCCACTGGACACTGAAAAATCTTCCAAAGCTTTGTTCTTGAAGCAGTGTAATTGCCTCGAAACTTGGCTGCATTGTCCAAATGCCATTGTATAAGGCAGGCAGCAACTGTATCTTTGCATGCTGTTTTTTAGCATTAATTTATTCTTCTAGTGCTGTGGAATTTACAATGTATAAAACAAAGTTTGTATGTAAGATTGTAAGGCCACCCACAAGGGAACACTGGGGAAAAAAATTGACACACAAAGTTTTAAGTGTGTTCTTTTATTACGGAAATAATTGGGCAGTAAGAATGTAATACTCACTGAGAATGCTGCTAATTTATGAAGACCAATTGTTTGAGTTATACATAGGTTAAGCTGTGGGCCAGAAGAATATGTGTGTATCTGCAAGTTACTGTCTGGTGTTAGCCATTAAAATATCTGGCTTATTCTCTCTCTTATGGAGAAAAAATGATCTCTGTTTCACATGCCAGACCTGTTCCATAAACCAGCATCTACTGCTGACCTCATTTAACAGTCCTCCAGAGCAGTCACTGTAGGCATTCCAGAAAAGCAGGCCACCTAAAAATAAGTATTTATTGAGGGAAGGAAAAAAATTAATTCTATGTGTGACCTTCTACAGCTGTGGAAAAAAAAAAAAGGCTTTTTTGGGCAGCCTGAATGTTCTTAATTTCAGAGCAAAAATTTGCTGAAAGGAACTCCCTCTGACCAGTTCTACGGAAAAAAAACATATTTGCAGCCAAAGCTAGATAGCAATAAATAATTTTGTAAATTATTATAGAGAAGAACCACATGCACAGAGGCCATGAACTGGAGGTGAGAAATTTTGGCAAAGTATTGTTCAGATCACAAAAACATTGGAATTTATTGGTAGGCTGCTTTTTTATTAATTGTTCTTTGGGAGCAGTATTATAACCCACCCCACCACCTCTCAAATGGCCAGACTGGCACGGATTCAAGGCTCCAGGACACCCAATATCTAATGAGTAACTGGACTTTCTGTCTAGCTTATACTTGCATCCTGAGCCTTCTTCTAAATTCTCTCCTTTCCTTTCAACATCTCAGCCAAAGGTTGAACATACTGACAACTAAATGCTGTGAAAGATGATAAGAAAGAATGGTAAGTTTATTTTCAAAGGTTTCTGTCCCAGGTTTGGGAAGAGAAGGTAGCATGCTCTCTTCCATCTTCTGAACTGAATTTTACTAATGTCTTGCAAATCAAATCAGCAAGTAAAAACATCTGTCAAAGTTCCTTCACTGTGCCTGTTAGCAGGATAAGCACAGCCTGGAAAGTCAGCACATGCTACATGGGACATTTAGGACCTTGATTTCTACTCAGTTGCAGTCAAGTGTCCTGTTAAGCAATCCTGCAAGCAAATACATGGGCACACTCCATGCTCTGGATAAGTACTTAGTATCCAAGCCCTATGTTAAGGTCTATCACTTGCACATACATGTTGTAAAAATATGATGATTTATACAACAGGCCTTGGCTATGTTAGGAGGTGGTCTATAAAAACATCTCTGAAGGTACTGGGGGCTTCCTGACAGGGAACCAGACCTGCCTTCCATTCAAATCACTACCAAATCACTACTGCTTTTTGATGATGTTCTTGGTAGTAACAGAATTTCCCTTACTGTATGAAATGTAAGGAGGGGGAAAAATGATGTCCAGGCATAGATTTTGGCCAGGAGTGGGGCACTTTTGCCTTAGCCATGAGCACTTGGAGCCTGCACGTCATGTTCAAATTACAGCTACAGGTCCTGAGAGGAAAAGAATCATAGCGTTCACCTTGGCTTCCTCACAGAGGAAAGAGCACAACCCATTGCCTCCAGTGGTTTTTGGAAATAGCCTTCACTAACTCTGCTGCTTCTTTGCTTTCAGGAAAATTTTATAACATAGGAGACCAGAGGGGCCATGGAGAAGATCACTGCCAATTTGTAGACTCATTCTTAGATGGAAGGACAGGACAGCAAGAAGATCTACCAGTCAAAGATGGTAATTCCCAGCACCTGTCTCTGTAGCAAGCCTTGGCAATTCCTTTGTTTGTTTCTATTTCCTGCCAGTGGATTCAATGCCCACTGCTGGGGTGGGCAATGAAAGGAGCTGCCAGCTTTGCAGGCAGAAGAGGGTCAAGAAGTTCTTTGACAGTGAATGATGACTTATTAAGACAGTTATGACTTGAGTTCTGTTAGGTAGCAAACAGCCTCTCTCCTGTTTAAAACAGCCCAGCAAATTATTCACAGTTGGTATTACGTATTTAAACCGAGCCAGAAATTTGAGTTTGCAGAAAGGCATTAAGTGGTGTGTTCAAACTAGCAAGGTTGATTTAAAGCACAGTACATAATCAGTTGGGCATTAAATACCTTGTTTGGTACAAATGAGAAATTGAAAATTTATGGCTGGAAAATATAATTCATGCTGCAGTAATTTTGTGTGTACTGATTGCAAAAGGGTGCCCAAAATTCCAGTCAGGTCTAAGTGGACATCACACACAGCCATCACCTGCCTGGCTATTTTTCACCCATTGCTGAGGCTGAGGTATAAGAAATTTGTACTTCTCTCAGCTGAACTTGCTGCTGGCAGCAGTGCCAGGGTGAGGTGTTTTGTTCCTTGTGGCGTAAGAACTCAGGCTGTACTGGTACGTGCACACATGCTGAGTGTGTCATGGAACATTTTACTGAGAAAAACAGCAAAACAGTTTTCAGTACAATATCAGCGTGTTGACCAAACCTTCCTGTGCTTCATTTACAAAACACCCCACAGGAGTCCAGATACGCATTGAAGTAGGTGTGGGAGGTGAATGTGAAGTTCCTAAGTCTTTCACAAGTTTTTCCAAAAAACAAAGTAATTGAACGGTCTGAAGGGTGTTTGTGTTTTGTGAGTTTCTTCTAAAGAGGTTTTTGCTTTTCCCTTCCCAGTCAGTGCTGCCCATTTGAAAAGATATTTTGCTTAAGAGATGGTCAATATCCAATTTGCATTGCCAGGACAGCAAACTTCTCAGTTGTACCAGACTCACACTTTTAAAAATATTTGAATATTTTAAAAAACTTTTACCTAACAACCTTATTACTCAGTTTAAAAGACACTTATAACCAGTTTTATTTTGGCAACTGTATTTGAGTGAATTCATGAGCTACAATCATTTTTAGGCCAAAATAAACAACAAAACAATCAAACAAAAGACTTCACCTTGTCAGTAGCTTGTATTTCTAGCACATGAACTGAACAGAGGAAAGAAAAGACCAACAGACCAATTGTTCTAGCTGCAGCGGGTTGACTTCTGAATTAATTACACATATTTGACCTGAAGTGCTGTGAGAGAACCACGGCTGATGCTGTCTCTCAGCTGCAGAACAGTATTTTTTGTGTGTGTGTACATGTGCCTGTTCCAGCCACACATACATTCCTTATGGTCAGGTTGGATGGAGCCCCAATTCCTCACTTTAATTTGTAACCTAATGTTGATTGTTCGAATGGGAAGCAAGTGTCTTGTCAAAGGCAACAGACTGAAAGCAGGAGGATGATTTGGATGGAGAGATACTGTGAACTTTCCCCAGTGGCCAGGTTTTATTGAGGCTCACTGCAGTGTCAAGGCTGCACAGTGGGGACTATTTGTCACTGTCATTTTGCAATGCAGAGCAGCCTCCTGTTCTGAGAGCCCAGCATGGCCAGAGAGGGGACGGAGGGGGCACAGGCTGTACCCAGCCAGCCCTACCCACGGCAGGGTGCTGGGATATCCAGGGAAGGCAGGCTTCACCTCTGCACTGCCATCCCAAGCATTTTAGCTTTGAGCTGGGTTGGCAAATTGCAGAGTGCTAGTGGATGTAGGGGCAGCAAACAGCTTGGTGGGTTAACAGCTTGGTGACTATTTCAGCCACTCACTGTTAGTTACAGACTTCTCAAGGAACCAGACCACGGTACTGTCCTGAGAACTTCATGCAAACAAAACTTTGTTTTCTGTTCCAGGATTTTTCAGGGCAGTTCGTCAGGAACCTGTCAAATTTGGGAAGATAGGCGGGGAGACTCAGATTAACTACGTGCGCTGGTACGAGTGTGGCACATCGATACCTGGCAAGTGGTAGATGCCACACGAAGAGGGCGCAAAGGCCCGACTGCCCAGCGCAGGCTGCAGGAAGGCAATGCTTACGGTGCACCCGGCACTGCGGTGTTGGCAGACGTGCAAGGCTTATACCAGTCTAAAATGCCAATACTGCATTCACTGTGTAATAGTGTAGGCTGCTTACTGTAGTTATCCAGTGTTACAAATTTGTTTTTAGAATTTAAAAAACAAATACAGGCTAGGGACATGTTGTAGGATAATGTATAGGGAAGCTGGCTCCCTATTCTTGAGGTATGGTTTATATGGTATTTTAAAAGATAGTGTGTATATTATTTATCACGATGTTGCAATAAATGTTTAAGGCACAGATATGCCAGAGTTGGTCATGGAATGCAATGTGTGTTAGTTTTAAATATTCACTGGTCCTGTAATGCAAGTGCCATAAGCTACCCATCCTAATCCATCTGTAACATCTCCCCGTCATAAATTATAGAAAAGATCCTATAATTTTTAATATCCTGCAGCCAGTAAACTTGAAGCACTTTCTCCTTACATGTACAGTTTATGCTCCTGCCAAAATGCCGAGGTAGGTTGCTGTATGTGCAGCTTTAAATGATCAAGTTCAGTGGGGTTTTCTTCCATGTTTGTTTTCAAATATTTCAGCCCCAGCCAAAGCCATGTTCAGCCTGTCACTATGGAGTCAGAGCTGCTGCCCATGAGCCTGGCAGTGGCTAGCAGGGAGGGTTGGTGTTCTCTAATTGAAGTGGACAGGTACATATGTACATGGAATGAAAAAACAAAGCTGGCCTCCAGGGCTGGGGTTTTTCAGGAAAATGTAGTTTTCAGAGCCTGACACTTACTGGTTCAAAAGCCAAACGTATGTACTGTGAAAGAGAATTTGGAAAGACAATTGAAAAAGAATAAGCTAATTATAACAGCATGATCAGGTTTCTTTTATTTAAAAAGAAAAATTCTGGTTTAAAACAGTTTTCATTGGGGACAAAGGGGAAATACTGATAACTGAACTTTAAAACTGCTTTATAGTTATTTTGATTAAAACCTCTCCCAAAGCTACTTGTTGTACTGCTTGAACATTTATGAACTAAATAAAGAGATGTAGGTTTTTTAAAAGGTGTTATTCATTACCTTACTAATGTATTGAAGAAATATGAACAAGAACTACCAGATCTATATAGCAGTCATTTATAGAAAATACCTTATAAAGTACATTGCAGGTACACTGTACTCCTAATAAAATATTTTTTAATCAAGTGGTTTTTTCAAGTGTTTTACATGAAAACAAGGCTTAGTTTCTGTGCTAAATGCTATTATTCAGAACAAACTGCTTGCTGGAACCAAGCCCCTGTTGAATAGTGCAATGAACATGGGGTGCATTAGGTCTGAGAGCAGAAATGGTACAGCCACAGCTTACTGAGTAGCTGTGGGCACAGCACTATTTAAGGATGCTGAAGGTAGGAATATTTTCAGTCAACTTCCTGATTTGTCTTTAGGAGAGCTCAAGCAGCTTGCTCCAGCTCATTTTTTATTCCCCATTTAGTTCTCCATATTCCTGGAATCTGCAAAATGGAAAATATTAACTGGGAAAATGTTTTGCCCTTTGCTGTAATGTGGTCTATTGACTTCATTACAGCCCTTGATCTGCTTTTTCTTGGCTCAAAATTGAGTTACTAGGATTGCACTCCCAAGTTCTTCTGGGTGGCAAAGAGCCTGTAGAAAGTTGGGGTTTTTTTAAGAGTTCTTTTTTAAAGATACACTTTTGGTTTAAATTTTCAAGTAATACATGACTTCTCTCCCACACCTTGTTAAAGCAAAATTGGTAAGAGGCTTTAAGCTTTAGGATTAGTTCCTAACGATTTAGTTAAAGAGTCACTTGACAATTAATGACAGCAGACAGCACAAAACCACCCCCTGCTGTGAAAGCCATCTGCAGTCCCAGCATCTCTCCATTTACACACCCAGAAATCTGCTCCTCCTCCTCCAAACCCCAGCACTGCTGCTCTTCACCAGAGTCTTTGCACCCAGCATGCACACTGGTCTTATCACAGTTGTCTTCTTCAGTATTACCTAACTTCTAAAATCAAGATCAGGCATTTAATAGATTCAGGGTTTTTTATTAGTTTTTTCATGTGAACATTACAATTTATAATACATCATATCTAGTTTGACTTCCAGAATGAATCTAATTTAGTACATCATGGTATTAGTAAAAACAAGCCTGACAAGTGGGCTAAACTTCCAACTAGTATCTTCATATCCTTCAGACAAGGCAAGCTAGAATGTCAATCACTTTACAGACATTTAAGTAGTGTTTTCCAAAAACCACCCAGCCCCAAATTAAACTAGGAAGCGAATACAATTTAAAGCAGGAAAGATTTGGTCATTTCCCTCCCCTCAGCAGAATTTAATCAACAGCTATAGTTTTGCCTCATTACAGTTCTGGAATCTCAATTAAAAATTCTGGAGTCCGTTGGGATGGAATCGCACGTGTCAGTCGCTGTCTTCAGGGGCACCTCCTTAGCGGTAGCCGGGCCCGGGCTGGGTGTAGCCCTGCGGCCCGAAAGGGGGACGGCTGCGGGCGTAGGGGTTGGGCCCGCTGGGCGGGGGGGTCATGGTACTGCCAGGCGGAGGGGTGAAGCCGGGCCGCGGCTGGAAGGTGCCCGGGGCCGCCTGGGACCCGCTGTAGGCGGCGGGCTGGGAGGCCTGCGTGGTGTAGGGCTGCGGGGGGAAGCTGCCCGCCGGGTACTGCGGCGGCTGCTGCGCCGGCAGCTGCTGCGCCTGCCCCGGGAAGGCGGCGGCCGGGGCCGGGGCAGCCGCCTGGCTGTAGGCCGGGAACTGCTGGGCTTGCTGCGATGGGGGTTGCTGCTGGCTGTAGCCTGCTGGAAAGGCAGAGAGCAAGGTGGGGTGAGAGACACTAAGGAACCGTGGGTGCCTGCAGAAAAACCTTTTGCTCCTAGTGCTCACAGTGACAAACGCAAAACGATGCAGGAAGCACAGAAAAGGCAAACCAAGCGTGAAATGCGAGTTTTCCTGCCTTTCACATAAGCACACGGCCGGGGTTTTGGTGCACACCGTGGCAGCACAGCACACTGACAACAGCTACTATAAAACAGTTTTCCTGTGACTGACAAGAAATGAAGAAAAAAAAAAAAGGCAAGTAGTCTTTTCCTTAAAGCACACAAAAAAAATATAAAGTCTTCATTGGCAAATGAGGCAAAATTCAATCCTTTTCCCAAATAAAACCTCCTAATTAAACTGTTTTGACAATACTCTCAGGGTTTTGTATTAAAAAAAAATCATAGGTGAAATCATAGGTGTTTTCAGTTCTTTAGCATTAAATGTGAAAAGGTTAAGTAGAACAGAACACTTTAGCACAAAACTTCCATTTACACATGTCCCAAATTTGATTTTTCTGTATAACACTAGCTTCCAAAAGGAATTTCTCTTCTCAGAAATTTTAAAATGGAACAAAGTCCTTTCATGACGAAATAGCTACTTCTATCCATCATGAAACACACCTGCAGCTACTTGCAATGAAACCTCTCCAGTGACTGGAATCCTGTCAGCATTAAACACCAGACACACAAATTATTAAAACTGCACAGCCCTAAATGGAAAGAGTAAGGGTAAGAATGCACTGCAGTAAACTCACCTTGAAACTGGGATCAAAATTTACTCATGAGACAAACCTCTGAAGGGTCCATTTATACACCCATAAATAGCCACTGTTGCCTAGCAGATCTACAAGAATGGGAAGGTATCCTGCTCTTGGGGAGACATGGGTTTGAAAGGAGACAATACTCATGAGAACTAAAGCAAAATGAACAAAAAGATGCTATGACTCAACATCTCCAAAGGCTGCTGTCAATAGGTCCTCAAAGCAAACTCTTAACATTAATTGTGAACTAAGTTATGACAAACAGAGGTGCCCCAGTAAGTTTCTGGTGGCATTTCATTCATACTTGACAATGATGCTTGAAAGCAAAACTCACATTGCACTACAGCTTTCACAGGAAGATCAGTAATATAATGGATTAGATGATGGTAGGATATGTCTAGAAAGCAGATTGGAACTCCTTTGTTTCCCCACTCAGTTTTTAAGTCTAGAGTGTCAGATAGACTCTTCTACTTCCAACAGGCTTGCTACTTCTGAAATTATACCTCAGTACATCTGCCTCTGTATTCTAATTAGAAACGGGGGGGGGGGCAAGAAGTCTGCAGAGAACAAGATACCATTTAGACACTCAAACCAACGAGCTCTCACACAGTGCACAGGAACAAGGTCTGAGGCACAAACCTTTAGTCCAAGTATTCTAGGGTTCTTATCCAAGCTAAGCATGGAATTTCTTCATGAGCTCTGCAAATCTTCTCATCTATATAAAAAGTGATGCACTCCGAACTGTGCACCAAGAAAAGGTCACACTGTCTCTGAGTCACTTAATGGGAGTCTTTCGTTTAGTTTAGGAAGGATTTTTTAAAACAAGGAATGATAAATGCTTTGTATAATTTTCTAAAATTATTAAGCAAAATGCAATTTGTTACAGAATCTACTCTTACAGGTTCATCCCTAAACCTCATCTGGATTATCATTCCTAGCATATGCTATGCATTCCTAGGTGCCAGCTGCTCCCAAAGGATCTGCAAGTTCTGAGGTTGTTTATTTTGGGCATACACCAAAGCCAGCTTTTTGTATTTCACTGCAGATACTGTACATAATCCTCTAGTGCACTAAAATATTCTTCTGCTGAAAGTCTATTGGCACCTTTATTTAAGGTATCAGCAAAATCAAAAACTAAAAAAGAAAAACTGTCAAGAACTAATTAACTAACTAAGAAAGAGAAACTATGAAAGTGTCTCTGGGATTTACAGTATGTCTATTAGCCAAGGATTTACTGAATGAGAACTACAGTGTTTACACCAGTAAATTTTGGACACGGAAATCATTCTAGATGCAAGAAATAGGGGTCATCTTTAGCCACCTTTGATATTTAAGGAAGCTAAATTGAGATATTTAGTCACTTACTTGCTAGAATCTCATGACTGCAGAATATAATCGTGAAGGCTGCTCACCCTTAAGGTGATTAATTTTGCCTGCCTTTCTAACAAGGCATTCTGCTGATTAATAATGAGGTCTGCCTTTGGTCATAATCAAGTAGGACTGAACTTTGACTACATATTAACAACATAAACAGCTACAGCTCTCTCTTCCCGGCAATTTCTGAATTGTGCCAGTTCCCATAAGGAATCTGGGCAGCTGAGCACCCTGACCTGCCCCACAAGGTCAGGAACTGAAGCTTGACAGGGTCAGGCACTGCAGGAAAGGTCCTTCTGCTGAGCTGCTGTTGCAGAGCTGCTTACCTGGGTACTGCACGCCGTACTGCTGCTGGGGCTGAGCCTGCGGCTGCTGAGCAGGGTAACCAGGCTGCTGGTACTGCTGATACATCTGACCTAGGGATTAAAAATGCATTTCGTTGAAGCCCAGTACCCTGGTGCATTACAGTGAATGATACCCTGACAGTTCAACATCACAGAAACAAACCCAGTGACATCAAAGTACAGATTTTAGTTTCTGAAACATGCTGCTCTGACTAAATGAAGTTTATCTAAAGAGTTATGTGAGGCTTACTATTGCACATTTTCAGAGCCTGCCAGAATCTATGCTCCTTAGTTAGCACTACTCTGGTGGGTAACAGACCAGGAATCTTTAAACATCTTCATAACTGCTCTAGAACTTACACTGTAAATAAAAGTACTTCAAATGTTAAACATGTCCTCAGATTGTCCATTTAGATTAGCTTTTTAAGACCATTTCTGCAACCAAGTACTGTAAACAAGTGGTACATTATTTATGCTGACCACATTTTCCAGATAAGACATCCACCTCTTAGCATTGCCAAGTTTTCTTAAGAGACACAGCGGTATACACCCGAAGCAAAAATAAAACCATATATCCTTAAATTTGGTAGTCCAAGTCAATGCTTATTTTTCCTACATTCCCTGTTTTCAACTTCTTGGCAAGAAGAGGCAGAATATTTGTTTACACAACCTATGGGTCCTATTGAGGCTTTATGCTTCTGTTGTTTTTCAATCTAGAAAGCCACAGCATAAGAAAAAAATCAATTATCTGCCAAAACTAAAGCTTAGCTGAACTGAAGCAGACATGGAAACTTTACTATTATGAAGTGTTACTGTACTATTATTCATTCTGCAAAGATCAGCAGACTGTATAAATAGACTATAAACTCTATGTTCAGAGCTGCACAGAGACCAAAGCAACTCGACTGTGCTCCAAGTTCCCCCAGATAGATCCCTGTCCACACTGATTTAAAGTAACTCCTTATTTCTTCTTTTGCCTGTATTATTTGCAGCTGAAAGTAACAGTATTTTATATTCACAGTAAGGTGTTTAGAATACTTTATACTGATGCAGTCACTTAAAATATGTTTTGGTGTGCAATTATTGTGGGATGATGAGAGTGCAAAACACAAGGCTTGAAGAGAATTTAAGCCTGATAGCTTGATAATTAAGAATTAGAAATTCAGAAAGTTCTCTTTCTGAAGCTCATTTGACATGGGGAAGTTCTGGGAGAATAACCAGCAGGCTGCCTATCTTGGGATAGTTCCCTACAGGCTAACGGAGAGACCACACTGGCACCTGCTGGAAATCCCAGGTAAAGGGATAGCTAAGAAACAGCATGGAGTTTTACCACAGGTTTCTGAGAAGGTTTGCTGTCTTCTCCTGGGCTGAGATATTAGTGACAAACAGAGAGGTGTTCCAGTGCCATTTAAGAAAACATTCTTAATTTACAGCCATGAATACAGGCAGGGATACTCTGGGTCCTCAGACAGAGTCTTTTCTTTCCCTGGATTTTTATTCTGAAAACTAGATGAACTATAGCACTGATGTCTGGTTTTGTAATTAGCAGTGCTTATTGCAGTGAAGGGTCTGCCAGCATTTACCATTGTTCCTGTGCACTGAATAAGACTTTTAGTCTGATTCAGAATATAGACCATTTACATATATTCACACAATATTCTTTTCCCTAGAAGATCATTAAGTGCTTATGAGACTGAGATTTCACATGTATTTCAGCAAAGACTAAAAAAAGCATCCACATTGGTATATAATTGCTTCTTGTGTGTGCTCAGGACTGAATTTAATGATAGAAAAGCAGAGGCCACAAGACACAGCACTGTACTGGAACATCTTTGCTGGATCAATTTAATTCAAATTAGTGAATGCTGAAAACTCCTTAAGGGAGGCAGCCCTTCAGTAATATCAGCACACAGAAGTGAGGTGACTTTGATATTCACATGTAACAACCTAATACCCAACCACAATCATCACAGCATTTACTGGCAGAGAAAGCCATTAAAAAAAAAGCCCGATACACCAGAATGACACATGATTGGCATCACCAGTTTACTTATATCTTCAAAATACTGGGAAAGTGTGTGGGGGAAGTAGAGCTTGGGGAGTTTTGGGTTTTTTAGAAAGTGAACTAATAGTTTCAAACTAGTTCCAAAACTAGTTTCTAACAGAACCTGCTGTTCACCAGCAGTGTCATTTATGTGAGTCCATCCTGTATGAAAACCTAACAGTCAAAACCTATCCAAAGTTCTGGCTGGGTTATGGCTTTGTGGGGACAGTACAAGCCCCCAAATTACCACTGGACTGAGGTGATATCAAACCTCAGTAAACCTCAAAGAAGGCTTCAAAGAATCACTTTGGAACACTTTGGAATAAAATTGATAATCGCACTTACATTACCCAGCTTTGGTGAGAGAATGCTGTTTACCACATACGTACCACACACAGCATAAGCAATGTATTTCTAATTTCTAATGAACAAAGACAAAAGATACTTCTGATCTCTTCCCGAAGACTGAACCACAGAGTGAAGAAAATATAATCAATACTTAAAAGATTGCAGTAGCAATAATAAAAACTACATAAAACTACAGATCAAACCCTTTATAATTAGTGCTGTTGCACTATACTTTCCTTGACCCAAGTTTAGAAAAATAACTACATCTACTCTGATACATGAGCCTAGATAACATCTCCCCAAGTAAGATGAGTTTTACTGAAACAAACACTTTTCCCCTTCCCTGGTGTTAGCAGCCACACAGGATTCCAAGCTAGCATTGCTAGTGCTTTTAAGTGTTTCACTTCTTTGTTTCAGTTCCAGTTTAACGGCAACACTTAAAACTTCTTACCTTACTGCATTAAACTAAAGTAAAAAAATTAAAACTCATAAAATGCAAGTTCAGTAGCTGAGAATATGGTTGCTGAACATTAAGTTTTCTGGCTGCCAACAGAAGAACCTGCAGCCCTTTTTTGCAAAAGTAACTTTTATATATAAACACCGAACTGCTCTATCTTTAAGCTACAAAGGTGTCTCTTGCTATGTTATAACACTTGACTAATAAGCAAAAAAAGGCTGAAAGCAGCAGAAGTGTTTCATAAGCTCCACTTCAACCAACAGGATTCATACCTTCTTAAATATTATATATAAGTACCATCTGTTCAAATGCTGTGCTCGATCAAAATATTACTTATTCCCTTCAGGCAAGACAATCCAAGTGACTATGGATACTGTGATCACCATCTCACACTTGTCTGAGCCATTACATCAGTAAAGCAAGCATCAGGGGGCTCTCACTTGTGCCTACACCAGCACAGAAACAATTTTATATTATTCTTCATATGGAGGAAGAAGCAACAAAGCAGGTTATCTCAAAGACAGTTTAATCCAGAAGCATGAAGGTCTGAAGGCTCAGCACACTTAGAAAATAGCACCAGAAGAAATGATGCCCAAATGTAGGAAACCTCAGAATAGGTAAATTTTGAGAAATTAAATAACATTTTAAGGGCATATTGCAAACAAATGTGAATACCAGAGTTAAGACCTTAACTTTAAAGGAGAGCCAGCTGAGCTGTCAGGAGTTATAAGGAACTACCATGCATTTAAGATGGTTACAGGGTTTAACCTGACTAGCACAGAGCCATACACAAAAGGGAAGCAATGAAATATTAGCTCCAGTCTGTTAGGTAGAAATGGTGAGTAAACAACAGTTTTAATACATAGTAGACAAGTCCACAAACTGTTACTTGAGTGAAAGCTCAACACAACACACAGTGTATGACACAAGCACAGATGCAAGCAGAAAACAGTACCATGAAAATTCTCTCGTGTTACACCACCCGCCCTTTCAAACAGCCACTGCTCCACCTGCTGTTTTTGTATGAACCAGCACGGGCAGTGAGGACAAAAGCTGTTCTGCCTAGGGGCGCACATCGATTTGCAGTTTGGTATACACTTTGGGTCTGCTAATTCAAGGCAGAATCAGACACCATCCTTCACATCCTGGACAGTAGAAAAGCACTCTGCTTACCTTCCACCTGCCCTGTCTGTGGCTGTGTGCTGGGGTAGGGTGGCTGCTGTGCCTGAACCCCAGGGGGATGGGCTGCAGAAGAAGAGGAAGCAATGCTGTCCGGTGTTCCTGATCGCTCCTCTGCAGGGGCACTGGGTGGTCCTAGAGGAGCAAGAACAAAATACAGTATGTGAAATGAACACATACACAGTTGGAATTAAAAAATTCTAATACAAGATCCCTGCCTTGCAATGTTTTTAACATTTTTTCCACTTCAGATTTACACGTGTGTCATATCCAAGTTAAAACTAAGAACTAAGTGTATATTTGCACACCTACACTTTCATTTGAAAATACTCGGGGCGGGGGAGGTGGGACACGCAGGCAGAGGGGGCAGAATTTTCCACCTATCTCTAGGTCACTCAGATTTCATTCTTCTGAGGAACCTGACTCATTTGTGAGATAAAACCCTTAATGACAGCATATTTTTATTTTTTCAACAGCTTCTAGTGTTAACTGTTCACACACACACACACTGAGGAGTCGCCCATGTTTGGACACAACATGCACTTACCTACTATTTCTTATCTGAAGGAAAGGTAGAAGGTTGCATGGAACTATTCAAATGGATTAGTGTCTTACTGTGAAACACATGGACCAGGCCACAAAGTGTTTTACTGATAGTTAAGCAGCATGTGAACAGAAAACCTCCAAAGAGGTGTTAAAATCACATTCCCAGACGGGATATGGCAGGCTTTAGTCTAAAAGCAATTGTCTGCTCTGCTAATTCTGAAAATATTCCACCTGACACCCAAAGACAGCATGGAAACTGGGAATTCTGATTTTCTCTACATTAGTAAGAAGTTCTGAAACACACATGTGAACAAATATAATATACTACAATTTAATGCAAAATATTTTGTTAGACACAAGGGAGCTTAAACCTGGATCGTTCCAACTGTATGAATGCTAAGATACACTATTTTCAAATATATGCTTTAAGTTAAGCACAAGTACTAGAACTGCAATACATCTGCAATTTTAAGATAGTTACATTTACACAATATAAATATGCATCCAACAAGTCCCTAATTGTGTTTTCATGTTAACCATATTAAGGGAAAGTTAATTAAATCTGCCTACTACTTGATTCACATTTATATACATAACTGCAGGATTACAGCTTTAGAAATGGGATTTCTTACACCCTGCTTAAATGGTCCTCTGTGGAGTTCTCTGTACATTCAAAGAACGGTCAAGTAATTTCACTCTCTCAGAAGAATTATGGAGACACAATATTGAAATATCCCTCATCAAAATATTAACTGACACTGACAAAACCACTCATTCAAAAATTAACTCAAATTTTCTGCCAGTTGTGCTTCACTTGCTATTGCTTACTTGTTCAGATAGCCCACTGCAAGTTTTCAAGTACCATCTGGTTTGTGAAAGAACCATGCTGTGACAATACCCAAAATGTGCCATGGAGGAAGAGATCACACAACAGGCCTAGTCCACAGACCTGTACTTCATATTGAACTTAATCACTGTCTGTGGGTACAACTTTAGATACTGCACAGTCACAATCAGTGCAGATCTGTTCCTTTTACTCCACACTTTTGCCATGGCAGGCATACTGGAGGAACGACCTCCAGTTCCTACTGGTTTCCTCATCTGTATCATTACTTCACACAACATATAAAACTCACTTGCTCTGGAGATGAGAGTACACAGCAAATCCTGTTAGCTAACAGCGGTTTCACTCTCATGTTTCAATTAACCATTAAACCTTGCCAGGCCCGCACAGGTTCTGTGCAAAATCACTTCCCTAAGTTCTGCATCACACTCCTTATCACATTCTACACTGCTTTTCTAGCTTCAGTTATCCTGTCTCAAGTTGACAGCATTCAGTTTAGTATAATCAGTTTTCATATGCTTAGCATTCTATTACTAGGGCCAGCAGTCCTTCAGCTCTTCAAAAATAAATATAATTCAGACAAGTACGTTATTACTTTCTGTTAACAGTGAAAAAGTTGATTCTATTTACTTCTAAAATGAAACAGAGAAAAGGTGGGATCATACAACACATTCTGAATTACCCAAACAGCAGAAGCACAAGCCAAGAACACAAACTGCAAGACCAAACCTTAAAGCAGAGCAGTGAGTTCTACTATCACTGGCAGATACCAATTAAGTTAGTCCACACAATAGCTTTAAATAATTCAAATTTTAAAAAATGAAGCCATTTTGTACTCCAAGCTAAAACACAATGCTAAAATCAACAGCAGCATTTCAATATTTTGTATACAAAAGTTAGCACACAGATACAACACCTTAACATAGCAAGTTTTAGAATTCTGAAAAGACATAGTGAACACAGAACACAGCTTAATACATCCAACATAAAAATGCTTTGTCACAAATCAAAACTGGAGCAATGGATTATGAAAAGGTTTAGCTTTCCTTCTCACCAGCCACATCCTTACCTGACACCTGATCATCTGTCAAGCCAAAGGCTGACATGACATTCTTGCTGATTTCATCCTGGTTCTTTAGCGGATCGAATGCAGACATGCTCGCTGCTATAACTTGAGTGGATGGCTTAACGTTAGCGTCAGCAGCAGCAGGCTTTTCGTCCCTACCATCTACAGCATCTACAAAGCAAAATGCCCAGTTACCAGCTCTCCAGAACTGAAACACCAGCGCACACACACACATTGCACTACAGCAACTGCAACATCGCACAGCTGGGGGCTTTATAATTGTAACTGTTCAAATGTGCATGTTAGGATAACAGTGAAGAATCACTGATGTATTTGAAACTGGGATGGATCACAAAGCTTAGGTTTCTTTCACAGTTACTTAAAGATACACTAACACTGTGGACTATCAGTAAAATATATCATGTGTTATAAAAGTCAAAGGCACAAAGCTCCTGCTTCAGACAAATGAATTGCCCACAAAGAATTCAAAATTAGGAAAACATACAGGATAGTTCCAATTTATTATGGTGTTTTATCATCTGCAGTTTCTGGTTTGTACTCTACCTTTCTCCACTAATTTTTCCTACGCTGACAGGTGAAGTTGAGATCTGTGCAACTATAGAAGTAGCTGAATTGATCAGAAATGCCTTACCTAATACTGCCACATTTTCTGTTAAAAGCAAACAACTACAGATAGATACAGACTGGCTAGTTTTGTTTACACTCTTAGATCATCACTCTAACCTCCTTCCAAATAGTTTGTAACCAGAATCCATGGTATTTTACTGAAATTACTAATTGCATATATTGTAGGAACAGGGCTGGGATTTTTTTTTAAACAACAAAAGCAGTAAAATTTCAAAGTGCAAATACAAAAGCAACATTTCCTAAAAGGCAGGCTGATGTTCTCGGTTCACCTCTTTACTCAGAGCACTCTACTTAATGACTTTGTCTAATTATTTTCTGTGTCCAGCTTACCTAAACTCTGTAGTTAAGCACACAGAGATACAGTATTTGCAGTACAACTGCCCTAAGCTAGATTAATACCTTGAAACTGTGATAACAAGACTTTCTTTCCCATTTTGCCCTCCCCCAAAAA
This sequence comes from Vidua macroura, assembly GCF_024509145.1. NCBI lineage: Eukaryota > Metazoa > Chordata > Aves > Passeriformes > Viduidae > Vidua > Vidua macroura. The sequence continues at coordinate 66,236,804 of NC_071572.1, forward strand.
TCCTGTCCCACCCCTACCTGCACCCTCATGCTGCTTACCCTGAGACAGCTCTGATGCTGGTCTGAGCGCAAAATGTGTGGATTCAATTTCCTAACCTGGCAAAAAAAGTGGATATAATTTTTGCTGAATTCACTTCTTACTGTTTTAGTGAATCAAACTTGCTTAGCAACACAAGATAAGCACCAGAGCTATCCCAAAGTAAGCAGAGGGACTACTCAACTGCAAGCAAGAACTCTTCGCCAACAACAAACTATTAATTTGGCTAAAAGCCCTCTCAAGACATTGCTGGAGTTCACAGGTGTTAGTTACAGTGTTTTACTCCAGACACATCAAACAAAAATTCTGTCTCTGAAATAACTAAAGCATTAAAAATTAAGTTCTGGGCAATCAAGCAACAATTAAGAATGATCCTTGTTTTACTTTGTTAAACAGCACACCACTCTGCAAATCAAAGCAAACAACTCTTTGCCAGGCTGCCTACCACTCTCAGGCAGATTAGTGGAAAGCCCTGGTTCCGCTGGTGGTTCTAAACAGTCCAGTAAACGATTGACTTTATTGCGAAGTTCTATCAACTCTCGGCGCAGGTACTTCACCTGGTTAGATTCTAGGGGTCTTGGTTGTCCATTCACTGCAAAACAGCAAATAGATAAACTTAAGACTGTAGTAACATCCAGTTTAAGATGACCAAAAAAATTCCAACTTTTACTTGCTTGTAGCATCATCATCCTTTGTCGAGTTTAAAGTGACAAAGTTTAGTCCACACAGACTGAACTCATTCTAGAGCTTACTGTTCCTTTAATATAATCTCAGTTCAGCAAAAGCTACAGTATCAAAGCAAAGTCCACAGTAAGTGTCTGCATTGTTTACTCATTTCCCTGAATATACCCTGAATGATGCAGTGGTTCTGGAAAGCTGTCCCTTTAGAACTAACACAGTCCACACAACACTGCAATTCATTAATAAGGTCAGTGTCCAGGTTAAAGGCTTGGAATTACATGCTAAGTTACCTATGGTAGTTTGAAAATAAAGAACTTTTACACAAAGGCTAAAGGATAAATGTTAACATCTATTCAACTCCAAGCAACTAACACTAGTTTGGAACAGTATACTACTGCAAGATAAGTGTCAGCTTCAAATTCTCATGCACCTGTGAAGAAAATCCCACAAATGCTAGAGTGGAAGAGAACATGGAAAAGAGCACTAAGGAAGAAAGAACCACTGATCACATGTATATGCACACATGTCAAATACTTTAATGCTTTTTACACTTCGAGCAAGTGTAAAAAGCAGTAATTTCCGCGTCCATTAAGTTTGAAAGTGCCATGAAAAACATCAAGAGAAAATAGGTATTATGTATTAACTCAGCAGTACCAACTTATTGGTTTCATTTTCTTCACCTTCTGACAAATAGAAGTATTTTGTACCTCTCAGTGAAGCCCACTGCCTGAATTTTAATAAATATTATGTAAAATAAATAGAAAAATACAGTCTACTATACTTACCAAACAATGTCAGCTTAAGTATCCTACTGCATTGAATTGCAAAGGAGAGATCTGAGCTATCAAAAATTGTTATAAGATCTCCATCTAAAAAGAACAAGAAAAAGTTACATTAAAATCACAGCCTATGACTACTGAGCTTCACATCAGGACATGTTCCTTCATTACTCAAAAATAACCTTCGTATTTGACTGTGAAGTCACTAGAAAAAATGATTATTATTTTAGTGCAAGAACCAGTGTGCAGAGAAATTGTGCACAGAAGGTAAGACAGAAGCATGAATGGCTCCAAAAGGGAGTTTTCTGACATTAGCCCTTTGATGTTCCATATAGTTCATCATTCTTTTATGTTTACATACAGGATGAAATATTAGAGCTAAGAATTCATGAAGTCCAACACTAGGAAGAAGTTAAAAGTGAAATGCCTATGCCAAAGTGGCTCCAGAACCATGCTGTTCATGAACAGACAAGAGTCAGATAAACGGCACAAGCCAAACCCAATTCAGTTTTTAAAAACCCAAATAAAATTTCAAATGTCTAGAACACTTCCTCAGGTTACATTCAGAACATGAGTTGCAAGACTATTACCTTTCCCTTGCTGACAAACAAAGTTCATGTGTAGAAGTGAATAGTAAAGATCTCTCTCAACTTTAACACACAAATAAGTATGAAGGCATGAAGACGCCAAAATAGAAGAAAACTCCTCTCAAACAGGAATTTTACACAAAGTCACAAATCTTAGTCATGGATTTCTTCCATGTCACAGGATCCTAATGAATTTGCACATTGCCATCTGTCACAGGAACTACATTAGAACTGGATGGGATCATTTATTCTTAAGATACAAAGGGCTATGCACAAAGCACTGATCACCTTTAATTGCATTAATCCTCAAAAGAGATACCAAGTTCCCATTAAGTCTGGTCTCTCACAATTTTAAGTTGAGTCAAAGAAAGCTGCGTTAACATCTTTGCTTACTCAACAAAATCACAACTAAAACAAAACTATTGTCTTTGACAGGACAGATTTTCTGGTGTTTAACATGTTCAACAGGTTATTCATAGCTTAAATGAACCCAAGCTAAGCAGTGCAAAGGAAAGAGTGGGAGCAATTTATCAGGAAAACGTGTACTGGCACAAGGGATTGCAGGAATGCTTCCTGCCGGAGCAGTTTGAAAACTGAAAACTGAGGTGAAACACCATCTAGTGAAGTTTCATCTTGAAAAGTAACAGTGTTTAGATAAATGCTACACAGGTTGGAACAAGGCCAACTCCAGGCTGCCCCGGCTCCTTCACTGTAGCAAGGGGCCTCTGTGGACAGACACAGGAACATGTTTTCTGTTACAGATTACTGCCTAAAAATTCTGTGTATATAAATTCCTTACACATTGGTGACAAGGGCAAACTGCATTTTTACGGTAAAAATTTTCAAATAAATTAATGTCTCAATATGAAGAGTAATAAAACACATGATATCAAGTCAAAAACAGCTCAGAATTTCAAAAACTACACATTCTAATTTTATCATCCCTGACTACAAGTAACACCTCTGCAAAGGAAAGTTTCCTAAATTAAGTATTATTAATGACATCTCACAGAGCCTGTCTGTCTTGAAAGAAGGTGCTTTCTTAGGTTACAAACACTAATAAAATGATGGCATATAAAATAATTTTCAAGTTTTCCTGAAAGAAATACTGTTGCCTCCCAAGATTTTTTTTATGTTCCTGTTTTCACTTTCACAATCTCAAAAGACATCTGTTGATAGCAGCATCAGTCATGGATTCTCTGAGTAGAGATTGGAAAGTCTCCACAAACAAGGGCTCCAAACCCCACCAGGCAGCCTGTTCTAGTGACACACTGCCTCCTTGCCAAAACTCATGCTCAGCCTCTCAAACTGAAATTTCTGGCTGCTGCCATCTGGTGCTACTGCAAATTGCTCACCTTCAATGATCTTTGCAACTCCTTTTCCACTGGCTCTGCCCTCAGCAGCACAGTGAATAAGCTCAGCTCCCTCCAATGCTCCCTGAAGGCCACCTGCACAAAGTCCCTCCCTGTCCTCACCACACCCTGCTGGACCCCTCTGCAGCCTTTCCAAGTTCTTTTTGTCCTGGAGTGCACACATTAAAAGGGAGCACAGACATGCAGCCTCACTGGTGCCACCTTGCCAGTGCCAGGAAGAGGAGGATCAGTTCCCCTGATGATCCATAACAGGACTTGGACAATCAGACTTCATCAAAGTTAAACAGATCTTTTTTTGCTTTGGCAGTAAAGAGGGGTGTGATGAGGTGTGTGCTCCCTCCAACTCAAGACTTTCTCCTGGTTTTCAGTAACCTTTCCTAAATGCTGATACCAAAATCCACCGGTGTCTTAACACAAAGCCCTTCTATTCCTTATTATCATGGTAACACTCTAATTATGTCTCTCAGCAATCCACAACATTGGCAAACCATCCTTTGATGCTCTTCTGTCATACCAGTCAACACTCAGATTCACTACCCGAACAAAGATGCATTTTCTAAACAGTCTCTCCTGCACTGTGAAATGAAAATGCACATCAATACACATCGCTTACATGGATTAATGTCACCCAAAAGACCTAGGATCATCCCATCTTAATTCTCCCTCACCTACTTTAACCTTTAGGTTGAAGGCATTAAGAATAATGAAAAAAATTTGTATTTTAAATTGTTAGGGGACAAAAAAAAAAAGGCTGAGAAGTACCAAGTACAGAATTTTGTTAGATGCATAAAGTCAGTTCTATGATTCCTATTGACAGCCATCAATTTATTATCCAAGTAGAGTATAGGCTAGGATTCATAAGGTATATGTCAAGCCATGGAATTGTCTGACAATTTAAGTATGTTAGATATAGCAAAAAACCTCATCTTAAGGAATGCCAATGAAGCTTAATTCCTGTTACCATGACACAGATAGAATTACACAATGTTAATTATTTTTGGTTGAAAAATAAAACAGACTTTCCTTTATTTTCCTTTCTAATCCTATTATTTTAGGAATTTATCTTTCTCAGGCCTTTTAGCATGTGTAACTCATGGTGTGCTTAAGATGCAATTTTACTCTTTGATTCATACAAATTCACTGCTGACAGTCCTCTTCAGTTTGTTTGGGGTTGAGATTTTTTAGCTGACATTGGGTTTTGTGTGTTCAAGAACTTTAAATAGGACATGAAAATTGTTTCACATCTAGCAGAGCAATTTCCTTAGCTCAGGAGTTTGAAAGCATGAATATAAAACTTGACTTCACAAAGCAGAATTCAACCTGAGGCTTCTTTTCTTTGGTAATTAATAAAATCACCACATAACCTAAACATAATGTAGGAATATGAAAGGGTAGATGAAACATTCTTTGAACACTGAAAGACTGTGCACATGAATTCAGAGAAGACATAGATGGAGGTTGTGGAAGTAGTGGACATCATTAGACCAGTTTAAGTTTAATCTCCTCATAACAGATCCAGACAAGCATTCCTGCAGATCTGCAGGGATAAATAACAAAACAGAAATAGCTAAAATGTATATATTCCAATGCATCTAATGACTGAAATAGATTTAAAGAAGAATCTTAGCTTAGCTGAAATGAAGTTAAGGATATAACAGCTCTCACATGACAAGCAAACTGAAGCCTTGTTAACCTTTTCCTTGATCACTTGCAACTAACTCTGATAGCAAGAACATTTATTTGTTTACAATAGTGATGATCAGCTACCATAGTTTACAGCAGTGATGATCAGTTAGCATAACATACACTGAAATCACAGTGAATAGTAGCACATTCTGTGCAGTGGGTTAACCCTGGCTGGATGCCAGGTACCCACCAAAGCCACTCCATTATTATGGCTTGGGGTCCCCAGGGGTCCGTCTGGCCCCCGGGGCAGCAGCCGCCGTAGGTGTCCCAGATAGCACTGTGCTGATGAGGCGCAGCCTGTCTGGGCCATCCGGCTAGCTCCGAGCCGTTGGCTACTTTAGCGAGCACTTGTGGAGTGATTTCAGCTCTTAGTGATTTCAGCTCTGTGCTCGCAAAGTGCCTCAGCAGACGCAGGGAATGAGAGAGGTGAAGGCTGTGTGGAGTTCTGCGAAGATGTCTTTATTGGCAGCTTCTGCAAAGGGTTCCAGTGACAGCTCTTCCGTCTGAGCTGGGCAATGGTATGGGTTTATAGGCTGTTGAGGGATCAGGATTTGACCTATCGCTGGGGTCGAGGAGAATACGACCTATAGCCTTACAGAGAGATAACAGGGGTCTGATGTGCGGAAGAGGGGTAGCTCTGGTCCACTCATCATGACTCTGCATTTCTTATCTTAGGCTAGTGACCGCCATGGAGGCCTTGCAGGGCCTCTGACTGCTACACTCCACCACTCCCCTCCACAAGTGGCCAGGGCAGAGAACATAGAGTGAAAGAACAAGACATGAGATAAGAACAGGGAGAGATCACAAATCAATTACCCTCATGAGCAAAACAGGTTCAACTTAGGAAAATTAACTGAATGTATTACCAATCAAAATCGGAGCAGGATAATTCACCTTTCAACCCCTTCTTCCTTTGCAGCTCTATCTCCTCCTCTCCCAGTGGTGCAGGGGCACAAAGAATGAAGGTTATGGTTTCTACCACTGCTCAGGCAGAGGAGCTCTTCCCCTGCTCCAGCCTGGGGTCCCTCCCATGGGAGAATCCTCCATAAACTTCTCCAGTGTGAGCGCATCCCATTGGCAACAGTTCTCCCGGAACTACTCCAATGTGGATCACTTTTCCATTGAATGCAGTCCTTCAAGAACAGCCTGCTCCAGCATGGGTCCCCCATAGGGTCACAAGTCCTACCAGGAAAACCTGCTTGAGCATGAGTTCCTCTCTCCATGGGTCCTGTCAGGAACCTGTTTCAGCACAGGCCTCCCACAGCATCACAGACTCTTCTCAGGCATCCAGCTGCTATGGTGTAAGGCTCCTCCACAGGCTGCACTTCCATGGACCTCCATGAGCTGTGGGGGCACATTCTGCCTCACCATGGTCAGCACAGGAATCTCTGCTCTGCTGCCTGGAGCACCTCCTGCCCACCTTCTCCACTGACCTTGGTGTCTGCAGAGCTAGTCCTCTTGCATATTCTTGCTCCTCTCTTCTCTGGCCAAACCTACATCTGTGCCATAACTTTTTTTTTTTTTTTTTCCTTTTTAAATACGTTACCACAGAGGCATTACCACTACGTCTGATTTAGCCTTGGCCAGTGGCATGTCTGTCCTGGAGCTGCCTGGCTTTGGCCTCCCCTGTAGCCCTCCCCACTACCAAAACCTGGCCATGCAAACCAAATACAGTTCTGAGACAAAGAAAACTAAAAGTGAAAGCAGGAAGTCTCTAGACTGTGAAAGACAACCAAAGAATGAAACTAATTACTCTCTTCATCATACATCATTATCTTATCTTGAATAAAACAGAGTAGTATACACCAAAAACCCCAGATGACCATACTTAAAGCACATGTAAGAATGCAAAAAACCCAAAATAACTCAATTTAATCTAATGAAAAAGCATCCAGTCTCCTTTCACCTTTCTCATTTCAGAAAGCAAAAAATGTGGTAAGAGGGAAAACAAAACCACCACAAATCCACTGACTTCCCTCTCACTAGAGATCAAGACCCAAAATATTGGTCAAGACCCAAGGCCTACGCTACTTACAGTTTTGATAAGCAGCATCTCAAAAACTTCATGAACCTCAAAAACATGTCTCAGGGCTCTTCAAAGTGAAATTATATTGCTTAGATATATGAACAAAAGTTAGGCAGCACAGGCACATTTTAAGCATCACAGGCAGCACTAAAGTTTCCTAGGAATATTAAGAGAAATGAATCTGAATGCTTCAGTAATATGGCACTTTTTACTGTGCAACAGCATAATCATCAGTCTTTAAGAGACTTTGGATTTATCACTTCATTCCAAGTTTCATTTTATGAACACCATCCCTCTGTCCCAAATTAAACAACTTACCCATGCCTCATTGACATTCAAAGCGGAAAAGCCCTCCAATCACAACTTTCTGTCTCTATGCATCTCAAATAGGGCTCTCCTCATTCTGTGGAAGTCCTCAAGGTTATATCTGTTTTAACACTAATGATCAGTATTTTCTTTGGAACAACCAATGTGCAACAGATTCAAATGGTCCCAGAGAGGAAAGATAACTTTTAATGCATATTTCAAGTTAAAATTATTTTTCTAATCTTTACTGATGGAGAAAAATAATCAAGAATTACTACCACATAGATCAAGCTTTCTGTCTTGTAATAACTTGTGTTAAGATCATACATGTTTATTCTCTTTACACCTTCAAAACCACTGAAAACTCAAAAAAAAAATTACACGAATGAACAGAAGAGAAACCTGCAATCAACTTCTTGCAACAGCAAAAAGTACACTTTCAGAGAGAAAAAACTGAGGAAATATTTCAGGAAAAAAATGAAGGAAATGCTGTTAAGAGAACATAACAGGAGATAATGAAATACAACTTCTATTGTCTGATCAAAAAAGTGATCACAAGAAATCACTTGCATTTGCCTGTGACATTGGACAATTCTAAAAGGTGAATGTTAAAGTTTCTATCCATAGATAAACCGTATCAGAGCAACAGTAGTAAATTAAACCTCAACAGCAGTAATTAAACCTTACCTTCATCTTTATATTTTATTGTGACTTCATCATTGCTCAGAAGTTTTCCTCTAAAAACTCTTTGCATCATTAGCACCAATTCATCATAAGTGATATCTTCATTATGAATAGGGATTCTCCTAATATCTTCCCCAAGCTGAGCTTTGATGATCAGCTTCCCACTTAAGTCCAGCTGCCCATTCATGGTGGATTCCTTATCACCTGCAGACCTGTTAGCAGCAAAACATTAAGAACATTTCAGAAAACTGAACTGTTAGTTATTATAATATCTATTTTATCATCATCTATCTGATGACAGTTCTGAAGCTTTACATTATCACCTAACTGGATTACTTTTACATGCCCCCCTATTTTGAAAAAGAACAAATGGCTTTTTTTTTCATTTAAGAAAAGACTGCCAGAACAAATACCTCAAAGATTTCAGGTTCTACGGTGGCTTTACTAAGGGGATCAAGCTGAATCATGTAGTATTTCCTGAACAAATAAGTGCATGGCTAAACATTGGTTTTATCATGTGGATGATCAGAACTCACTGAGTGATCCTCTCCAGAAAAGAAGATACACAATTTTTAAATTTTTGGTAACTTTGATTGGGATATTTTAACCAAAATTTGAGACTTTTAAAAGCAGTTCAGTACACCACACATTAGCTACTCGTTGGGCTCAACACATGGTCCGAACAGTCTGTTACTCTCAATGTTTTAAGAGGCGAGCAATTGCTCCAACTGAGTAGGAAGTGCAACAAAGTCACCTTGTGTCCTAGCAGCAGACAGCATATACTTCTGTTATATCTTTAACATTTTATGTAAGAAAATTTTAAAATTACCACTTTGTATTAATCATCTCTCCTTCAAAAACACAAAGGCTTTACATTTAAAAATCTGAAACTACAGCGAAGTTACTCAAAAGAGGAATGAGAGGATGAGAGGAGGAAAAAAAAACACAAAAAGAGAGCCAGGTAGTTAGTCAAATGTCCCCTCCTCTTTTCACTACTCTGGACAGGGCCAAAACAATAGATCTGGAAAGAGGAGCAACTAAAGAAGCAGTTATCTTAACATCTGAAATACAATTACAGGAGATCTTAAAATGTAGGCAGTCCATATCAAAATCAAGATTTCTGAAGCCCCATGCAGGCAAGTATGTTGTTCATTCTGTTGCACAAGAACTCTCAGAGATATGCAGATATTTTTCCTTTACCTTTAAGGATGTTATAACACAGTGCCTTATGAGAAAAATGAATTTTGCTATAGTCAGTCTATTTTTAAAGTACTGCATTGAAAATTCTCTCCAACCAGAAACAAGACACTCAGCTAAAGCCTTTAATACATTCCTTGATGCACCTGTATATATTTAACTCTACTGTTTCAGTGACAATATTTTGCATTAAAAAGATGGGGTATAATGCTATCTTTAGACTGCAATTAAATTTCTGGGGGTGTTGGTAATTAACTTAATACAAAGCAAAATTTCAGGCAAAGCCCTTTGTTTAGCCCAAAAATATACAAGCAATTATTGAACAAAACTCACTCTCCTCATCACACGTAAGACGAGGTAGGTGGATACAGCCTAATTGCAGGGAAAAGGGACCAGCAATTAACACAGCCACGTTGCTGCTGAGGCACTGTGATGAAACTGTGAGGTTTATAGGATTGTTAATGCTCACTAATGCATTAGTCGGGTTTTGCAACATAGGAGTCTTGACTGCAGGCACATCAACCCAGCCTAATTAATTTTAAATTAGATTTAAAAGCATAGGGTTTTTGCACAAGTTGGTTGGTAGTTGGGATTTTTTTAATTTAAGTATTAAAAAATAAAACAGTATTGACCCACAGGTTTGCTTTCATCTCCTTTCCAAAAATACACGTTTCTCATTACCTTGTCTGTCTTAGTGATGCTGGATTATTGGACAGTTTTCCCACCTCACTTCAGGACAGAGTTAAGGTAAGCCGCCATGCACTGTCAATGCCAGAGAACAGTAAGCTGCATCAGAAAATAAACATATTTACAGTCACACTTCCCTAGAATGACACAATTCACATCAATCTTTCACTTTAGAACATCTTAGTGAATATACTCTATTTAAAAAAGCCCTTGCTTTATCCACAATGTAACAATAATTTTTAATTTTCTAATGGCATGTAGGAATTCCTAATAGCAATGTATTCCTTTCCAGGACTAAGATCAAGAGATGATTCGGCATACAGAACACTCCAATAGGGAACACACCTGGCTCCTCCCTCTGACCCCATGGGTGAATCCTTCTAGCAACTCCTCTCTTTCACGTGCACAGCCAATTTCAAAAATCCATAATCTGATTTTTAGATGTTTCACTGCTAACCAGAGAAAAAAAGTAGGTTCCCCTTCATTCACATAAAGCTGGGCTTCCCAGCTCTCCTCTTTCAACTCAACTGGAAGTAAACTGGAACACAGAGGATGAAGGCAGAGAAAAAGCAAACCCCAGAGAAGACACAAAGCCACTCTGGTTCTCCAAGGCTGGCAGCTGCTTCCTTCATCCTGGGTATGAAGTGCTCCCCTTTAAAAGGGTTGTGCCTGCTCCTGACAGTGAGAGAGTGCTGTGACACACTAAGCAGGGGAACAGGAAGAGACTACTTTTCTGCTGCCTCACTGACATCTTATGAAAGGAGTAAGGCATGTAGATAGCACCCCTTTCACCCCAGAGCTGCTACAGATCCAGGTTAAGTTTACTGCACTGGACAAATACAGATAATGCATCAAAGACTGGTTGAACCAAAGAGTTCATTTAGCTACCCCCTCAAATTGTTTAAGTGTTAGATCTGGGCACTGGTTTTGCTTCTTCAGCATTACAACATATGCTACTCAGAAACTGTTAACAGTAAGAATTGAACCTCATCTCTAAGGCCTAAACATACACACGCACATTTTAGTGGACACAGCTGAACTCCTGTGGCCTTTCAACAGATTGAATGTATCGTTCATTTCTTGGTGCAAGGAAAGGAGCTACTGTAATGCCTTATTTACCAGCATTACCCACAGACACCTGCTATCCATCACAGACTACAAAAAGGTAGCAGGAGAATAAATGCACTTTTTCTTGGTCTAGCTGTTCTCCATTCTGCTTGAAGGTGTCCAGATTTAAAGACACAGCTGCTTGCAACTGTTACAGAAAACTATGTGAAATACTCAAATTGCTGAATTACACAGCACTGAAGCTTTTTCCCTCACTGTGACACAGCTGAATGGATGACTCCATTGAGACAGTTCTATGGAGAACACATCCAGAATGCACACTAATGAGCTTTTTAACAAAATCAGTGTCTACTTTCCTGGGGCGGGGAGGAACCAACCAACCAAAAAACGTTTATGTCTCCATCTTTCAGACTGCTTCCCATAAGAATCACACTGACATCTTTCTAACCTTCCTGGTGTACCACTTGCATTTTGCAGGTACAGACTTTTCCTCCCCTCCTGGCTCACTTTCCATTCCAATCATGCACAAATCTAAGTGCTGCATGTGGACTGGGATTGCCCAATCTAGGCCAGTCACTTCAGGATCCCCTCTAAAACCAGCATCTCATGACCACGTTGTATTTCACTACCCTTTTTGCACAGCAGCAAGAAAAACAGTCTTGCCCAGGCAGGGGAAAGACAGACACTCCTGCTTCAATCTTTTCTGTCAAAACAGGGTTAAGGATCAGGGTGATGCCGACAGAAACAAGAGCAAGCAGGACTGCCTCCCAAACGCCATCCGAGAAAGAGCCATGACTTTTCCCAAGACAGGTGGGGGGGTGACGCGAGGGAGCAGAACGGAGAAGAACTCTTTTCGGTTTTCTCCACTTCCCATACGGGCAGGCCCGGCCCAAAGGGGAACAGAAATCACAGCTAATCCCTGCCTGGCAATGAGGAGCCGGCAGCTCCTGTGGCTCCCAAAGGAAAGCGGCTGGGTGACCCAAGAAACACCGGGCCGTGCAAAGGCAGGATCCCGGGATCTCCCGCTGCCCCGGGCCCAGGAGGCCGCGGGCGCTTTCCGCCTCCCTCAGCCGCGGCCGGGGGGACGCGAGAGGTCTCCCGGCTCCTCCGCCAGGGGCCGCGTCGCCCCTGGCACCGGGGAACGATGGGGCCGGGAGGAGGTGGCGGTCGGCTCACCCCAAACCCAAAGCTGCCCCCCCCCCCCCCTCCTTCCCGCCGCTTCCACACGCGGCTGCCCCCGGGAGCAGCCCCAGCTCTCTTACTCTGGCTTCTCCGCCGTCCCGCCGGTGCAGCCCCCCCTCCCCCGTCCAGCCCCGCGCGAGTCCGGGCACGGCCGCCGCCGCCACCGCCCGTACGTGGCAGGGCAGAGAGAAGGGGCCGGAGCGCGGCCGGGCCTGCGCGAGCAGAGCGCGTGCGCGCTCCGCCGAGCGGTGTCCCGCCCCTTCTCGGCTGATATGGCGACAGCTCTTACCCGCCGTGCTGGCTTGGCCCTGCTGCAGCGAGGCCGCGCTCTGGCAGAGGCTTTCTTTTGAAATACGAGCTTTGGCCTCCGTAGGCTGGCGGTGCTCAGAGAAAAAAGGTGCCGTAAAATTCCCCTGGACTTCTTAGACACCCACACACAGGAGCCATTCGTCCTTGAATGGTCCCATCCAGGCATTCATTGCTCCTGTAGCCGTACACACCCTCACACCCCCTCACACTTCCCTGTCCTGCATTCAGAGCTTGTCCCCCTAAGGGAGTAAAAACATGAATCTGCAGCTAATTTCCTGAGTTTTGTCAATGGAAGGTGCGGGAATGGATTCCTAAGGGTGCCTCTCCTAGAGTTTCTGGAACTGGAGCTCATGTTACTCGGGGATAGTTGGGGTTTCTGCTGCCCGTTTTCATTTAGCAGTGAGGCCATGCTGTGCTGGTGCTTAAGCAGAGCTACCGAAAGCACACCTGTGCTTAGTTATTTCCTGGCATTAAAGATGCCTCTGAAAAGACACCTTTAATATCTGTTTTCTGCCGGGACAAGACAAATGTAAGAATTGTTTAATTTTTGTAGTATTTGTCCTTGCTGAGAGCTCTGTCCCTGCCTAGAGGAGGGTCCAACTAGCAGTAAGCAGATTGAAAATGGAGGTGAAAATTTGAAATGGAAGTGAGAAAAGATGAACACTGAAATGAACAGGGCTAATGCCTTTATTAATCATCAGCTCTTTATTAAAAAGATCAGCTGGGCAGGGGGCTCGACGCAGAGCTCACCCCCGCAGTCGTAGCTTTCCCAGGCAGCCGAAAGGAAGGAGGCGTGCAGAGTCTGTCACTGGAGTCCCGAGTAGCAGCTGTCCTTTCTCCTTTCCTTGTGGCACACCAGTGGCCCGAGGATGAGGAGGCGTGGTGTGCAGAGTCTGTTGCTGAAGTCCAGAACAACAGCTGTCCCCATTCCTTCCGTGGTGGCAGCACCAGAGCTCTCTGTCTCTATCTCCCGGCTTCTCAGAGCCTAATATAGTCTGTTCTTTCTTAGGTGATGGCGATGGTTAAAAGCCAGTCAGGGGATGTGTTTCCCTCTTCCTCAGCTAGGGCATTTGTCTAGACTCCTCTATTGTGTTCAGTTTTTGATTTATATTCATTTTTATCTCCTAAAAATACTCCCATGATCCTAAGGGGTTTTTATTTGCATGTTAGTCCCAGAATGGCAGCGTGGAGGGGTGGGAGGCCAGGTAGTTTAGAGAAAACAAACAGAGCAATTAGCTAATTAGCATTTCAATTTTGGTACTTAGCTAGAGTTCGTAGTTTTTTTTAGTGTTGCCATGGGAACTAGGAAGGCCCTGCCCGCGTCTCTGGGGAACACGTGGAAACTGTTCATAACAAACACGATACAAATTTTAATTCTAAATGTTATGAACAAATTCAGTAAAGTTAAAGTTGTTGAAATACTTACCATTGTAATAAGCTGATAAATGTTATTAGACACCCTTGTTGTACCCCCCTCGTGTTAACATCCCACACCCACCCTGGTTGTACCCCTCATAGTCAACCCTCTTACATATATCCTTAGTTATTAGATACCCTTGTTGTATCACCCCCGACTGTTACTTTTCCCACTGTTAAATCCCTCTACCTGTACCCTTATTGAATCCCTCGGGTATTGCCTCCACTGCTCCCAAAATGGCGGCCAGAAACAGTCCTGGTAATATGCAAATTAAGCAAAGCAGAAGGAAAGCCAAAAAAAAGACCCTGGAAACAACGAGCCAACGTGGAAATTTGGAAAATCAAGTGACTGGACTTGTTGGGGAAAAGTCCCCCTATTCTATCAACAAGGCTTTGGAGATTGCCACCACCTCAGGGTAGCCGGACTGGAATGAGGATCCTAGCCGACGAACCAGAAGACGTTTTGCTAGGCATGCCCACGAGGACGGGAGTCCCAGTTCTGCTGAAAAGCAAAACTGATCACCTCCTCCTCTGCGTCGCCGAAGGGAGCAGCGGCGGTGTGCGCGACCCCTCGGGCCCCCCACCCAGAGCTGATCAATTAATAAAGGCCTTTAAAAAGGAGCTGGTCTCCTGGCCCATTTTTAGCACTAAACATTTCAAGGAGGAGGACAGGCATGGTTCAGGAGGTTTCTCTGCTAAATGTTACAAAGTATTTAGAAAATATTTGGGTATTTTCAATGAAAAAAATCTTTCCTTTAAAAATATGGGACAGATCTGGAAAAGTGGATATTTCCATTCATTATACTTTCTGCCACTTGTATGGCATACCTTTGCACTGATGATTCAGTCCTTCTCCATTTCTTTATCAAAGCAGTGTTTCCAAAGCGTTAACAAGACACTTTGTGATCCCTAAAGCCCATATATCACAAACAATACCAAAGTTCACTATACTATGAAGATAAATATATTCCACGTTTAGATAAAAGCTGAACTATTGTATTTATTGTTATAATCCTGTAACAATTTAACATATTATCCGAAAAACATCATTTTAATTTGTTCCATTTCTGGAATTAGGATTCCCTCCATGAAAGAAAAAAAAAGCCATTAAATGTATAACTGGGAGGGGCAGGGGGGCTTTATGCTGAAAGTGTTTTATATTAAGCAAGAGATGTTCAGTGTTGGCAATAACAGCATTTTTTTCTGATCTGAAATACTTAGAGACAGGATGCTTAATTAGTAAAAGAAGTCAACACTTCCAATTCCATACTTCAAATTCTTGGATTTTTGCCTTGTTTTTTTGGGATAATATGGAAACAGTATTTTTATTAGTTTTTTTAAAGAGCCATTCAAAATTAAATGGGATGTTCTTTAGAGAATGCTCTTGTTTGTGGAGAAAAAATATCAATGATTAGAAAATATTATTGATCATTTAAGGAGTCATGCTCACACTGCCTAGCAGTGTTTTACAACACAATCAAGTATCATCTTTCCTAAAACACATAACTTTCTAAAGGAAAAGTTCTGAAGGAAAAGCAAGCATTATACATTGGATTTACAATTAAAAAATGGATGCCCACAGGTACATGAGCTTCCTATTAAAAAAAAAAACAAAAAACAAACCTAACTGTCTTATATAACTTTTAATGACCTTCTCTGCTTTTTTCTAGAGCAGTAGTGATGAACTTCAGCCTTGTTTCTGGTGTGACTGCTCTTTTTAGAGGTGTATCAATGCTCCAGTACACTTATTTTCTGCCTCATAAGACAGCATGTATTTCTAAGACATGGAGGACTTTTCAGGACTGATGAAACACTTCTATGAAGACACTCAGAAAGTCTCAGGTGTAATGCACAGTGTATGTATAACTGCTGCTTGTTGACATACCCTTTGGTTTCTAATTAAATCAAATTTTTACTTATGAAAGGGAGAGGAGAGCTGCAGTGCATTGGCCACGTCCAGTGGGCCTGGAATATACAAAGGGCATAAAGAGAGCAACTTCTGTCTGTCTGTACTGGGGTATAAAACTGTCATTAGCTCAGTCCTTGTGAAGACCTTGGAATGCAAGCAGCACCAAGAGGCTCTGGTGCTTTCTGACTTCTTTGCAGTCACATTGTCCTGCCAGCACATGGTCCTGCTCCTCTCTCCTCCTGGTCTCAGCTTATGATCTATTTCCAGCTACCTGCAGCTGAAGAAGTGTGTCCATCATTCGAGGTACCTGTGAAAGCTGCATGAAACAAACCATGCACAACACAGGATTGTGTTTCACATATTTGCAGGTTTCTCATTCCGGTTAGGGAAGGTAGACAAGGAAATATTATCTGAAAAAGTCTGGGTTGATCTGAAAGTTTCCAGTGAATGTTTTTCAGGCTGTGATTTTGAAGCATTTTATGTCTTTTAATGCAGGTACAGTGGTACCTGGAAAACAGGAACACTTTGGAAACTTTTTTCTTGAAGAACGGTATTCTGAAAGTGAACAGAATACAAATATGGAGTTCCTGTAGAGGAAATGAAAGTGTGGACTTATTTTGCTGTTAAAACCAGAAAAGATTAGTCAATGTGACTTGATTCGAAAACCATAAAATTATTTTTGGTAACTGCTAACAATTACATCAATAACTTGAAATAAATGAAGTACTTTCAAGAGGAATATTAATCCATGTAGGTGATTCCCAGCTATAGATGCCTCATTTGCACACTGTAATGGATTAGTTAGCATGTGTCAGGAGCCTGTCTCAGGATCATATTATTACTGTCATCTGGATAGGATGAAGATAAGACCTGGCTGAGCATTAAATGTGGTGTGCCATATCAGCACTTCAGTCAGATTCAAAGGGAATAAAGACTTTAACACTTCTATACTAGTTTTCTAAATTCTCATTTCAAGGATTAAACAGGAGAATCTTGAGTCAAGAAAAAAAAAAAGAAAAAAGAAAAAAGGAGGCTCGTGTGTTTAAATAAATGGATCTCTGTTTCCTGCTCATGGCTTCAGTTTTTAATCCTGGGCATAATCTGTCCATCAGTGTGGTATGATCACCTCAGGACTTTTTGCACAGAGTTTGCAGATCTGATTGTCACTGGTGTACAGGCACTCAGTTTTCAGTAGATCAAATAAAACTTAATTTTTGGGGATGGGTGGATTTTCACATATTTCCAATTAGCTGTTTTATAGAAAATAGCCAGGGGCATAATAATGAAGAATCCATTACTCCAAGTACTTCATATGCCTTATATGGAGGGATGCATTTATAGGAATACAAGGCCGAGAATCCAGCAGGGCTGTGGGGGGAAAGAAGAGGCAGAAACTTTCCTGAAGGCTTTTTTTCAGTATCACTGTGAAAGGCCTCAAGTCATTGAGCTCATGTTAGTTCCCTGGGACTCTTTCCAACAACTATTGCAGAAGAATTTTTTCCTGCTATTCTTTCTGAAAATAATTTTATATATGATTTGGTGTAAGAGAAGCCACCCAGACAGAACAGTCTTTTCAGTGCTGACCTTGAAATAAAATCCCACCTTGATTTGTACAAGGGGAAGAGTTTTATGTGTGACAATCCAGCATACATTTATGAAAACGAAATCTGAATCCCTATGACTGCTTTGTAACAAGTTCCCACCCTATATCAAGCTGTAGAACAAATAAGTCAAATTTTTGTTTTTAAATCTCAATTATTAGTCTCAGAATTTATATTTATATATATATATCTATATATATATATAGATATACACCTGGGTAGCATTCAAAACACAAAACTGAAAGCTGAAAGCAAGACTTGTTTTTTCATTACTTATTAACTTGAAGTAGCCAATCATCCAGGTGATCCTGAGCACTACCACTATAGAGATAGTGCTAATCATATTATCATATTTTTCATTAACGAATCCTTTTTATTCCTAGAAGCACACATACAAAACATTATTAAATCTTTCTCTATACAATTTAATATCTGAGATTTAAATTTTCTGTTTATTCAGGGCTATATTGCAAAAAGGTATTATTAAGGTGAGTTGAGAAGATACACTTCCCTACATTTGTTTGATGTATCATTCGGAGAAGAAATCAAAAAAATTAAATGTAACCAAATTTATCAGACTAATCTGTGTTTGGAGTATGCAGCTTGGATATATCTGTTTTCAATTTAAAAAGTGAGGTTTACCAAGGCAATTGAAAATTAGCATGTTAGTTACTATAAGTTTTTTAGAATGCTTATAAATTTATCCAAATGCACTTAATTTTCAACAAAAGAAGTAGCTGCCTGTGAAGTTTGAATATCCAGTTTCTCTCAAGCCTGAACAGACTCAACGATAAGGTATTTTGTTTGCTCCAACCATGAAAATTGTACTTAAAGAAATGAAGAAATGGTACAAAGTTTTGTTGAATGGATCAGTCCCATGGAATTAATGAACATGAAAGCAATAATTTTTTAAATAATACAGTGTACAGTGACGGCTTGTGACATACAGCCTATGACAATACATGGAGTGTTGATGTAAAACTGAGCAAGTAAATCTACTTCAAGCTGCTCGATAACTTGTGTGATGTTTGGCTGTGAGAAATTCATAATTCTCAGTTAGCTGGACCTGTTCTTCTCTCACTTTTAGGGATTTAAATTGGGAATAACTGTCATTGAAGTGCAGTGACAATGCAATCCAAAAGGGGGGATGAAAGTCTGAATGTGTTCATTAATATGCACTTGAACAAAGTCTGACCCATTGTAACAAGTGGAATTCATTTTCTGCCTGCTTAAAGTATACATTTCTTTAAAAGAAAAGATTTTGTCAAAAATCCAAGTTTGTGACAAGAAGGTGAGAAGAAACTGAGGAATAAATTTGCTGAAAGATATGAGGAGTCCTGTGCCATCTCACCTTATCAAATTCATCTTCTTCCATATCACAGAGATATTGATCCTGATGAAGATCAAGAGGTTAAACAGGAGTATGAGTGCTACTGGCAAGAGGAATGACCACAACATGGGCTTTTACACACTAAAGTCCTGATTTTGGTCCTATGTTGCAAGCCAGCAACTTTGATTATTAAAGAGAGGTAGTTTCTAAAGATATGTTAGACACATTATTCAGAATACCAAAACAAAACAATATCATATTCCCCTTTCCATCCTGAAAGACCTTACAGTGCTTTCTAGGTCTTGTCAACTTAGCTCTGAAAGGCAGCCATTCCTTGTAAAATGAGGGCTTTCAATCATGCTTCTCTTTCTCTGGGGAATGCAAAAGGATACAGCAAACAAGCTACACAGAGAAATAATAAGGTGCAGTATAACTAACCAAGTAGATATCTGGCCACCACATGTACATTTATCTTTAGGATATATTTTACAGTAAAGAGTAGTAGGGGAGACCTAATGGACAAAGGTTGAAGAAAAACTGGGACAACTTCAGAAGAATAGGGTTATCCTGCAACAACCTTTACCTCTTTTCATTTTCCAATAATCTCAAGTTAGAAGTTCTAAATGAGTATCATAACATGCCCACCATCTGGAAGGGGGTTTGTGTTTGCATTTCCTGAACAAGTCTGCCTTTCTTTCATATCATCCACTATTGCCAAGGTACATTGTAAGCCTGATAGCCTGCTTTGGTATGTGGACACTCCAATGAATACCTATGCCAGAAACACAGGGCAAATAGGAATATAATTATTATAGCCAGATTTTAAATACATGTGAGGTATTTATATTTCAGTACATTAATTTAATTAATTTAATACATTAAATGTAGGTACTGAAATGTCATTATGCACTTAAGTGAATGGGTGGAGTATCAGTTAGGCTGAGGGTGTCTGCAGTTTGCATTTCAATTCACCAAGGACTGCACAGTCTTGCAGAAAGATTCAAGGCAGATGTAGATCCAGTACCTTAAATCCTTAGTAAGGAGAAAATGTGTTTCTTTCTACTGAATATCTAGGTTGAGTGAAAAGTTTTATTTCTTTTGAGTACTTAGAAGTACAAAATAGTATACCAACAATACATCTAGAATTGTATTAATAATAAGCCATCACAAAAGGCAGGGGAGAACAAGTTGTAATAATAGTGAGACTTAAAATTCTTTCTGTTGGTAGTTTAGAGCTTTTCCTTCTCTGTCAGTAGCTGCAAGTGTTACTGCAACTACTATGGCATGAATTCCTAATTAATAAAAGAGACATTAGCGATTTATTGTTTGGTTGCACAGGCATACCTCCCTTCCACACAAATAGCTTCTTGCGTCCTAAATTCCATAGATTTTAAGATCTATGTTTCACCTGCCTTGTACTAAGTTAAAGGGGTTTTCTGTAGCATAGACAAAAGACAGGACTGAGGGTTGCGAGCAGTATTTTTCTGAGGACAGCTCATGTCTATGACTTGCTGATTTTTGCCATCAAAGAGCTTCAACAGAGCTTCCTGAGCCAACATCTGTGGTGAAAGAGCAACCTCCCTCCTGGGCTGTAGTGGGCTCCCTTATCACAGTTGTGCAACCCTACCTTCTGGTCAGCAGTGAGAAATTAATTTAGGAACATTTTGTATCAAACACCATTACATTTCATACCAGATTGATGCAGAGTGTAACTTTTGGCCTGCAAGAAGCCTGGCTGTCAGGTTTGCCTCCTCAATCCCTTTGCTTCATTTCTTGTCTTCTGCATCTCCTGCCTACCAGTTCGCACTTGGCAGCACATCTCATGGGGAGGAACCTCATGCAAAACTTTTTATACTGGTAATAAACATGCTCCTTTAAAGTCTATTCCTTCTTCATCCCTAATAGAGACCTTGCAGATTGCCATGCATTGACTGTGCTCTCAAGAGAGATCTAAAAGCAGTGAGCCAGAATCATACTGGTTTGGAAAGTGTGTAACTTGCCACAGGACACAAGAAGAACAAAATGCTGTGCTGTTATTCAAATACATGTGAAGGGAGCACAGTGCCACGTAGCCAGGCAGCATTTGCTGAACTTTTTCTGGCTTGCATGTGCAGTCCAAATTCTAAATCTTTCCAAGGAATTGCCTCTACAAATGCAATACATAATAATGGAACAATAAGGGTTGAAAACTGCTTGGTGGGTGCTATCAGAAAAAATACAACACAAAAGCTGGGTGCACAACATGGAAAATACTGGTGCCCCTGTACACTGTATTAGAAGAGTTTCTTGAAACAGGCTGAGATTTTCACTTTACCATGTCAGCATCTGTCTGAATTTTTCCATTGAATGGGTAAGTCCTCTGAAAGAGAAAATGAAACATTCTCTGAAAGTGAAAGATTCTCTGAAAGTTTCCTTTCAGTTTGCAGTGTTGCTTCTAACTGCTCTACTGACTTTAGAATGTGTTCTTTGCTTATTAATAAATAATATATAAAAAATAATACCAGGCACTCATTGCTTTTGGATGTAATCAAAGCTCTGGCTGGGAATCTCTAAAACAGGAATTTAAGTCCACATATGAGATCACCATAACGGAAAGGTTTTTTACTTAGTTGGCAGAAGCAGATTATTGAATGCTTTTTTACTGTGAAAATTTCTCCTGTACCCAACAGGCCTGTGCTGCTGTGCCAGTGACCAGGCTATCACTTTCAGTGTTTTATCAGGTCAATGAGAAACAAGCTCAGGTTATACCAGTAATGTGAGCAGCAACAGGAGATTATTAAATCACGTGGCACTAACCCAGAGACACTGATTCTAATTGCTCTCTGCTGATCTCCTATCTTTACAACTCTCCCTGAATGTACTCTGTACTGTAAAAGTTGCCATATGGACAACTTTAAATCTTATCCCATCCGATTACTGACATGGTTACGAGGAAATGTCCAGGCAGTTGGCTTCGTGGCTCTGAGCAGCAATAAGTACAACAGTGCAGAACTGAGTGCTGACCACAGGAATGTTGCCAACAAGAAATAGTGCAGCAGGACAGCCACAACTGTGCACCAGGAGTCTGTGGGAGGATCCACTGTGTCAGAGGTAAGGTGGCTGGTGGCATAATAAGGAAGGCATTGCTGGTAGCATCTGGTGGTATCGTTGCTTCACTTTCTGGAAGTTTGGTTTTCAATATCAGAGATGAAGATGATGTTAAAAATGAGCATAGAAAAGCAGAGTCTCACTAAGATCCACTTTAAAGATACATTTTGAGTTTTCCTATTGGTAGAAATATGTTTAGGAGAAAAAAAAGAAGAGAAAAATGAGAAAAATTCTCAAGTATTTTCTCATTTTCATTTATACTAAAAGCAAGCTAGAGAGGAGAAACTTTAATACAGACAGAAACAAAAACAATAACTTGTTTGCAGAATTACAGCAACATTACTCTCAGGCAGCTTAACAAATCCATCGGTTTTGTCTCACTTTGTCTAGAACAGAGAATATCCAGCACCTTTTAGGACTAGGCCTTGACTGACAGCAGTTTGGGATGTATTTTTTTTTCCACCTCTGCTATTTTTGGAATCTTTTTCTTCAGTGTTAAGAAGTGAGGTAGCATAAAACAAGTATTTTTAACCATTCTCCAAAGTGCAAGAGAATAATAAACCTCCACTTCTAAACTTCGTCTTATCTCTGAATCACAGAATCACAGAATCAATTAGGTTGGAAAAGGCTTCCAACATCATTGAGTCCAACCTATGACCGAACACCACCATATTGTATATGTATGCATACATATAAATATTTTTATATATATATATATATATATATATATAAAATGCATAAAATAAATGCATTTAAAAGGCAGAGGCTGGAAGCTCCTACAGTCTTAAAAACATGAACCTTGATGGCATAGCTCCAAATCTGCATTAGTGCAAGCAAGATGAGAAACAGGCATTAATCTATTATAACTTCAGTTCTGCTGGCATGACTTCACTCATTGTTCAGAGGAGATTCACAGGACACCATTAATCACAGGCACGTCCATCAAGAAAATTTGCTGCAATTGTGTTTGTATTAAGTCATTCACAAAAAAAAAACCAAACCAAAACAAAACAAAACAAAAAAATCAAAAACCAAAAACCAAAAACAAACAAACAAAAAAAAAACAAACCAAAAAGACCCCCAAAAAAACAGTAGCGCAAGCCAGCTACTGCCTAGGAAAAGAGATAACTGTTTACACATTGTAATACCCGGGTATGGTGGAGGTCACACTGGTGGTGGAACACTGTGACACATTTTTAAAGCCTAGTATTGAGATAGTGAACTGAGAAGCTCAGTGTGTATCACAGACCTGTGTACTCTGGGTCTGTGTTGCCAGTGCCAGGCCAGGGTAGTAACAGAGGTGTCAGCAAGTCCCAAGCCATGTTGTGTGATTTAGCTATTTTTGAAAATAGTATTTGCTAGTCAATAATATTGCACTATGTTCTAAATTGGCTGCTTTTAATTGTTTTCCTTAAACTGCATTCAGAACAAAATATTGTAACTTAGTGTAAAATACATGCAGTTTAATGTCGTCCCTCTTACCTAGTATTTGAAACAAAATGGTAATAACCAGACCAGCCATGGACAATCCAAACCAATATAAGAAATATAATCCAAAGGCTTTGCATATTTATATTTTATCTGAAATGCCCAGAAAACCAATTGTATCAGTTAGATGAGATGAGAAGAGATAAATTTCTTTTTAAAGTTTCTGGTTCCGGTTGCACATAGAAACAAGAATGTTTTAGTAAAGTTATGATTATTGCTAGCTACTACCAGAATTTTTAGGTTCCACAGAATTATTCTAGATCCCAAAACTAGAGAAGCTTGTGAAAAACACCAAAAAGAGTTTTAACAATACCAAACAAATATTCATCAAAATAGCAGATGAAATTATTAATAATAAAATGCAAGGTGACACAGACTTTACAAAGCAGCTTTTAACTTTTCATACTGGTAAGCATTCTGAATTTTGACTTCTTGGTCTAAGGTAAGATATTATAAATAATTATAAATTGAAACCAATCTATGTTTGTAGAGTGACAATAAAGCAGCAAGTAAATATAAATGTATTCAGTGAAACAGAAAATGCAGTTGCATTTGCATAAACAGATGGGAATCTTATTTAGAACATAGACACTTTGTGCAAAAAGGACATGCATAACATAAAGGGAAATACAGAAACAAGTAAATAGTACAAATATGGAAATGTTGTTCTGTGAAGACAGTATAAATGAACTCTGAAATGCTGGCATGCTGAAGTTAGTGACCACAGATATGTGATTTTATCCAGGGTGTGTTTTGTTTAGAGAAGCTGAAATAAATACTGAAAGAATAACAAACATCAGAACCATGCAGTCATTCCTAAAGAGTCTTGTTAGTAAAAGAGGGCAATGTATAAAACTTTATGGTTGAAAGCTTTATATTTACAAAGCAAGTGCTTTTATAAACATATAAGCAAAAGGAGTAGTTAGTGCTACATCCTCTGAGTTATTTACCCAGCACAAGGCAGTGCCACAGCTAGCCCAGATTCCAGGAAACTCATCTGGGGACACTTCAGCCTTTAGACAAACCCTCATCTAACCACCAGCTGCAGCAATGGAGGTGCAGAGCTGGAAGCTCCAACAGCTTAGCAAGGGGAATGAATTCGGCCAGCCCTTCCCAGTAAGGAGCTGCACAAGCAGGTGGGGACAGCCACAGGTCTTGTCAGAGGAAGGCAGGAATTGCCAACACATTTGGCTGTTCAGGAGCTTGGGCACAACTTGCCCAATTTGCCAGATCTGCCACAGGGCAGAAACAAGTACATGGGGACACTTTAAACTCCTGTGCATTCTAGCTTGAGTGCACCTATGCCCTTATATTGCCATGCTGATCTTAGAGTTAGAAACAACCAACCAAACAAAAAAATTAAAGAAAACCAGACTCTACCCATTCAAGAATGGACAATGCCCTACAATCAGAACAGCAAAATTAGTGGTGTGATTATACCTGCATCCTTTACAGTGTAATCCTAAAAGACACAGGCATGACTAGAGAGCTGCAGTTCAGATGTGTCATACTAGGGATTGGGTTTGCAAGGAGAAGAAGTGTTTACAGAAACATAGAGACAGCAAACAGTGTGAACTGATAGTGGTTTGATTTTGAAAGGGGAGCTGACAGCTACTAAGCAATATTGGGTTTCATAAACCCTTTGAATGATATCAATAACAGCAAATTTGGCATTTTGAACTTACTTTATGTGCCTTTCTCACTGAGGATTGCCAATGAAATTACCAATTCCTCTGAAATATCCAAGTGATTGGGATTCAGGCTCCCACAGACTAAGCATTAAACAACTGGCAGTTGAATCACATGTCAGCCAAACAACGGCTTTCAGGTTTTGGTAGCATTGTTACTGCCGACCAGAGCTGAATCCACACTGGAAGGGAAGCAAACTGACACCAGGAGCAGAAAAAGGCAGGCATTCGAGTCCAGGGGCCTGTGGCCCTGAGTGGGTGGTTGCCTCTTGAAATTCTGAACGGCAAAGGATGTGTCCCAGACTCTTCGCTGTTCGGATTTTTTGGAGGCGACCACCCACTCAGGGCTACAGGCCCCTGGACACAAACACCGGCCCTTTTCCCTGTGAAACAAATCTCACCACCCCAAGTTCCTGATGTCAGTTTGCAGGGTGTGCTTGGGACTTGGGTGTGCATCTGTTGCCACAGATGACTTTTTTGTCTCCATCAAACTGTGGAGACTCTGATAAACCCTGGACTGGAAGAATTTGTCATTTTGGTATAGGACAAATCCAACTCTGCCACTGTCTGATGAACCTTTGCAAGGCAAAGAGAAAAGTAGGTATAGATAGCAGATATCAGAGAAGCTGGTGCTTTTGGAGAAGCCTGCACTATGCTTATGCATACATTCAGCGTTTACAGATTTTTGTTTATATTTTTTTTCAGAATCCATATCAGTCAAGAACACCTGCTCTTCCTATGAATGTTAAGAGACATCTTCAATTTTTGCTGAGGTGGAGTGTGAAAATAATTATTACCCTTCTCTTAATATCATTTCTGGGGGAAAATACTGGTAAATGAGAAAAATAATCTCCTAAATCCCAATATATGCACACAGTCTAAATGGCCAGACTTTTAATAACACTAAATAAGAAATAGTCACACCAGGGACATTTACTGTTAGTGCAAAGTCAGAAGATAAGAGACTGTCTGGCTTTTTGCCTTCTGATCTCACTTTTTGACTGGTTGGGGTTTTTTTCACACTTCTACCAAATTAGAGTTCATATAGATGAGTCATTTAAATCACTCATCTGAATTGTAGCTTAAGTGAGGAAGCAAAATCCTGGATTATATAATAGGCTTTGTTATTGGTGTTATGCTTTTGACTAAAGATCAAGAGAGACTGATTTGATCTCTCTCTGATCTAATCATCAGGTGAGAATAATGTAACTGTGTATCCACAAAATATCACAAATGTGCACTTAATATTGAAGAAGTCTGTTGGGATGACTTCTTTTAAGACAAACTGTGCATTCGTTATCTATCTGTTTTGAGGGGAGTGTTATGTTATACTGGCATTATGATAAAGGCTTTAATTACATGATCACACTGTTTTTCCATAGTATTGTATTCTGAAACAATGAACAGAAATGTCAGTGACCAGTTAATGAGTTATTCAGTGAGTTTTATTGTCAGTGCTGGGTGTGTGAGGTTGCTTGGTTTATCTCTTCACATCTTTTTCTAACCCAATGAGAGAACTAAATTATTAATTTCCCTGTGGGCTTGTATTCAAATGATATTCACCAATATGATGCCTAAGTGCTCTACTAACTTCACCTTTGTTATGCTGTGGTGATGTCTCAGTGTTACTGACACTACACTGAGAGACTGAGGACAAGTCTGCTGGGTTCAGGTGCCCAGAGTGAAAGTCATGTCATGTCAGAGAAGTGCTCATATTTGAAGCTCAGCTCTCCCACACCCAACAGTTTCTGAAGCAATTGAAGCAGAAGAACTATATTTTTTTTTTTCCTGATCAATACCCATTTATCCTCCAAGCACTGCAGAATGTAAGTAATGGACATCTAGAAAAATCCCAACTGAGTAATCCAATTTGCAGGTGTTACGATGTGGATGTCCTGACTGACATCTGACAGTAATAGGAATTTTAGTTGAAATGTTTCATATCTTCAGATTTCAGGTAAAGTAAGTATGTACTTGTTCTTGATCTCAATGTTTGTAGAGCTATGGTCAAAGATTCAATACACCCTCAGTTTTAGAAAACAAAACAAGTGACAAAGTCCCAAACACCAAAAGCATTCTGGCCATTACATATTTGCATTCTTCTATAAGTAAGATTCTCCAGTTCATTTCTTGAGCTCAGCTCCAGTTTGCATTTCTTGTACCAGGCATCAGCACATATTAAAACCAACCAGCTAAAGGGTTTTTTATCCCCAAAAGAGATTTTCAGTGAATATTCATTAAAAATTTTCCCAGCTGCAGTTTTCAAAAGAAGAAAGGGCTTACTTAAAATGTTGAACAGTATCTGAACTTCAGTACTGAGGTCACCAATAAGCCCAGGAGCATTTTCCTGTATTTCTAGTTTTGTTGACTGATACTTTCCCAGTGCTGTATCTGCAACAATTAGTAGGGTTTGAGTTAGGATTTATGGTTCATACAGGTGTTCATTCTGTCTAGGTAAATCCAACAACACACAGGACTTCTCTGTGCCAAAAACAGAATCATAGAGGAGCTTAATTTCAGTGGGGCAGACTGGATTGCAACATTGGGCTGTGATATGTTACCAGTAAAAGAAAATTCCTCCGTTACTTTCATGAGGCTGCATCAAAATAATGAGTGGGATACAAGTTATCATTATTTGTTATTATACAGCTACAGATTCAGTTTCTGAGCTTCCTCTCCAATTTGGTTCTCCAGTGGGAAGTGCTCCTCATTTCCTATCCCCATCTTTTCTCTAAAGCAGAAGAATCCAGCAATGTTTATATTGGTGTAAGTTCGGAATTACACATTGGAGTTGTATGCCAAAAATATTTTGACTTGTTAATTAACTGCTTTCATCCTGAACCAGAGGGTGAAATGCTTACATGTTGACTTACATCTAAAGAAAATAGCAAAAGCTCAAGTTTCCTGGTTGTAGCATTGACAAGACTATTGTGGATCCATTCTGTTTGTTGGCATCCAAGAGTTGACTCACTGTAGCCATTACTGCCACAGATGCCTGAATCAAGCAAAAAGAAAAGGCAATATTCAAATGCAATTGAGTAAATCACCCTATGTGCTTCACACTGAATGGGCAAAGAGGATTTGACAAGCATTGCTTGAAAGTACACAACAGAGTAAAAAAGTAAAGGAAGCTATTCAAGAGAGCACAAACTTTGTGCCAATGGGTTCATAAAGCCACACTTTTATTAATTTAGTTAGTAAAGATTAAATTATTAACTTAAACATTAAATGATACTCATATTAAAATTTCAGATATACATCTAAACAGCTGATAAGTTTTCACAGTCAGCTCTGAGAACAGATCCAAGGGTGATTCCACAAGTACGTGCTTGAGGATGCTTAAAAAACTCTGCTAAATTACAAAATTAATGCATTTGTTTGTAGTGTTATGTACAGATAAGAGAAAAAACAATGTCTTTTCTGCTGGTGGAGGAGGGAGCAGGATTGATATCCCAAATATTAAGCCCCACAAGTCTTATTTTAGTCCTAATAAGACTCACCTGAAAGTCTTCTGAAACATTTGGCTTTTTCATAATCTGCCCTGTGATGTTTGCAGCAGCAGTGATGTTCTGTCTGGTCAGTTGGTCTGGCATGGAGCTGAGGATTTGAGTGTTACTTGCAAAAACTGAAACCTTGCTGGAGCTCACAGTTCCAACGTGTGAGGAAAATGTCATTCAACAGAAACAAAAAGAGAAAAGGAAAAAGAGTCATCACTTTGTAACATTCTCACACAAAATGAAAAATATACAAGTAATAAAAATAAAAATAGACAAGTAATTGGCTGTCTAAAATGTTTATGTTAATGTCAAGTATGTGGTGTTTGCAAATTCTCCCTAGAGATTGTTTTCATGAATTCTTGGAGTATCTTGGGTTGGAAGGGAGCCCTGGAGGTCCCCATGCCCAACAGGGGCTGAAACCAGGCTGCTCAGGGAATCACTCTGAATATCCACAACCTCCCTTGGGAAACTGCTCATGTTTTAACAGTGTTAGGGGGAAAAATATTCTCTTATCTAAATGGAATTTCCCATATTGCCACTTAACTCTATGGACACTCATCCTAAAACTGCACACCTTGAAGAACAGCCTGGCCCCATTGCTCTCCCCACCTTGCCATGAAGTAGCAGCAGGACCTCTCCTTTGCCTTGAGGTCACTGAGTTCCGAGTCTATAATGTTCTCTGTCCCTTTTGTTGTTCCTTAAATAACCACAAAAGGATTTTTTAAAAGGCTGTCAAAGGAACTTGAGAAATGTCCTGTGGAACAATCATGCCTCTCAACACAGGGCTTATAACCTGCACTGAGGACATTATCCTCACTTCAGTACATTATACAGAGTGTCAGCTTGGAATAAATGTAAAAAGAAAAAAAAAAAAAACTAATAAAATATTCTGCGGCTGGAGGTACCAATAAGAACTGCTATAAGCACTGATTGGATCCAGTT
Organism: Vidua macroura; assembly: GCF_024509145.1. Taxonomy (NCBI): domain Eukaryota; kingdom Metazoa; phylum Chordata; class Aves; order Passeriformes; family Viduidae; genus Vidua; species Vidua macroura. Next base: position 66,266,363 of record NC_071572.1, read on the forward strand.
TGAGTTAGTTAGGACTGAATGAATAGAGATTAAATGTCTGTAGCATCTTAAAAGTCTAAACACAAAACTAAGTTGACGCATCTAGCTATACCTTCATATAATATATGAAGGTATAGCTAGATAACAATGAGACAGAAAATCTGCCAGTCATCAGGTCAAGTCATTTGGTTTTTAATCCTGTCAATGAATAACTCTACTGAATTGCTTCAATAACTGAATTGTTCTCAAATTATTTATGTTGGGAAGCTACCAAATTCAAGATTAATTCTATCATGCAGCTTTGAAGCATTGATAAAACTTGTCATGGTAGGTAAGAAAAGTGAATGTCTTGCATAGGGAGGAAGGAAATTTGCATTTATAATTACTGGAGATAATATTATTTGACTTGAAAACATCTGCATATGCACGATGGACCAACAGTACATCATGAACGCCTGTGTTCACTGTTCTTGCTTCTGACTTCTAGCATGACCTTGGATTCAAAATAAATAGTTCTATTTGAAAGTAATCAAATACTTTTAAACCTGGGCTCTGGATCACTAGCATAAACACCTCCTGCTCCCATTCCCCAGCTCTGCAAGTGGGCCTCAGCTCACTAGATGGCAGCCCGACATCACAGCTTCCAAGAAACCCACACATCACTGATGGCAGCAGAAAAACCATGTGTCACACCTTACTGGCACTAGAAATAGCTACTTATTATATATTGCTTTGAACCGTTCAGTGAAGGTTATGTACTGGAAAAAATGTAATATTGAGCTCAAGGATTTCTCAGGAAAGGATCCAAGCAGGTGAAGCATTGGGTTGAAGGTACAGTAGTCAAGCAAAAATGCATGAGGAAAGGACTTCTCTTATTTAATGGGACTGTACCTGGTGTATTTTGTTTTCCAACTGGGACTAGTGATAAGGAAACAAAACACAGAAGCAGCAGAAGGGAAGCAGTCACTGTAGTGTGCTTACTCTTGGTGAGCTCTCCACGTTTTGCAGACACAGCAGGGCTAAGCCTTAGAGTTAGACTTAGGGGGTTATGGATTTTATGGATTTTATATATGGCATTCATACAGGAGAGTTTGAATTTGGATTCTTGATGGACAGAAATGTCGACAGAATGGAAAGGCTTCACTCTTAATACTTCTGAATATGTTGGTGTCAGTATCACCCTCATGCCAGTCTTCTCCTGATCCCTTCCACATTCTCACTGATTTGGCACCCTGGGTCAGCATCGCGTCCTCTCAGAGGCATTTGCTGTGAACTGGGAACCTGGCTGAGGAAATTGCAGGCCAGTTAAGAAATATGAAACAGGATGCTGTGTTCAGGCAAAGCAAAGCAAAATAAAATGATCACCGTTGGAAATTCAGGCCATCTGCAAAGCAGACATATGCGAAGAATGCCACTGGAAAAGGCTTTGCTCATTTATTTTGCTTTCTGCAAAGTTTTGATGTATTTCCCACTCCAATTTTCTATTTCCACTCCCCTTTTTTCCCCCCAGGACAATGAAGAATCTCAGGAACTGTTAAATAGTAATTTAAGATTGCCTGTGATGCTAAGGAGTCCAGATTTCCATTACAATTCAGAATTTGGGGAGGCTTTAAAGTAGGAATTTTCCTTTCTCTGGAGCACATCTGGATTTCTATTGATGCATTACCTGTAATTTTCTAAAACCAGAAAGATATGCATTTAGTATAGAAGTTCTCACACACTCACATGACCTCACGGGGAGTTAAAACTGTTCTGTGGGTGTGACATCCTATCCAGTGTTGTTATTTTCTGTTTGCTTGTAAAATTTTGTCTTTCACTGTGACAAGCAACCATCAATTATTTAACCATTTATTGTTCTTTTTAGAACATGTGGTTTACATTCATGTACACAGTCCTGTCAGAGGGGCTGACATTCTTTATGTCAAAGTCAGACAGGCTTTAGTTGTGTTAGAGCTGCAGAAACACATTTTTTAATTGGGAAGCACTGGTATCAGCTCTGAGCTGTCAGAAAGACTTTGTACCATGTCCTGAAAAACAGAGTTTATATGTCATGAAAGAGGTGAAAAGGACATGTGGGGCAGCTGTGCAGCACTTATTCCTCTACAGGGTCTCTGAAAGCTGAGGCAGTTCATGGAACCACAGTTGATGGAAAACATCCTGAATCCTAATGCTAAATAGTAGGATATAAACAGATCGTTTTTCTATTAAAAGGCTGTTCAGCACCCTGACTCTCCTCCCAGCCTCAGACAGGCACAGATCCACCTCAGCATGTGTACCTGAAATTCTCTGCATTTGGGGTAGAAAGCTTTGCAGAAAAGTTTGTGCTCCTGTTGCCTGAGCTACAGAATTCTGGCTTCAAACACGGACCTCTCATCTGGTCTAATAATCTGACATCTTTCACAAAACTTACATTTACTTTTGGGAAATGGGAGCAAAAGGAAAGAAACACATACCATTCACAGTATCAGGTGCACATTCCTTTTTGGAGTGGCCATATTTTCCCGCTATAATCTGTTCAAAAGTAAGTTTTTTATATTGCTTTCAAAGATGTTAACTGTCTCAGTATGGTACTCACAGAAATTAACTGCACAGAAAGAAAAAAATAATATATTTCCAGATGAAATATTTTTAGCATAAGGATCAGTTTTCAGAAATGAAATAGTACTGAGACAATAGAAGCTCATTGAATCTTTTGCCCTAAATGAAATAAAAGCAGTTAGGTAAATCTTATCTAAACCCAAGCTTCTAAGCTGCCACAAGTGATATTTTTGAAGTGAGTGAAGTCTTAAAAGCTCATACCTTTTGCCATGTCTTCTATTTTCACTGTTTTAGTCCTAGAAAAATTGTAAAATATTATAAAGTCTCATCTTTGGTATCTTAATATCCGGGCAGAAATCAGACTTGGTAACCTAATGTCGCAGAATACAGCAGGGGGCAAAAATACACACTTTTGAACAATTAATGGGGAACAATCCTTTGGTGACTCTAAACAATGATGGGTTGGATTTGGCTTTTGATGCAGGAAGTTTCTGTCCCTCTGTCTGCTAGACTGGGACAGGCTGAGCACCCCAGACCCCACAGCTGGCACTGGCTACATCTAAAGGCAGCATGGTGAGACCAGTAAACCCTGGCCTGACCCAAAAGAGCAGCCTACTATATTCTCATGTATCTTACTGCTATAACTTAACACAAATTTACCTCACAAAGCTGCAAACACTTGGAAAAAATATTTCAGGACACAGGCAGAAAAATTTTGCTTCATCTTAAGACTTGCAACATCCTGTTTTTGCTAACTTTTGCTAATTCAGACCACATTTCAGCTATGCCCCTTCAGCAAGACTCACTCAAAGCATATTTATGGTCAGGATTCTGAGGGGGCTTAGGAAACCTGGAGTGTTGTCTGTGTTCTGGCACAGGATTTAATGTCAAGTTACTTAACTTTCTGTGGATCTTGTTTTCTACAGGGTCTCGGTTTCACATTATACAATGACAGTTTCCTTCTACACAAGTTATTACGAACTAATAAGGACGCATGATGCTGCAAAGATGAGGTCTGCCTTACAGCACCACACCTGAGCCTTTCTTGCCAGAAGGTGCAGGACAAGGTGTCTCAAAAATCTGGTGGAAGGAACCTCTGGAGGGCATCTAGGCCAAACAGAGGCTCCACAACCTCACTAGGATATGTGCTGCAGTGATGTGATACCTTTCTAAATCCAAGCATTTCTCTTCATGCTCAATCTCAGAGTCTTAAACTGCAGTTTATGACTGCTGTGTCTTGCTTTACCCTCTGGTGTTACTGAGAGGGTTTGGGTTTGATGATCTTTGCAACTCCCTCTCAGCTGAAGGCTGCTGTTAGCCCTGCCCTCAGTCTCTTCAGCACAGTGAACAAGTTCAGCTCTTTCCCATGCTTTCTGCAGGCCACCTGTCCAAAGCTCCTCACTGACCTCACTGCATCCTGCTGAACCCTCTCCAGCTTCCCTAAGTCTGTTTAACCTGGCTTGTAGGTGGCAAAACTAAGCTTGCATTTCCCAGTGGTGCCTCACCAGGACCAGGAAGGGCGGGCTAATAGTGTCCATCAATCTGTCTCCCTCCGCATAACACAGCTGCTTTTCCACCTTGTTTGCAGAGAACCACACACTGTTGACTCATATTGATCTTGGCATCTACTGTCATTCCCAGGTAGTTCCAGCAGGCCTGCTCCTCAGCCAGCGAGTTCCTGCTCTGTACCAATGTCCCTGGCATGGAGATCGGCACTTAATCCTGTTGGACACTGTGGGATTTCAGTTGGAATGATCTTCATGTTTCTCAAGTTCTTCTGCATCAAAGCTCTGCCTTAACTGTGTCAGCAATTCCTCTGCCATACCCCAGCTTCAGTATTGTGGGCGTACTTGCTGAGAGGACCTGCTGTGTCATGGCCCAGGTCGTGGATGACACACTGAACAGTTCTGCTCTATTATTGACCAGTGGCTGTACTTTTTCAACATCCTGATCAAGGCACTGATTGCTACCCTTTGAGCTTGCCTGTTGAGTTAATTTTCAGCCCAGCAAGTTGTTCATCCACCCAACATGTGTCTTCACCTACCAAACAAGAGCACTGAGGAACGTGGTGTCGAGGGCATCTTTAAATCAAAGTGTATTACATCTTGTTACTCTTCTGTTGTCCACACACAGTTATTTCATATGGCAGACAGTCAGATTGGTCCTACATGTAAATCCATGCTGTTCCTGATGATCTTCTAGTCTCTCATATGTATGGAAATAAACTCCAAGAGGATATGTTCCAAAATGCTTCTAGCACTTGAGGTAAGCCTGACTGTTAAGTCCATGAAACACCCGAATTACTTCTGTAGGAATTCACAGGACCAAGAAGGCAAAACAAGCCACAGATTCCCAGTGCTGAAGGGCCTGGAACAATAATAAGGACATGGATAGTCACACATTGAAGAATCAGATAAGGATGCTATGATTCAAGACAGGCATTATAGGATAAAACAGGAAAACTCCATGCCTCAAACTCAACCATAGTCTCTATACCCACTTCGGGTCAGGTGATGATTTTTATTCTGTCTTTGGGCAAAAATAGTGGGTTTTCTTTGAAATAGTCATTGAACTGGCTGCCACAGCTTCAGGAAACAAAAAGGCACAGTCTAAGCAATAGCAGAGAAATATCAGATCTTAGAAATTTCTGAATATATTATGGCATTTCCTGTGTATTATGATATTTCAGAGCAAGCTCTGAAGATCTTAAGGTTTTTTTAAAAAGAAACTGGCAAATCTTGAATGGCTAAAGGGATATTCTGCTGCAGAAATTGCAATAGGAAAGGGATGGGTGGACCTTAGTTTTAGAAAGAAGGATCCAAAAGCTGGGGGATCTCCTCAGAGCAAGGTTTCCTCACAGTCTCACCAGGTCCCTAAGTGAAGAATAGAGTTGGAATCCTTTCCAGTAAGGGTCACAGTGGAAATTGCACACCTATGAGTGCATAGTGGTATAGGTGCACCTATGAGTGCACCTATGGATGTATGGTTTCAAATAATGCAGAAAACTGGATTTGAGGACTGCCATTTGATCTGACATTTTAATGCCTGTGTTTTGAGACACTGACAGAGTAAAGCCAGAACATTCAAAAGTAAACAGCACTGCCAGGAATACATGTCATTGCATATTTCTAATGTTCTCACTGAACTAAAGAGATTGCTTAACTTCTTACTTTTTAATGAGATTCATATAACTGGAAGATTATTGCAAACTATAAGGACTGTGCCACGTGGCAGGGGTAATTGTGTTCTTGGCACTCTTTGCTCAGCTTTTGCTCATGTTATTGCTATTTAGCAGTTGTGTTTCAGGCTGTCTCAGCTCCACTGCAGCCAGATGTCTCTGATGATGGTGGAATAGCATCTAAGTGCAGCAAGGTAATGTCTGTCCTAGCCATCATCTTTTCAAAACACATCATCTCTCCATTGGAAATCTTACAGGAAGGAAAGGAAATATCCTCCAGCAATTGAGATTTGTGCAGCCCAGATTTGTGCAGCCCTGAGCAGCTGTGGAGAACCTCTGGATCTGTGGGAGCTGGGTGTCCAATCACACTGTTGTTCCTCCACTGCCCAGCAGCACTGTCTCACCAGCCAGGCACTCAGTTTGGCTCATGGGGCAGAGGAGTGACCCTGGGGCTCAGCCACCACCTGCTCTGGACTGGGAGCCTGGGAGCCCCCAGGACACTGGGGAACCTGCAGCACAGCTCCAAGCCTCTGCTGTGCTTGGTGAGCATGAACCTGAGGCAGCCAGGCCAGGCAGGACTCCTGGGTCATCTGGCACCAAGGATCCCAAAACCAGGGAGGGAGCAGGGCTGCCCTGCAAATGCCTGGACCCTGGGCTGCCTGCTGAGGAGCAGTGTCTGGGACAGCCTCAGGTGGGAGCAGTGCTGGAGCTGCTGCTGCAGCCAGCTGGGGAAAGGTTGGTCACGGTCTGGCAAAGGAGTGCCAGGAAAGAGAAAGGTGAAAAGGAAGACTGGGCTGACACTCCTTTTGAAGCAACGATGCGGAAAAGCAGGCAGCTGTGGGGTAAAAAGTTCAGCATTCAGCCCTGGAGGTGCAGACAGAGCTCCCGTGAAGCCCATGCAGCAAAGGGGAGGTGACAGCAACGGGCATCAGCCTTACCTTTGCATTCCTCTGTAAGGAAAGAGGAAAGAGTTCCTCTGTAACAACGTGACACTCGCAGGACCTGTTAATGCCAGGCAAAACTGTGCCGCTATTTAGAGCTTCCTGGTAATTTTTCTTAGCCTACTGTTCAAGGTCTCATGAAGCTTTTTGTTTCAGAGGGAAATATGTCTTTCATAAATGCAAATTCCTGAGCTGACATGCAGTCACACCTACTACACATGCAGTAACTCACCACAGGCTTAAAATCATGGGGTTCTTCTGGTTTTATTTTAAGATTCAGAGAAGATCTTCTTTGTCTTTAAGTTTTGCAGACATTAATAATTTCAATAATCCCACTGATTGTTGACTGTATATATTTCTAAACTAAAACTATTTGATTTTTACATAATACCAGGTCACCATGACCTGCTGAGGGTGTTTTAATCAAGCATCATGGGAACTGTTGATGCTAATACTTGTGTTGAAGTCTGAATAAAGAAGAAACTCTACCACTATATACAGCAAGCAATGCACCAGATGGGCGTGGAGGTATTTCCATCCCTGAAGTAGCTGCAGTTTAAGTGCCTTCCTTAGCAGCTCGTTTGCCTTCAGCTGTGTTAGGCACAAGCAGAGGTATCCCTGTGCTGCACCGAGACTTAACTCCCATCTCATCTGGGTTTGGCTGCATCAAGTCAAACAGAGGTCTGAGCATATACTGATATTAGCAAAGGTAGATTATTGCTGACAGTAATAATTTGACAGTGATGATAAATAATCACTGTTTACTTTTGTGTCCTTTCTTGGGCTCGGGTATGTTCAATCCCTACAAACACCTGATAAATCTCTTGAAGGAAATGTAACCTAATGAATCCTCATATAAACTTTTCTTCAGGCTTCTTGGACTTAAATCATGTCTGACTCTCTACTAGACAAGCAGCCAGGATTACTTGATTCTTTCAAAGAATTTTAAATATAGGTCCGTGCATAATTTTGGGTCACTTCCATATAGTGAGTATTTTGCTGAGAGGGAACACTGACCAGCTTTCTGCTCCAATTTTGCACACAGAAATGTTTTACAAGAATACATTGACCTGATTTTCAGCTGTATAAAAATGCAAATCTCTGATATACTTTCAGTAAATATTTCTGCAATGCAAGTTGCAATGAAAACATGAACAGGTGCTATATGCATGCAAACATACAAGCATCTGCAAAGTAAATATTTTCTTTTTAAAATACAATTTACCAGACTAGTTAGATGTTTATTTTTCTCTTTTGAAAAATAAATCAAATTTCTACCAGAAGGGTGAGAAAATGTCAAGACATTTCTTAAAGTTATATCAAAGGAGTCATGAGCAGTGTACACATGTTCCAATGAAAACACTCCAGAGATTTCTTGTCATCCTATTCTGTTTTACAGCAGCATACAAAGTTTGGGATACTTCTTTAAACAGTGTTGTAAGAAGAAAAATATTTCCTCCTGAGAAGCATGCAACATGGATGTAATAATGTTTGTCAGCAGTCATACTTAAATATTTAAGGAAAGGAAAAAGGATCCAAAGAGTTCAAATGGGGTAGAATAATTTTTTTACCTGCTTTGAACCTGAGGAGCTGCCAAACACACAGCACCCAAAGGGTCACAGTCACTACTCAACAGGTGACACCAACCAAAATTCTGTCCCAGTGGGGTGAAGGCATGTTGTAGTGCAGGCTGTCTGCAATGCTATAAAATGGTTATTATACAATCATATTCTTGTCATGAACCATTAACTACTTGACTAATGTTAAAACTTTAACCTTTTCTGTTCTAAAAAAAGAGTTTTGGCACCTGTGCGTTTATTACCTCTTGGGGACTGACTCTGGTCCTCGATATAGATCTGCACGTACCCTGGGGGAGGCGGTGCTGGCTAGCACAGGGTAAAAGTCAACCCAGACAAAGTGAAGAAGAAAATAGAGCTATTTTAAGAATGAGTTGGAATAAGCACATCTTTTTTTGTCACTAGCATTCAGTGGATTAATTCCCATTGTGTAAGTAAGGACAGTACCTTGCTTTTATATGGTGTTTTTCGCTAGTGAGGAAAGGAGATTTGTTTGGCTTTTTTAATTACCAAAGCAATTCCATCTCATTTTAAAAAAAACAGGACACAACAAGGTTATATGATGTGCAGAGGATGTACAGAAATGCAGTCCAAAAAAAGGGTTCTGGTCTCTTGGGATGTGGCACAATTGTCTAGCCATTAGATACTACTGACACTGCTACTACTCCAGACTACAATTCCTTTAACACCTTACAGATTGTTATGATGTGTTTTCCTCTTATGAAGAATAAAAATTAGCAATATATGTATTTATTATTTTAATTTAATTGGTGGCAATCTTCAAGGCACTCATAATGATACTCATAATCATATTCAAAATATTCATACTGAAAATAAAAAATATCTCATGTCAGATGACCAAGACACTCTGTATTGAAGAAAACTCCTCAGGACATAGGAAAGACTATGGAGATGTGGAAATAATTACGATTACTTTTACAAATGGGAGCATCAAAACTGTTAATGTGCTTGTTCAGATAGCCAAATGTCTTAATAGTCTCCTCACAGAGGTTTTTGTTAAAGCCAGGCTGTGCCACCATCCCAGTGACAGGCTGGTACAAACCTTTAGGAGGGTCAGGGCTGCATGCTGTCACTCTGCTGCAAGCTCTGTCCAGTCGGGGGGTGTCTGCCTGCTTGTCTGTGGTAGCCCTGTTGTTACAAGCATGTTTCTTGTCCTAGATCTTTCCTCTCTCCGTGTTATTCTCATTAGCATGGGAAACAGAAAAGGGAAAAAATCCTCAGTGCTGGATCAATGCAGAGACACAAGAAGGGCGCAGGGACCGTGGCACTCTGGTGACAGGTGAGAGTCCAGGGTGGCAGCAAACAGCCCCGGGAACACTGGAGCCCTTGCACTTCCTAAGATGCACAAATGCAGTTTGCCCCAGAGGGATTGCCAGGGAATGGGAGCCTTCATCGGAGAGGGGCAGGCACGGGGCTCTGTGGGGCAGGACAGCCATGTGTGGAGGCTGGGTGGCACAGCTCGAGTGGCCCCAGGGTGCACCCAGTGCCCGGGGATCCCCTGGGCTTGGAAGTATTTGCGGGGTTGGCCTGGCAAGCCCTGGGGAGCCTGAAGGCAGCATGGCTCAGATCTCCCACTGCTGTCAAAGTGTGAACAGCAGAAATGATCAGCTGGACAGAAATATCTCCTCCTCATCCTGCTCACAGAGAATGCTTTGGAGCCATGAAGTGTTAATTACAGCCTCTTGCCATAAGCAGTTAAATGTTTGCTTTTCTTCTGTTTAAAGGGATAAGGATGTAAAACTGGATCTAAGAGACACACGGGAAGATGCTGATTCCTGAGCAGAACTCCTACAGACAAAACAGAACCAAGTGTAATTTGGTTCTTGAAGATGGGGAAACTGAGGCCCAGAACAGTTCTGTGACATTAAGCTCCATCCAGCTTTGCTAAACTCAGTCTGAGGTTTGTGGTATATTGAAAACATACCCAGCTACTGAATCACAGGTCTGAGTCCTTTGCTAATAGAAATGCTGCTAGATGATTGCAGGTATTTTTAAATGACAAAATAGGAAAGAAATAGTAATTCATTCTCATGGTTACTTACACTGCCCTTCCTATTCAATAGAAAGAGCATCCCTGCTTCTTTCCTTTACATGGCTAACAACATCATGGATATCTTTGGCTAGAATGTTGAGTTTAGATATATGAAATACAGAGTGTCCAAACCTTTGGGTTGCAAGCCCAGCTTTGCAATGGAAGACAGTTTGTCAGCTGGAAAGTTGCAGTAGGATTGTGAGCAAAACTGTGAATTTCTTACTTCACATGAACACTTTATATAAAATACAGAGGAAAAAAAATTACATACGGCACCAGATGGCAAAACCAACACAAATGAATGAACACCTCTTAAAAGATGGTATACTTTTATTTATGAAAATATTAAACCATGTTTATATGATAGGATAATTAAACTGAAAGGGAACCTTAACACTTGCAAATTTGTATCCGTGATGCAGCTGCAGGGAGATAAAATCGCTGTTGAGTGACTGGATATGTTTCTTGTGCTTTCCTCCATTTCTTTTAAGCTTTAATTAGAGCCAGATGTTTCTTATTTCCTTTATTTTTTGTTTTCAAGTGTGCACAAAGCATGGTGCTAGCAGTAAACACCATCTTTGACTTTTTTTTATGTGTCAACTGCATCTGAGTCAGAGTCACAAACCAGTAAAATTCCAGCAAAGCAGAGCAAGCTTTCACTCCTACTTTCATTCCCACTGGAAGATTGGGATTGCTGTTTCCTGCAGCACAGGAGTCATAAAAATCCCACCATGTGTCTGAGAATCCTGCCCCTGGTAAATAACACTGGAGGCAGGAGGCTGGAATGCTGTATACCATGAACCCAGCTGTCCCTCCCATGCTCTTCAGAGTGCTGGGAGTGATTTCTTATTTTTTAATTGCTACTCAGCTGTATGGATCTGCAGCCTGTTTTCCATTTCTTCCTTCTCCTCCTCAGGAAGGCAGTGGCTCATAACCACAGCATACAGGCAAAAGCATTTCTGCTCCAATTTCATGCCTTTATTTTACCCTTACATTGACCTCTTAGCTGTCATCTCTAGCAGAGTGTTTTGTCAGTAAATGGCAGAAGTCTGGAGGTAAGAGCTTCCTTTCTAAACTAAATTGCTTAATATTGCTGTAGTATTTATAATTATGGTTTTCATCTACTTTTCTAAAAGTGTTTTCATTCTAAGAACTGTATCAAATATAGAGATCCATGAACTGCAACAGTTACCTAGCAAAGAGATAGAAATTAGTGTTCAAAAAAAGTCATCTGAGGACAAGTTATTCCTTATTTGACAAATATTTTGAGCAAGCACATATTGTACCTAGAATAGATTTTAAGGACAAATTTTCCAGCAGTTTTCCAGTTGTCTTTCTCCCTTTTAACAGATGTGCTCTTTGTTACTTAGTCCTTGGGAGTCAGACTCCCTTCCACTACTGCACATGCTGAAGGTCTTTTTGGATGAAAAACTGTTCTGTTTTCTTCCACCGATTTCTGTACCAGCAACCCCTACTCCAGCTGCTGTTTGGAGGAAGTGAAACATTTTGGGGAAGGGTACCTGATTAAGGTACCTGATCCACTGAAGTTTTTTAGTGCCTAAGTTTTAAGGATGAGTGAACCTGGAGGATTCAAATTCCTTGCTGTCATATTTGCTCTTCCTTCATGCTATGTTAGTTACAAGGGAAAAATAATTTAAATAATAAATTTAAATAATACATTTAAATAATTTAAATAGAATAAACATCACAGTTTCTAATGACAAGGTAGAACTGACCTTTCTTGAATTAAAGTGCAACTTGTTCAAATGTTGTTCAAAAAGTCTGGATGTGTTATGATAGTAACCTGTTTATCCCACCCCATCCTGTCCCATAAATGGTTATATTTTTTCCCCTGAAAATATGACAGACATCTTACATGAATAAATCAATTTTATTTAAATAAAATCACAGGTGTATTTTGTCTAGTAAAAACTAACATACAGTTTTTCAAAGACACCAATATATTAAAATAATTTACATTTTCTTGAGAGCAGCTTCCTTTTTCTGAGTGGTGTTTGTAAACTTGTTGGACTTCCCTCCCCTCATTCAACTCAGGCAATACCTGCTGCTTGTGAAATGATGAAGGTTGTACCTTTTTTCATTGTAATAGGTGCCCTACTGTTGCTGGGCATCTCTTTTGAACACAGGAGAATGGGTCATGTGTTCCACGTAGCAAAACCCCACTCTGAAATAGGGTGTTCCTTTCCTTTGTGGCACCGTACACTTGTCAGGCCCCACAATGACACTCAATTTGCATGTACTATAAGTATTAAAATTAAATTAAAAAAACTACTATTTCTTTGAGACTTCAGGATCTGCTTTTCCTTGTATTTCTCCAAGCTTGATAATGCAATGCCACCTTTTCTAATGTGAAGAGAGAGCCTTTTGCACAAAGCTTGCCCTACACTTCTGTGTCACAGACTGCATCAGCCTCCAGTTTAGACTTCTTTAGAGGTGTCTTTTCTAAGCATGGCTGCACTGAAACCAGCAGACATGTGTTGGGCTTATTCATCCAGTTCTGTGATCATTTACAGGAGATTCAAGAAAGGGCATAGAGGGATGTGCAGGTGATACCTCTCAGCAGGCCAAATTCTGCTCAGCTTTTCCCCAAACAGACTCAGCTCTACAGCCACTGCTGGATAAGGACAAAGCCAGAGTCCCCAGGCTCCTCTCCATGGGAAGAATGGTGTCAGGCAGCCACTCTCTGGCCAATGAGTTCAAGTACTGTCACTTTTTGCTTCTGTAAAAGCAGGGAAATGTTTTCAAAAAGAGATTTTGCTAAGCACCTTCCATGTGTACAGCTCGCCTATGAGGTTCACTTCATCAACTGATTTTAGTTTATTGTAACAGACTTTAGGAATAATCCCCAAGTTCTCTTTGATGCACAACCATTGTCTTCTCTGCCCAGAACTACAGAAGCTTTGTAGCTCAACCATTCTAACAGGAAAAAGGATCTGCCCTTTAAAAGAAATCCCCACAATTCAGATTCAACAGTGATGTGGTGCAATGAAGGTAAGGTCATAACAGGGATACATTTGGCAAATGTATCCCTGTTGCAATTAACTGACATGCTCCTCAGGGAAGCCCTGGATCTTCCTTCTCCAGAAAATCTGATTTTAATGGAACCACAGTAATCAAACTCAAGTCTTAGATTTGCAGAGTGGAGTAAATAGAATTATTTCAGAGTTTGCAGTAAGACCACTGTAAAGCTGAGACACAGAGCTACCAATATACCATATCAATATCTATCTTACAAGAATGTCCCGACACAGGCTTTACTAAAGTTTGCCAAAATCTCCAAGAGCCTTCAGAGAAAGACATTGAAAAAGGGCCAACAATAGCTAAGAAAAGCAGTGATCTTTGGCTAGCAATGTGCAATTTCCTCCTTGACATTTGTAAATGTAGAAATGTATGCGAGCCAACTACTCTTGCTTTCCAAAGAAGATTCATCTGGATAATCTGACACCTAGTTACAAGTGTTACTTCACAATACTTTGCAAACATCTAAAATACTTCTTTAAATTGCCATCTGAAGTCTTCTAAGAGGACATACAAAAGCTCAGGCACTTTAATGTGCTTTTCATCGTGCTTAGGTTGTCTCTTTAGTTTAGAGATACAGCACCCAAATATTTGCATGGTATTAAATGTATTTATCAAGAAAAGCAGTGAAGAAATTTGCATTGTTCCTGCCTGTGAGAAGCAAAGTAGTTTCTGACAATCTCCTTCAGAATAAACAACACCACTGATTTTGGAAAGGCACTGGCAGACTAAAATACAGCATTAACAGCATGTGCAGCTAAGAAAGGTGCTCCTTGAAAAAGGGGAGATAAAAGGTAGATCTTAAAAGTGAAATAAATATTTATGTTGCATTGAAAGTAAAGTATTTTTAGAAAAAGCCTGTAAGGATTTTTTGAGTCTTGGGATCCCTTTGAGGAACAAACTATTTTATTAAGTAGCTTTTTTAAGCAATCAGTTTGCTGCCATTGGCCATGAACGCTATGCTTTTCACTAGATCAGTTTGCAAGGAGAAAATAAATGTGGTGTTATTAATTAAAAGTGGTGTTATTATTTAATTCCCTCACTGGTGTTGGTAGCTGGGTATGGAGCTACTAAGAAGGCAACATCTGCCCTTCCACAGCTCACTGTGCAGCACTGTGCATGGTGCCTGGTGACTGAAGGGGTGATACAGGGAAAGGGATGCAAAACCATCTCATCCTGCCCACAGAGAAGAATTATTCACTCCTGACTCAGGTGGTGGGTCACGTGTCTGCTCTGAATACTGCAGAAAACCACCAAATTCTACCTAAAGGAAAGGAAACAGCTTTGGGAAAGAAACTGGTTTTGCAGTTAGGTGCTGCCTGACTGGACACACCTCAGCCTTTCTGGAAAAGAAATTGTTCCAGGCATCAAGGGAAGGCAGAGTCACTTCCACTGCCTTTAAAAGTTCAAGGATAGCAAAGAGACAAGACTGTCTAGGCACAAGCACAAACAACCACACTGGGTTTTGATCACCATACACATCTTTGGTCTTCCTGCCAGGCTTGGTGGTGTCTCTGTGGGGGTGAACATACTACACACCTTTACTACTGCCTTTACTTCAGTGAACCACTCAGTGGGTTCACAGTGAGAAGTTCTTTCTGTTTAATATAAAGCCACAAGCAGAGACACAAAGTTGTTACACAAGACAGCTGCAAGACTGTGGTTTCTTTATCTTGTTCTATTGTTATCCAGGTCTGCACAGTTATTTATCCACAGGTACTTGCAGGGCAACCAACACACATATTTAGGCACCCTGATTATGGAAACTTCATGTCCAGCAGCAGCTGAAAGACATTTTGCTTAGCTTTTAATAAGGCAAACATACAGGCTTCATTGTGCCACCTCATCCATGACAAGTCTAATACTAGTCTGATTTTCTGTGAAGCATGTGGTAACCAAGGTACTAGTGCAGCCAACATGAACCAATATCAAGCTTACCCTTCACAAAAAAAACCAAAAAAAACCCACCAAAAAACAAACAAACAAACAAAAAAAACACACACAAAAAAAAAAAAATAAAAGAAACCTGTGTAGATGTAGACATCATAGAGGATTGATATTTGCAAAGCAAGTTATAGTAAAGAATGAATAAGATGGCAAAAAAATGTAGAAATGAGGTATCAATTAGCCTAATGGTTGGAGTGGGCAAACTGGTCAAGCCATACTTCTTCTAAATTTCTTCTTCTGACTCATGATCCTGTTCAGATGTTTTCAGTAAACCCATTTCCATGGGCTGGGACTGCTTAACCTTCGAACGGACTGCCCTGGAAAGAACAACAAAAAAGTTGTCAATGGTAACTCAAAGGCTCATCTGACCATTTTTTACATGGTAAAATCCTGTTTAACTCTTGTGTTAACTCATCAGTGAGTTAGGATGACTCATTCTGTGATTCTGTGATTAGGAAGTGCTGCCTTTACTGATACATCCTGACTGTACAGCTTGTAAGCACTTGTTCCTATGGACATATCCCAGAGCACTTCAAAGAAGCCTCAGTGAACCTTCCAGAAGGTTCAGTGTTGTGCAGGCACTCTGTTCACTTGGGAAGGGACCATAAAGCTGTGAGAAAGAGAGTCTGCCCAAACTACCCTCAGAGTGGAACTCTGCTCCTCTGTGGCCTCATCTGATGCTGCAGCAGCCACTGGTCCCAGCATTAGAAGGGACGTGACACTGCTGCCACTTTCTCAAGAGCTTCCCCTCTTTATACAGCAAACCAGTTACTCAGCCTTGAGTGCTGGTGCCTTTCAGACTGAGATGCAAAAAGAACTGGCACCTCAGTGCAAATCAAGACTGGAAGAACTATGTATTTAACATTATTAAATAGTGCTATTAGGATGGTAGGGATAAAGCAAAGGGTGAGAAGCATGTTTAGCACACTGCAGGAAAAGGCTTGGTAAGGTCCTGTGATCTGATGGCAGAGGCATTTTTACAGCCAAATTAACACTGAAGTTGGAATTTTGTCAGAATTAGCACTGGGCGGTAAGGAAAAGGGCTAACTTTAGACATTAGGGAGTGAAAATGACTAGTGAAAAAGAAATCAGGTTTGATTACGGGAAATTTCTAGCAAGGAATTCTGTGCAATAATCTTCACAGTAAAGTCATGATGCGTGCTCTCTAAGCCACTTAAAATTAGCAGAAATGAGCAGTGGGCAACAAGATTCTACAGGTAAAAAAATCTCCTACTTCTGACTTTATAAGCACTTAAAAATGTGGAAGACTATTGGCATTCATTTTATGTGAGAAGTATTATGCTGTGCTATCAGAGCTGCATTTATGGATGTGTTTTTTCTTCTTTCTACGGAAGCAATGTCATGTGCTTTTCATTGATTACTAATAACTATTTTTATTTTACCTTGCAAGACAATTACTTACTTCATAGAAACTTTTGTCAGTGAAACTTTTCTAAAATAAACCTCCCACTAGAATACACAAACAAGTCACCAAAGTTTTAGTGCTTCAAGTAACTTACCAGCTGACAATTGTGTAATTCACTGCAAGTATAAGAAAAGCAAAAGCAAAATGCCAGCAATAGCACATGGTCAGGAACATCATGTTAGTGTGATCCGTCTGATTCCACTCTGGGCTTCCATTTGGAGGATAAAGCACAAAGCCAATCTGTAGTAAAATAAAAGAGATTTAGTACATGTCATTTGATGAGCATCCTGTGCCATATCCTGGTTTTTGCTACCCATCAGAAGGCAGACATTTAATTTGCTTGTGGGGTTGCTTATTTCTGTGTTTACTATTAAAACAATTTTGCAGTCAATCTCAGGTGTGATGGATCACTTTAAACAGCTGTGTGCAGAAATGCCTTTGAAGATAAAGTGCCAGTCCCAGAGACCCACTGCTCTTGCCCAGAAAATTAAGGAGCCTGCCCAACAGCCCAGCCCTGCAACAATCACAATTATGCACTGTAAGGAAAGGGGCTGGTGCTCAGCCCTGTGTGCTCTGAACTGAAATCACCTCACGGATCAGAAAACCTGCCTGGCCATTTGCACTGCCTCCCTTCTTCCCAGTAGTGTCTGGGAATGGATTACATGGCTGGGAAAATGAATGATCAATGAACAAATAAAGGGGAGCCACAATTCTATTTCTGCTGGGCCATCCAAGGGAAGGGTCAGAAATGGCATAAAAATGGAGCTTCCCCATGCAAGACTGTAAGTTCATGTGAAATACATAGCTGATTTGTTTTTTCAGAACTGGAAAGATCAAATTCATATTTGTGCATAAAATGGAAAAACAGTTAATTCTGTGGCTATGCAGGGTTTGCATGACAAACACCAACCCTCAGCTTAGTACTGCTTAATATTATTCGAAGTCATCACTCAGCAGTTTAGCTGAGAATTTAGAAACTGGGAAGAAGAGAGGAAGAAGGAGGGGAGTCAATTTTGCATTTCCATGCAGAGAATTCAATGAATAGGGTGTTGATGATGCAGAAAGAAAGTCCCTTTACCTTTTACAAATTTCCTGTGCTGCAGCCAGTGTGTGGTTTTCAGTCACACAGATGGCTGAAGTCTGATGCGGGTGCGAAAAAAGCCACACTTAAATTTCTTCTATTTTTAGTACTTCAGTTTTTACTTTGAAACAAAACCCACATTGTCTCTAGAGCTAAAGAAATAATCTGTTCTAAAATTAGACTAGGCAGAAAACAATGAATAAATGGTTGCATCTATTCCTCCTATGTAAAGCTTCTTAAATCACCAGCTGGAAGTTTGCAAACAAGAAAATAAAACAAGAAAATAAACCAGCAAGTGCTGCACTTATATGAGTTCACTTATAGAAAAATACAGCCAGTTCTGAGGTCTGTCTTCATGCCAGAGCAAGCATTTAAATATTTGATTTGGTGCTGAGTGTCCAGTTCTCCTAAGAAACAGCAAACATTTTTATTCATCGTGCCTGGCCAGCAAAGAAAAAAGGGAAGCCAGTCTAGACATGCCGGAAAGAAAAATCATTGGAGTGACCTCAATTCCCCACTATAAGATGAAACACACATCAGCACCAGTGCTCCTATTTCTGTTACAAACTCCCAGCAGCTCCTGAAATCTCTCTCTTGTTCTGACAGCAGAGAAAGAGTCGCTGTCAAATATCTGTTACTGGATAAACTCGCAAGTAAGTGAGGGTATGGAAGCTACCTTTTGAGGAGTCATTTCAAGAGCCATACCCCTGAAATATCAAAGTTTTGGCTGTTCTTTTTTTCTGCTCAGCTCCCAGAGCACTAGAAAAGCAGGAGGCTTTACATCAACCTGTCTCCTAATGAGAATCTGTAACTTTTGAACTTGGCAATGTCAATGAGGCCTTTGCCTCACCTGTCTAGTACTACACTGGGTGTCTACTCTCTTTATAAAGAATATATATTTTCATGTTCTAAAATCAATACCACTTGGCTGGCAAATTTGGAACAGGATGTTACAGGGATCAGAGAGCTCTGTAATATGGAGAAATCAAGAAAAACACTTTAGCTTCTTTATTGACTCATATAAAAGGCACTTGAAGTAAAACAGTTGCTGCTTCTTCTTCTGTAAAATGACTATGAGAAATACTTTTATCTCTTAAAAGAAACTTTTTTTTCTGTATCTCTTTAAAGGAATTTATTTTCTGTAAGTCTTTTGAGGTCTGTGTTTAAAAGGCATATATATAACCTGTGAAAAATCTGCAAAGGGTTAATGAGTAATTTTGGTGAGGAAGAAATTACAAAGGCAGAAAAGTGACCTACCTGCCAGAACCAGCTGCCTTGTAATATGCAGAGGCTTGTACGGAGCATCTCTAGCACAATACTGCCACGGAAAAAAACTTCCAAAAATATGCAGGCAGCAGCTCCAAAGATAGCAAATAGCAGTAACTGATGAACATGAACATCCAGCATGGCTCTCCCATGAAGATGGTAGCAGAAGAGAAAACCTGGAATAAATTGTGATCAATTTCAGATAATTTCTTCCCTTGCAATTTCCCTACATCTGCTTTTAGAAAATGTTTCTGGCATTTCTCTTTATGTCGGTATCATCCTCCCTCACACTGGCTTTAGCTAACCAGTTGTGTACCATGTCAGTACCTACATCAAACACATGCCTGAGCTACTGAGCACTTACCCAAAACAGGCCTTTGCTGCTATTTTCATAACATTTGCTGTCAGAGCAGGTAGGAAAGCTAAGATACACCTCTGCAATGTGGGATCATGACCTGGGCAGTGCAAGGAGGGCCAAGACTGATCTTTTTGTGATCTCTTTGAAGTGTCAGGGAGTGAAATGCCCAGCTCCCAGAGGGTCATTCTGTAAGGCTGATTTGAGATTCTGAGACCAATGATCAATACCCATCCACAGGATTCATGCACATCCCTGCAGGGAGAGGCAAACTGACCTTCAATGAAGACTGCTAAGGAAAGCATCATCCTGTCCATGGCTGCTGGCAGTGCATTGGTCCCGTGAGCCACGATGTCCACCAGCCCCGAAATGCCATAGAAGAGGTACATGGTGGCATGCTGCCAGTTCATCAGGTGATCCCAGTGCTTCTTCTCATAGTTGTACAGCTTCAGATGAGGTCCATCAGGAACAAACTGCTCAGCCACCATCCCTGTGCAGGAAACAAGAAGAAAAATCATTTGTTCTGGTACTTAAGGTATAAACTGATGACAAATTTTTACACAAACAATAGAGGCAGCAATACATCCCCAAGCAGCGTAATGCCAATAAGTTTGAGGTTTTAGCATCACGTAATCTGGAGAGTGGAGAGCCAGGGGAAATCAGGCTTCAGCTCCACTCCAGGTGGAACTATTTGCATCTTGCAGTTTCCAGCAGTGAAAATGAAAACAGCCATTCTGTATTGCTTTTTCTTCTTTTAAACAATTGCTATTGTAGTAGTCCTCTGACCACGTTTTCCAGCTGCCTTTTCTAATGGTTCAAACATGAGCATAACACACACTAAAGTCTCCAAAAGAAAGATTTACCATTTCAGTACCCTGCCACATGCAGGGTGACAGAGTTCAGACTCATAATTCAAAGGGGATTTTTTCTCTAAAGCCATAAAAGGAAACCATTCCACTGTGCAGAGTTATTAAAAGTCCCATGGGAATGTACATGGAGTTAGTATATGTACACTGCTCCACTCTCTCCCTTACCTTGGCCCCTCAGTGTCTTGCTAACTAGCTGAAGTACTCCAGCAAGGGAAAATTGCTTTTAAATTCTTTGTATGATCAATGAAGTCTGGGGAGAGTTTAAAAGTTGTTCTGTTTTTAAATCATTAAAGCTGATTATATTGTTTATAAAGCATAGGCCAGCATCCTGCTGTATAAGTACATATGCTGTACTGCAAATGCAGTGTTGTTCCACCTTTATTTCCAGTTTTCCTAACATGGAAACAGCAGGTTTTACTCCTGTTGCCTTTACTGTCTGTCTTAGCCAAGTGGTTTTTCCATACTTTCAATTTGAATCGGAATTTCCATATGTTAAAATAATAGCTTGTGGTTTCAAAGTGAATATAAAAACAGTACATTGATGTTTTAGCTGCCAAACTACCTCTAGCCAGAGACTGGGAGATTTGTAAGAAAGATGTCCACAGTCACGCCTCAAAATGAATGCTATTATTTAGATTTTAATCATTTTTTAATGATAAAACTTAGACACAACATCCCTTCAGTGCTGATGTATCTTAACAGAGAGGAAGGAAAAGCAAGAACAAGACTTTGTCACAGCCTGCACCTTGATTAGAAATGAGTCAACTCTGGGCATCTAAAGAAGAGCAGACAAATAGAATCTAGAAGTGCAAAAAAGCTTAAAATTTAGAGATTTTTCAACTTGAGCCGCAGGTGCTGAGCTCCTCAGATCCCTTGTTATTTAGTTTAGTTATCCTCTAAAGCCAAATCACTACGACACAACCTGCCAGGATGTAAACAAGAACTAAACACTTCCAGTTAGCTACACAGTTCCCAAAACCACCCCAGTGGGTTTGTACCAGGCCTGGACACAACAGAAGGACAAACAGCTCCCCCACACCCCATCACAACAGTCCTGCAGCAATAAGATCTGGAGCTCAGTCTCTTTGTGTGAATATTTTCACTTTTGACTGAGATTAATAAAAATTCATCTGCATCATTTACATATTTTACCAATAAATCAGTGGAGGCATCCAACATCTGAGATGGTTGAATTCAAAAGAGAATCACAGTCTGATGCTCCCAGTGTGCACATGAGAGCCCCTTGCCTAACAGTGAGATGTGGTCAGGAGCAGTCAAGAGTGGTCAGGAGACCTCATGGAAGCTCCAGAAGAGCACTATGGATGGAAACCATGTTATGGCCACAGCTGTTTAATTAACAGC
Source organism: Vidua macroura (assembly GCF_024509145.1). Taxonomy (NCBI): domain Eukaryota; kingdom Metazoa; phylum Chordata; class Aves; order Passeriformes; family Viduidae; genus Vidua; species Vidua macroura. The sequence goes on from NC_071572.1 coordinate 66,287,974, forward strand.
AGCAGCCCCACCACTACTCAGTGGTTAAAGGGCAAAAGAGCAGAACAATAAGGAGATTCATTTTATCAGAGAACAAAATTTAAAGCAAAAAGTGTCAGAAGGTACAGCCTGCCCTTAGTCCACCTCACTTACCAGTGAGGGCAAAGACAGCTTTGATGATGCCCTCAACAAACTCCAGGCGCTGGAATCCTGCCCTGGAACCAAGGTAGCAAGCGTTCTTGTTTTTCCGACAGGCGTACTTCAGTGGGTACTTCACTGACCACCACAAGCCAAAAAGAAGGAAAAAGCTTCCAGGGAGGGCATGCCCTTTGAAATTACCCATGGTTTTCTGCTAGGCAATACCTGAGGGAGAAACAAACAGAGACTGATTATGGGAATAGCAGGAGAATTCTATGGGTTATAATTTTAAAGTATATCCTTGCATAGATCAAATGGGTGTCACTGAATTGAGTATTCACAGTTAATTTAAAAATAAGTTTGGGCACTTATCTTCCCAGCCAGTCTCCCCTGTTTCATAGTTTTGCAGAAGCAGCAGAGCTGCTGACTTGAAATGCAGAGCTGTCAGTCAGCAGGGTAGGAGAAGGAAAAGCCATAGCACACTATGTCTTGCTGTAGAAGTTGTGCCAGCAAATGAGAGAACCTGAATGCTCACTATTTGGTGAGAGAGAGAGTTTTATAGACAGAGTTTTATATTTTTTTCCTTTATGAAAGAAAACCAAGTCAATACCTGACTGAAGGAAAAATGAATTGCATACCCATCAAATGGGTAAACATTCACTAGTAAATTGTATTTTTTATTTCAATCCAGATATCTTGTTATGATTTGCAAACATGAAGTAATTTTCATTATTTTATGGGTGAATTATGTACCCACGACTAGATATATATTATCAAGTACATCAAGTGCACTGTGTGACAAGGTTATTACTTGGTCAGGATTATACAGTCATTTAAAAACAGTGCCATTCATAATCCTAGTAATTCTGGTCATCATCCCAACATTTGGTATAGTTGAGCCAGTGGCTTCTTCATTAAAATGATGGTTCTAACATTAAATTGCAATTTTTCTTTAAGATATTATAAATTGAGTTATTGTGCCCCATGTTCCAAAGGCATACTGAGTCTTTGCACAGGCCGCAATCAAGAATAACCACTTTAGAAGGATTGGCAGTCTGTACTTTCTTGTTACTTATTATTGTTGCTGACTTAAAAGTTCAATTGCCATACTTTACTGGAACTATCTGGCTATGAATTGAACATGGAAGCTCTGGTATATTTTTCTTTTCCATGAGTATATCCTATGGTCAGCTCTGCATAAGAAGTTTTAAACTGCAGCTTCTGGGCCATGGAGTACTTGCAGCTGGTTCACGTTAAGGCTGTCTAGTCATGTATTGTGAGCCCTCTCCTATTTCTGGAGGCTAAACTCCACTGAAAGCTTTACCTTTTTTTTTTTTTTTTTTTTTTTTTTTTTTTTTTTTTTTTTTTAAGAAGAGAAACTTCTCCACATGCACAGGTCCTGGAGTTCTCCTAAGACTATCCCAACTGCATGAAGAGAGGTGAGCTCTATAATCACAAAGGAGAAGAAAAGAAATTACGACTGTTCATGCATAGCATGAGTCTGGCCTGATTTAAACAGGATGAAGAGGGTCCTGCAGCCCCTGCCTGTCCCCTCATCTTCCAGAGCTGATCTCTCCCACTGTAAGGGCTGCTGAGTGGGAGAGGTGAGCTTTAAAAGCTTTCCCTGGATAACACCCTGCTTACCTAATTTCTAGGGAAGCACTGGGGAAGTACAAGAGCAGAGAAATGTGATGCTGGTTGCCCAAGCAAGCCCATTTCTGGATGTGTCCCTGCAGGTGTTGCAGGGTCTGGCATCTGCATGTGGAAGCTGGGAAGGAGAGCGTGTAGAGATGGGTGCATCGAGCTCAGGGAAGCAGCACCTGCCAGTCATGGGGCAGCCAAAGCGGGCACGAGGGACATGTTTATGAACAAAACATAAAGGACTCCCACTTGGGATTTCTGCTGTGTGGGGAAGGCCTCCTGCAGCTGAAGGTCCAAGGGCTGGGAGAGCCTTTGTCTGCCTCCTCTGCCTCCCCCATCACCCTTTAAAGTTCCGCTGAGTTGATGCCTGTGTGTTTTATTTGCAGGTGGGGAAAGCATGGCTCACTCTGCAGCAGCCCACAGCACAATGGGGCTCTCACTGGTGAGGTTTGGGGAGCTCAGCCCCATAGGCGGGACCCAGCCCCTGCTACCTCAGCCAAGAGGTTCTTTCTTCATTTTGGGACACCTTAGTTCAAAGAGTCTGACCTGCCTGTACATCCCTGCCAGTATTCCCCGCACCAGTGTTTGCCTCAATAAAGGGCAGTACTAACAGCTTTAGACAGTCGTATAAACTTTGCTTTAACCTTTAAAATACTTCTTTTGCTTTTCCAACCTTAATTTCTGAGGGTTTTTAAACATGCTGGCCTGGAAGGCATTGCTGTCTTTTCAGACACATTGGTCTTTTCCCTTCTTTGACTAAAAGAAAGAGGGGAGGAGAGGGGAGTGGCTTTTCCTCACCATGTCTGATCTCACTGAACACCGTTCATTGGAAAGACTTTATTCAATATTCATTACTATTCACCACAGGTACAAAGCAGTTCAAAAGGAACAATTTACCCTGTACTGCACATCAAAGCAAAACAATGGATTAGAAAGGTAAATGAAACCTCTGAATAACCCTCCCTTAGGAGAGTACAACTGCAGTAGGAGTGAAATGAAGAATTGTGTTGATGTCATTTGTAGTGCACAGTATACAAAACTTCAAAAGTAATTCTTAATCTGTAAATTCACACCTGGGTTACCTAGATCTTTAAACACTGGAGGATTTTTCTGCACTAATCTGGGCAAACCATCAAGAAACTTTGTTTTGAACTATTTTTTGCCTTTCAACACAAGCAAAAAGAAGAAAAGACTGATACAGCAGCTGATGTTCAGATACAATATAAACAAAATAGAACAAGAAATTTTTTTTTTTTTTGCTAAAAGAAATACAATCACATATTATTAGCTTTAGAGAGTGTAAACTTCAGATTGACTTCATCCAAAAGTGTTAGGGATTATTTGTAGGATTTCTCTGGAAAGACACATCAGTTCTGCTGGCCAGCTGTGTGGCAGACCTTTGGAATGCTGCAACTCAACACAGCTGGTTTCAGAAAGGAGTTATACAACTTACCCTTTAAAGTTTTTGTGAACTTAAAAACATCATGACAGAGCTTGCCTTAAACTGATTCAATTTCCCAATTCATGATTTTTTTCTTTTCAGGCCTGAGAGTACCTTTTGGTGAGTCTAGAAATTTCCTGCCAACACCCACAGTTTTGATGTGACTGAAAAGTTTGTCTGCAAATAAACTGGGGAATATTGCACAATTGGGGGCTTAGTATGAAACTGAGGATATGGTGAGGCTAAGCACAGACTCCTCAGTAAGAAAGTCACTGTGGGGTCAGGAGATGGATGTGGGAGGTCGAAGGCAGAGGTGTAATGGGAGGTGAAAGGAGAGGAGAACAATATGTCAGGCTACTGCCTTTCCATGTGGCACTTTGGCATCCCCCTGTGCAGCCTGGGACAAAACATCTCCTGCCAGCTCTTCTGCACAGCTTGAGAGCTGGGCAGTTTTGGTACAGCAGGTGCTATTTATTGGATAAAGATGGCATCAGCATGTTATGACAATACTTGATAAATTTGAGGGCTTATTTTTACAGAGCCTTAACAGTCTATATCTGCAATGTCAGACTGATGTTGCAGGATGTGCAAATCCAAGACCCTCTTTTTTACTCTCAGTGATTTCAGGCCAGGGTTGTTGGCAGAGCCACAGCCATGTTCTCAGCAGCAAATATTCCTTGCTGCCCACAGCCCTCCCTAGAGTTCATCATTAGATTGGATATGAGGAGAAATTTCTTCACTGAAAGAACTGTCAAGACACTACCCAGGGAAGTGGTGGGGTCATCTTTCCTGGAGGTATTTAAAAGGTATGGAAATGTGGCTCCTGGGACATTGTTTAGTGGAGGACTTGGCAGTGCTGTGTTAACAGCTAGACTCAATAATCTGAAAGGTCTTTTCCTACCCAAAAAATTATGTGATTCTATGGTCTGTCAGAGGTGTAAGCAGAGTTGCCGCACAGATGGGGGCCATGAGACCTGGCCACAAAACCACCCAGTCCCACCACATGCCACATACATTCCTTTAGCTGGTGACCTGCTTCACAACTTCAACTCTGTACAAATCCTTCTAACCCTGCCCCGCAAAGGCTGTGGTTCTGATGCCTACAAAAGGCACACAGACAGCTGGCATCACAGAATCACACAGAATCACAGAATCAATAGGTTGGAAGATACCTTCATGATCATTGAGTCCAACCCATGCCCTAATACCTCGACTAAACCATGTCACCGAGTGCCACATTCAACCTTTTTTTGAACCCATACAGGGATGGTGACTCCACCACCTCCCCGGGTAGACCTTTCCAGTACTTTATCACTCTTCCTGTAAAAAACTTTTTCCCAATATCCAACCTAAACTTCTCTTGGTACAGCTTAAGACTCTGTCCTCTGGTTCTATCAGTTGTTGCCTGGAGAAAGAGACCAACCCCACCTGACTAAAACCACCTTTCAGGAAGTTGCAGAGAGTGATAAGGTCACCCCTGAGTCTCCTTTTCTCCAGGCTAAACAACCCCAGCTCCCTCAGTCATTCCTCACAGGGCTTGTGTTCCAAGCCCCTCACCAGCCTTGTTGCCCTCCTCTGGATGTGCTCCAGCATCTCAACGTCCTTCCCAAACTGAGGGGCCCAGAGCTGGACACAGCACTCAAGGTGTGGCCTCACCAGTGCCAAGTACAGGGGAAGAATGACCTCCCTGGTCCTGCTGGCCACACTATTCCTGATACAGGCCAGAATGCTGTTGAATTTCTTGTTGTCCCCATGGGTGACAGGGCTGGCTTTCCAGCACATGTACATCCTTGCCTATTGCAGATCGAATGGCTGCTATCACCTGCTGTGTGCACTCCCAGAATTCCTGCAGGATCACTCACTCCTCATGTCTCCGCCCTGAAGTTTCACCACTCAGGACCCTTCCACCACCCATGGCAAGCAGCCATGGAGCCACAGAAGCCAGGACAACAGTAAATTTTGAGCTCTAGCAAAGCAAATTTTGGAGTCAAGATGAGGGAAGATCCCCCAGTGCCAACCAGCAGGGCTGCTGCCCTGAGGAGCATGCCCAGGAACTGGACAAAGCATACATTCCAGCTCAGATCCAGGCTTTTCACACAAAGTGCCCCTTGAAATGCTGCTCTCAGGAGAGTGTGGAGCACACCAGCACAGGACACAGCCCACACCTGCTGTCAGGGTTCCAGGACAGCCATAGGTTTCAACTACCTCAGTGAGACTCAGCCAAGGACCCCCATCCTGTCACCCCTGCTCAGAGGTCTATGGTCCTGGTGGAACTGGAGAGAAAGGTAATTAGGCATAATTATGGCAATAAACTCAATTGTTGAGGTACTTTATAAGTTTTAAGTACCAGTCAATGTTTCTGCAGCTGATTGGAATGAAGAACAAGAATAATTTACAGCTACCTGTGAATGTGAGATGGTTTTTTTTTAATGTGAGAATTCCAAGCATAGTTTTTCTCTTGCAATAACTACAGAAAGCACTGCATGATTAAGGTTTTCCCAGCAATTAGAAAGCTGCATGGTATTACAAAAGTGTTTTACATCCACACTTTGCCAAACCAATATAGGCTGTTCATGGTTGCCAACAAATTCCCCATGTAGCCATAAGGCTTTGTGTGCTTGGGTTGTTCATCCCTCTGTTCAGGCTGCATCTTACTCCTTGGGGTCAGAAGGGAACATGGGATTCCACTGAAAAAGGAGGCTTCCAGGTGAGCACTCAAGAAAAGGTGTGTGGTTTTGTGGCTATTAAGAGCTGCCTTTTTAGCCTGAAAATTTTCTCACACCATCAGAAGCATGAAAGGCAGGCAGGAAATAGACTCAGATGGTTGATTTAAATATCTTCCAATTTTTTTTGGGAGAGATGTTTCATAACATTTATCAGTTTGATTTCTGATCTCCATTTTCATGGGGCAAGACTTGCAAGTGCTGTGGAGAAACCCTACATGCCACCTGGTTACTCAGAAGGCTTCTCAATTGCTTCTTACGTTAGTTTCCCTTTTATCCCCTTTCCCTTTAAAGGACACTCAGAGGTTTAGGCAGTGCAACCTACCTGGGACAGGGACATGAGCAGTAGCTGAGCCAGAGCCTGCCCTGCAGCAGGCAGCTTCCCCTCCCTGCACATTCTCCTGCCACAGCAGTATGCTCTGCAATTTCCTGTGTTTGTCAAGCCCTGAGGGATGCTACAGAGGACTGTCGACCAGAAATGTGGATTTCTTTTCCAGAAATGACACAACTTATAAAGCCACAAACTCACTCTGCTGCAATGCTTCCCTTTCTGCTATACAACCATATGGCAACAAAGGTTAAGCCCAAAGATTAAACATCACCAATTTTTTCTTCCATATGCTAGATTAGAAAATAGTGATGTGGAGTTTATAATATTTGATGGGAAATGTTTATTTATCCATAACAGCTGCAGGAATGGATTGTGATATCGGTGAGAATGATGTACCCAGATAAGAGGAGGAAATAACAATTGTAGGCATTTTCTAATCGGTGCACAAGCTGTGATCATACAGCTTTTACAAAAAAAAATGGAAACCAGCAAAGCTGAAATGCATGTAAGACAAAGAAAATCACAGACAACTGATTCAGTAGCAAAGTTTCTTACTCGCAGCTAAAGATCTATTCACGAGGCAAGTGCCTTTTGTCCTGCAGCCATTATACTGTAAGCACCAGAGACAGCCAGGCTGATTGAAAATCTGTCTGCTCCAAGTACATTGTTCACTGAACGCAGTCCTGGTTACATGTCATGACTGAAAGCCTTTCAGCAATTACAGCTCCATGTTCCCAGATGAATCATGCTCTGGTGTTAGGGAAATACTCAGCTGACACCAATAGCTGCTTTAGAATTAGACTGGGACTAAGTACTGTGGGTATGAATGAAAGCAGGACAAAGAATATTTGAAATGCTGAAAAGTGACAGGATAGCCTTGGTATTTTTGGCTTAGGGGTGTGGGAGATAAAGATTTTCAAGTAAAGAAAAAAAAAAAGAAATGCCATAAACACGCATCTCCAAAGTCTGTAGGAAAAGAATTCAAGCCTTGAGAGAATCTTCAAGCCTAAAAGACAGGGATGAAAACCAAAAATCCCAGAGGTAATGACCAGAAATCTATCTGCTGGCCCTAGAAAGGAGGGACTCTGTGACACAATCTCCCACAGTGATGAGTTTGAGCCCACAACTTGTACTGCTCTATTCTTTTTCAGTGCCTTGCATCTGTCAGAGACTCTTCCTTCCTAGATACATGTCAGCCCTCTGAGTGCTCCTCACTGTCTTTGTTATCTCTCATGACCCTCCATTTTCTGGCTCTTTCCCTGTTCTCTGTGCATGTGCTGACTACTTTTGCTCCCACAGATGAGCAGGCTATCTCCAGGGGTAATCCAGGGACAACAAGTGCTACATAACAATCTTACCTTTGGCTCTTGATATCTGAGCAGCTGCTCATCTGGGGATATGAAATTTTTGGTCCTCAGGACTGCCAAATTGGAGCTTTTCTTAGAGCACCACAAGTTCAAAAAACTTACACACACAAAAGGAAACCTGGTAAGCGCATGGGACACATGAGCGTAATTTTTTCCTAGGAAAGAATAATAGTTCCTGTATTGGTCATAAACCCTGGTATTTCCTAGCACTGCCTGAAATAAAGGGTAAAATAGCACGGGTATGTCAGTAAACTGTTGCAGGTATAGCAGTGCTGGTCTCCAGTGGGACCAGGTTGGCTCTAGTCACCACAGCCACTTCTGTGCCCACTGTGGGGTGCCTCCTGTGGGGTGACCCTCCATCTGTCCCCATGCAGGGTAGCAGTTTCCTTCTCCACAGAGGGTCACAGCAGACTGCTGCCCTCCAGCTGAGGTGCTGCAGGGCTCCTCCCAGCATGGCAGTTTTTGACTGTGTGTGGCAGAGGCAGAGTGCTACCAGAGAGAGGGCATAAGGAGGGACATGCTGTGACATCCTGCTGCTGTGCTGTGGGAGTTCTTCACTAACATCTGAGACCATCTCCCCTGTCCAGTCCACCCAGAGCTGGACTTAGCTGGAGCTCTTAGTGCTTCCCTATTTTAACCCAAGTTGTACTGGCTAGTGAAAGTCCTATATGCAGTCACTCTCCTTTTGAAGTCAATTCCTTTTATCATAAAATCACAAACTCATGAAATCACAGAATGGTTACTGCTGGAAGGGGGTTCTGCAGGTCATCTCGTCCAACCCCCCTGCTAAAACAAGTTTATCTAGAGCAGGTTGCCCAGGATTGCATACAGACATTTCTTGAATATCTCCAGTGAGGGAGAATCCACACCCTCTCTGGACAACCTGTTCCAGTGCTCAGCCACCTGCAAAGGAATGAAGATTTTCATCATGTTCAGGTGGAACTTTGTGCCCATTGCTCCTTGTCCTGTCACAGGGCACCACTGAAAAGATTCTGGCACCATCCTCTTGACAGCAGCCCTTAAGCCCTGTATGCATTGATGAGGTCCCCTCTCAGCTCCAGGCTAAACAGGCCCAGCTCCCTCTGCTCTTCCTCTGAAGAGAGATGCTCCAGTCTTCTAATCTTCCTTGCAGCCCTCTGCTGGACCCTTTTCAGTAATTCCTTGTCTTCCTTGAAATCAGGAGCCCAGAACTGGACACAGGACCCCAGACGGGGCCTCACCAGAACAGACTGATGGGGGAGGATTACCTATGATCTTTAAAACAGTCTGAGTCACTTCAATGAACAAGCTCTGCAGGACTCTAGTTATTCCTGGAATTCCATGGTCCAGCAGAGGTTACACTGCCACTAGGAAGATTGCTCCATGGCTTTGCCACAAAAAACAGTTCTGTAGGGTATAATCCCTGGCTCCTCTTTGTCTTTCAAGTTATGTTCACTTATATGTTCTCTGCTTCCTAGGAGAGAAAAGGCTTCCTAGGCTAGGAAAATGTCAAGAGAGCAAAGTTTTATGTATCAACTGATGATTTAGAGATCAGAGCCCTGCTCTGGAGAGGAAATTAAATAAAATATGGATTAGTTTCTGTTGGCATCCTTTTCATAGACCTCCTCCTACAGCATCTTGACAGTACAGTTGGCGTTTCAGTGGAATGGTCTCATAAAACAGCAAACCCGACAGGACTACTAGATTATGGAAAATATTTCTAATAAATACTAATGACCACTTGGGCTGTGATCTTGCATTTGGCACTTACAAAGCTCTTTACACTCTTAGAAGTTACTGTAATTGTCATTTATATCTCCAAACACTTCTTGAAGGCAAGAAGACACAACCCAAAAAAAGGGCAGAGTCTACTGAGAAAACTTAATGTTTGAGTGGTCTTCAATGAATATTTTCCACCATCAAAGAAGCCATACCTGAAAGAGAGCTCTGTGCTTAGAGGAGGACAGGTCACAGAATCACAGAATTAATTAGCTTGGAAAGCACCTGGATCATTGAGTCCAGCCTTTGATCACCATCCTGTCAGCTTCACCACGGGGCACTGACTGGCACGGCCAGTCCCCTCCAGGGACAGTGACTCCACCACCTCCCTGCATCGTCCAATCCAATCACCCTTTCTTTATAGAAATAATTCCTAATGTCCAACTGAAACCTCTCCAGGCACAGCTTAAGACTATGCCCTTTCATCCTGTCCCTACTTGCTTGGGAGAAGAGGCAGACCCATGCTTAGCTACAACCTCCTTTCAGGTAGCTATAGAGGAGGTGTGAAGGCATGAAGGTGTGAAGTACAGGGCCTGCTGACCTCAAGATGAGTTATAATACTTTGGTTGCAAGGGTTTCTCCCTTACAATAACTACTGGTGACTGTGCAGAAAAGGCATTGGAATTTCTCTTCATCATGTACAGGACCAGATATTGGGGTGACTGAAGCCTTTGAATGAGAAACTGGATTACAAAGAAGACCCTGTTTTAAGGAATCACCAAACACTAACAAAATCTGGGAAGCAGAATTGTCATCTGTGCTGTGCGCATTAGTAAGCTTTCACCTTAAGGACAGTCTCGAGTCAACAAAAATGGGAAGGGAGCTCATATCAACAAATGTGAGGTCATTATAAAGTCCTTGATGGTTTTCATAGGAAGGACTTGTTTTTCTTACTGAAAAACTACAAAGAGACTCAGCTTCCTAATGTAATGCTCATAACAGCTCATACTTTAGCAACAAGAAGGTGACACTTGTAAGAGCTGAACTTCTCCTGTCCCCTGCAAGGGAGAAGGCTGGAAACATGGGACATGTGTCCAGAATATTGGCTTCTGCTGTGACACTGTGCTTCATTTTGCTGTCTTATCCCGTAGAGAGCCAGCCACTTGTTCATGAATCTCTGCTTTCTGAAGTTATTCCATTAAGCGTTCATAACTTTCTGATAGAGTTAGATAATAGTTTGAGTTGGAAGGAACCTTTCGACCTGTATGGGCAACCAGTGCCAGTGTCTCACCATTTTCCTAAAAAAAAAAATAAATTATTTCTTTAATCTAAATAGACCCTCTTTTAGTTTAAAACCATTACACCTTGGTCCATCCACAAGCTCTACTAAAAAGACTGTCCCCATCTTCAGCCACCCCATTTGTCTTTGCAGTACAGTTAGGTAGTGTGAGCCCTCATTGCAAACAAAGTGATTAAAAATAAATGTTTAAATTTTATGGATTTGAAGACTATAACTAATTCTATGAGTGCTTGGGGCTTACAGCACTCTGCTGTGATAAGAAAAAAATATATAAAAATTTTCTTATCAGTAATTTCCACAAAGCTGTGCAACAGAGCAGGTGGGGTTTGCACCTAGAGCTTTGCCTTGACTAACCTGCCTTTGTACCTTGATGTTTTCTCTGCAGTCTGGTCTGTCAATCTCAGGCTAGCTGATAATACTGCTTCTCCAAGGGGAGCCACATGCACTGCCTCTATCAACTGTAGCCTGGGGAGAACACACTATCAACAGCAGAAAGCTGTGTGGATCAAAATCAAAAAGAGGAACACTAATGAATGAATGAGAGTGTTGGCAAGGCAGTCTGTAACATTGATGCTATCTGGGAGAAATGGCTGGCTGACTTTGCCCAGCTCGAAGAGACAAAATGCTTGAGAGGTGTAGCTCCATTTTACAGGACCACTTCATACTCATTACATTGGAATCAGTTTGCTCTAATACAACATTAGCAGAAATTGAAGAGGCCTCCATGATACAGCAACAGCAGCTTCAGTTCCTGCAACCCCTCCAACAACACAACAGAGGGAGCAGACCCAGCAAGATCCTCTTCCAAAACCACTGGCATTACAGATGCTACACAATTTGTCTTAGAAATGTCTCAAGTGCAAGGTGATTTGGAGCAAGAGTTTTAGGAGTGTTGCTCGGATAGCAATAAAGTGTTATAGCAGGCCCTGATTTAGGCATAAATTGATAAAAGGGACTTAAGTCTCCTTTTTACCTTCTGGAGCCAAAAGCAGTGCCAGGACCCTAGGTCTGGCTCATGCTGCATGATGGGATAGAACTGCCCCTGTAGAGAGTCACTCTACTGAAAACTAAGGTATTTCAAAACCAATGTCAAATTATTTGTAATTCCTGGGTTTAGGAGCTTGTCTTGCTCGTAGCTTGGAAGAGGCAGTCAAAATTACTACTACTGCCAACTGCAAGTGAGCATGAGTCTGTTTGGTCACATGTGAAGAAAAGGAGCCAGTTGACAAGAGTTTCAATACTAAGAAGTCTTGGTTCATGTACCTTTTCAAACTGGAAACAAGAAGCCCATTTTTGTACTGCTGCACTGGCCATCTGCAGCACTGACTCAAATGATCTTTACAGGCAGATTTGTAAGCAAGAAGAGAGTAAACAGCAGTTTGCCTAAACACAGGCATAATTATTCCAGCCACTCCTCAAGGTTCATTTGCGTTTTCTTCTCCAGCAGTTATTTCTACCCACAGTCTCCACAACTGAAAGAAATCTGTTTGGTTTGCCCAGCTTCATTTGTAAAGAGAAAAATACAGAAAAAGCCACACAAGCAACCCTGAAAAGCAGCAAAAGACATCTGAGTAAACTTCTGAAAGGTAACCTCAGAGTCAATGATGAATTTGCATTTAAAATGGATATTGAAAACATTGATTTTGCAAAGTACTTGCAATTACTTGGAGTACAACTTGTGCCATAATTTAAAGAGTTCCACAGAAGCAGCAATATAAGGTGATGCAAACAAAGTTATACATAGTGGAGAAAACACAAGTCCTAAGTATGCAAATGCATGGTAATAATCAAACATTTGGTTTAAAAAGTAAAAAGCAGAAATACTTTGGTCTTATGTACTTCAGTTCCCAAACTCTTCAGAAAGCCCTTTATCAAAAAGATAATAATTTCTTTTATACCATGTCAAGTATTAAGTGTTATTAGGAGAGTAAAATATGATTTATTGATGGAAAAATTGAAACAAAATGGCACATATCCAGGGATGGAAAGTGTTTTTTCTGAGGGTTATTCTGTTTTGAAATAAAATAAAGAGGCTAAGATAATTTTAGGGTTTCTCTCATATAGTAGGAAGTCATGAAGTACATTTAAATTCTTTTAATTTTGCCTGGAAATTCAAGTTTGGATTTACACCTCCATTTGACAAATCCAAGAGGGAGGGAGAGGAAAAAATCACGTAGTAAACTTAGAACTAAGCCGAACACTTAATCTCCCCTTTGTTGAACGATCCAGAACCTCGGCTGCAAACCTCCTTGCACATGGGGCGGAACTCTCTGGACGCCTGCAAGGGCCACGCTCGCATTTCAACACCGGCAACCTTGGCGAAAGCGATTGCTGATTTAAATGTCCCGTCCGCGCTTTCCACCTCAGAAGTGCCCTCCGTGGAGCGAGCCGAGGCAAACATGAAGTAGTTGTCCTTCCACCCGGCAATATCCGACATCCCCCCACCCTGTCCCGCCGCCGCCCGTCCTGCCTTCACCCCGGCCCTTCCCGCAGCGGGGATCGGGGGCGCCGGGCTGCCCTTACCTGTGCCGCGCCCTCCCTCGCAGCCCCTTCTCCGCCTTCCTCCCCCTCCACCGGGGGTCTCGCTGCCGGTCCGGGCAGCGCTGGGGGCAGGACCCTCCAGCTGCGGCCCCCGGGAGATACGCCGGGGCCGCTCCAGATGTTTGCGACGCGGACGCCCAGATGTTCCCCTGGCGGCCCCGCGGGGGGCGGGTGTTCTCCTCCCCGCTTGGCCGGGAAGGACCCAGAGAAGAGCCAAAGGAAAGGGGCTCGGGGAAAGCGAGGCTTCAGCGGGATGCGACGCTGCCCGCCCCCTCTCCTGCCCCGCTTTCTCCAGGAAAAGCGGCCGGGACCGGGCAGGGCGGGCGCGGGGCTGGCGGCCGGAGACAGCGGCTCGCAGTAGCCCGGCTGACGAGGAAAAATAGAAAAAGTAGAGAGTCTTTCAGACATACAAACCTTCCTTTGATCGCTGCATATAACAGAGGCCTTTTTTAATTTACACACACACACCAACAGCAGTGGTTTTCTCCACGAAAATCAGCACCCCGTGACTGTCATTCCTGTAATTTAGCAGGAATTTATGGTACAGCCCTGAATCCAAAAGAAGAATGTCTAAAAATAAAATTTAAAGAACAAAACCATGGCTTTATTTGCACGTCATCCTGTAGTAAATCACATAAGTGACATTACAGAATCATTCACAGTGTAACGAAGGGCATCTCACACTGCACCACCTCTGTTACAACTACCAACAGAGAACACCAGTGAAAGCCACAAATTTTTCATTGTGGAAAAATCCTCCTTTGAAGTATTTGCCAGGAAGTTGTGATAATCAGCTTTTGAAGCTCTGTTTAAACTATGCCAGAAGACTCCCTTGACCCTTTTCCATTCCTGTCAGCATCAAGATCTTGTGTTGCCAAATTCCCCTGTGGCTGTAGGAATAAACAAGCCGAGGTGCAACTCTCCCTACCAGTAAGTCACGACTTGGACTGAATTCTGAGACACCTCCCTTCAAGTCCCATAATTTAAGATTTCTGCTTTTCATGATCCAGAAGCTTTTTTGTGGAAATTTGTGGAAGAAATCAACTCCATGTAAGGATTAAAACTTTTTCATGCTCACTTATCTTCTCAGGCAGCTGCATCCATGCCTGCTCTTTAGCACAAAGTGACACTTTCACTCTCAGATAAATAGTACTCCAGCAAATACCCCTCAGCATCTGGCAAGCAGATGCCTTTGCAGATTGGATGATGTAATGAGTACAGAGAAAAGGGCAATATTTCCCAGAAGGACCACCTCTTTGTAAACAGTGCTTCAGAAATGCAGCCTCTAAGAAAGCTGCTTCCTGGTCTGAGTGACTTTTTCTGCTTTTTTTTTTTTCAGATTGCAGAACGCATTTTACATCACATTAATCCCTACCTAATGGATATCCTTCTCTTGCAGAAGAGTTTTCAGTTAGACTGAGCTAAATCAGTCAATAATAGTGATCATTGTAATTACCTCTTCTATTTACCACTGGTTTGATGCTTGTCTTGGCAGTGGAGCAACAATCGCTTCTTGGGATTCCTCATTTCCATCCACACTTAAAATGACTTAAAAGTCATTCTAAGTGACAACCAATGTTGCCAATGTAAAAGACTCCAACTAGCATTCCCAGGGCCCTGCAGGGATCCTGCATTTTGCAAGTCAGTAACCACAGAGAGATGCATGCATAAAATATTGCACAAAACTGTTGGAGACTATGGAAATAACAGAACATTTTTTGTGATGTTTTTACCTAAGGTAAACAAAAGGCTGACAGTGCTGCCACATTCAGTCAAGTTCAGACCTTCCTTCATTTTGACCTTACTCTTTTTGCCTTATTCCAAAGTTAGTTAGGAAATTAATTCAACACTCCTGTCACAAATTTAGGATCCATGTTTGACACACAAGCAGGCAATTGAACTCTTCTCTTACTGGAGGAATGGTTGTTCTCTGCTGATATTGAGCATTGCATTGGAAGCAAGGAACTAAAATATTATTTCAAAGCAAAGCCTAAATGATGTGAGATTAATTTGCAAGTAGTGCTTTCCACAGGAGTTAGCTTAATGAAACATCACATGGTCAAATGCCTGTGGATCCAAGACCCACAGGTCTATTACATTGCATTTAGTATAGTGTCCAGTGCTTTCACTTTCATCAGAGTTATCAAAAATACCAGGCATTAACATCAGCCATGAAGTCACACATCTATGCCTTGATGCAAATAATTCATGAGCACATTACAGACAAATTAGAGCTGTAGATGTTTTAGGATTATTGTAACATCTGCATTTTGGCCCAGAAGACAAGACAGTACCTAGGGGCAGGTGAGATGGCTTCAGCCTGGGCACTTGAGGGAACACTACTTTACAAATCCAGACTTGTTTCTGGGTGAAAACTGAAGTGAAATGTTGATCTACTTCCCTGAACACTTGGAGCCCAAGGTTTGTGTTTGCTGTTTGTAGGTATCTTTGTAGCATCACACATAATTTATAGGTGAGGGAGTGAAGGCCCTCCCACCATATAAGTTAAAAGCAGGTTCAGGACCATCTGATGAAGGTGAATAGCCATGAGTGTCTGGGACCTGGTGAGAGGTGTCCTGAGAGGACTGGCTGATGTTGTTGCCAAGCCACTTTCCTTCATATTTGAAAAGTCACAGTGGTCAGGCAAAGTCCCCAGTGATTGGAAAAAAAGGGAAACATTGCTCCCATTTTCAAAAAGGGGAGAAAGGAAGATATGAGGAATTCTTTACTCAGAATTCTTTACTGTGAGGGTGCTGAGGCACTGGCACAGGTTGCCCAGAGAAACTGTGGATGCCCCATCCCTGATAGTGTTCAAAGCCAGGCTGGATGGGGCCCTGGTCTAGCAGAAGGTGTCCCTGCCCATGGCAGGGGGGTTGGAACTTGATTGTTTATAAGGTTCCTTCCAACCTAAACCATTCTATGATTTTATGAAATGTACCATAGAAGTGTGGCTGATAAAATAACAGCTCTCTGGATAGAGTGCCCAGAAAGCTAAACAAATAATTCTGGCTTTCCAAAGTTCATGCAACAGTTGAATAGAGAGAAATACATGCACTTGCTATGACTTCAGAAAAAAACACAAACATTGACATTCTGGTTTTAATACAATTTGTAACACCAAAATAAATAAAAAGTGAATTTGAATACAAAGACCCATATTATTAAAGTCTATCCTTTGGAGTGCTATTAGGGATATTTGCTCTTGCATTGATTTTGAAGGTAAAAGTTTAAATCTGTAAAGTTTAAAAATGCTTCCAGGCCTAATCCTATCATCTGGGGGGGGGGTGTGTGTGTGTAAGAAAAGTAGTTACATCATATATTAAATTTTAAATGTTTTAAATGTTAATAGTTATTAGCTATATTTATGTTGTCTGCTTTTTGGGTTTTTTTATGAGTAGCCTATAAGACCTTTGTAAGAAACTTTCAAAAGGAAGATTTTTTCCAAGTTTGTACCCTGTCCATGCAATTTCTCAAGCTGATTTCTAGCATATAAAAAATGCACCCCGCCTTATGAAAGTCTTTCATCTAGAACAACATGCAAAAAAAGTCATGGTGATAAAAAAAGTCAGCAGAGCTCAACATTATCTGCATGAACAGAGGAACTGCAGGAGCATTTCCTGAAAGAATCTATAATTCACAGGTCATTGGCTATGGTTCAAGTTGATCAGAGTCCTTTGAACTAGTCTAGCAATTTGGCACGGAGAATCTAGTGTAATAAAGCCAGAAATGCCAGGAGTAGTAACAGTAAGAACTTTCTCCCCAGACATTCCTATCCCTTTATTATGATGGAGAATGGAGAAATCTGGGAAAAGCAGAAAGTAGTTTCCAGGTTCCAAAAGCTTTTCTTCTCAGAGTTTCAGTTCTTGAAGCAAATGTCTCAACCCTGAGAGCTGTGCAGGTGAGCTTGTCTGCAGCACTGTGCTGCATTTGTGTATATGTTAAACCATTACACAAATGCATAAAAAAAAGATTGAACCCTGTCCCCACAGTGCTGAGCAGGAATCTTTGCTTTTCCTTGTCTCATTGGGTATCAGCTAAATGAGAGAAAATATTTTTTTAAAGCTGCAAATATCAACATAAAGCTCTGAAAATCATCTCTGAGAATGTGGAATGGCATTTCTTTTTACTATGCTCCAGCTCATGATGCAAATTTCGTGTTAGAAAACGAGAGATTATTCATGCTGATGAAAATGACCTGGCATATTTTGATGAAGGACAGTCAGCAACAGAATAGTCAAACAAGTTTACAAGATGTAACTTCTAAATAGCATCAGGCAGTGGAGAGCTCATCTGGTGTGCTCACTCAGAGTCAAATATCAAGCCAAGTCCTAGCTTATCTGGGACATGGAAACCTAAGGCAGAGGACTGTGGGGAAATGGAATAATCAACTAGCAAAGGAAATAAATGGCAGCTGAAAGAACTAGAAACTCTCCCTGCTTCTATCAAGTTCCTTAGTCACATCTAGGTGAGATATCTGCATGTCTGGCTTATGGTTTCTTGTTTTTAGACACCTGGTAGGAGACATTTAGGTTATAGACTGATAGAAGTACCCAGCACTCAGAACAGCAAATGAAGTCTGCTACATCACATAGTTAAATCATAAAGTATTTGAACAAATGCCAGAGCAAATGGAGTATTCAAAAAAAGTCATCAAATCATAATAAAAAGTTCCCAGTTCCCTGGAAATAGCAGCTTCTCACCTTTAGGCACACTGTGGTGATAAATAGTCAGAGGCTGCAGGGAAGCCACCCCAGAAAACCTCATGAAGAAGCTGTCAGCGCCGAATTCAGTGCAGTGTCTGGGTTAGGTGGTGATAAATGGGGCTCTTAGTCACACACTTGATCCAGGAAATGCAGAGACCAGCTTCATTCCCAGACGCTGTCCTGCGTTTACACTAAATGAGGCACTAGTCGTGTGGGAAAAATAGTATGCAGCCAAACAATTAAATCATGTCACATAATACACATTGTGTGGGGGAAGGGAAAAGGGGGCCGAACTATCCCTCCAAAGGCAGCCTCAGGTCTGGATTTGTGCAGCATTTGAGAGTTTAACTTTGTAAACCTAATGGTTCTTTTCATATTTGTTAAAAGTTGCAGTTTTATCTTCCTCATTGTTTTGTTAATTTTTGTTCTCTCAGTCTCTTTGGCTCACTTGCTGACGTTCTGCACATACCTCGGGTGAGTCAGGATAGTTAGCTGGGGAAAACCAGCGGGGTGAACAACCCTCTCGACAGAGACACGGGACAGAAAGAACAGGATGGGGAAACCAGCCAGTTAAGCAATGATATGAAAAACACCAGCGGTAGCCCAGCCTAGGGAGAAAGAGGGAAAAATGCTTTTTCAGCAGAAGAGGAAAAGTGAGAGCAGGAGCACAACTGTGGAAGGTGAGCATGGAGTGATGAGGAGGTTGGAAATCTGGTGTCACTGCATAGGCATTGCCTCCTGTGACCCTTCTCCCTTGGCTCTTCTGCAGCACAGCAGGAAAATGTCCTCCTGTTTGCCATGTGTGGTTGTTGTACCAGTCTTCATCCCACGGGACACCAGGGTCAAAAAATCTCTCATGCACAAAAGCTCCCCCAACACACACATTTATCACTTACAGGGAAAAGAAAGAGCCATAATAAGGAGGGAGTCCATCCAAGTCACAAAAGTCTCTGTGACCAGGTGCAATATTCCCAGGAGACAAATACTTTCCCCTCAGTCACTGCCCTCCCAACCAGTTTCTTACAGACATGCCCATGTGTCCTGTCTCACTGGGAAGGTGATCCTTTGGGATCACTGGGAAATGGATCCTTTGGTCTCCTGGCTGGCTGTCACTTAGGGAAACTTTGACCTCCTAAAATATCTGAATTTACAGAGCCCCTATGAGCCCAAAACACCTCTTACAAACCAGCTTGCTCCCAAAGGCAGTTCTGGGCTCTCTCCACCACACTCCTCCCCAGGGATCAGTGGAGTCACAACCAGACCACCACAGGAAAAAGTTCAGCCTGAGCTTCTCACTTCTGGTGTCACCAACTCTGGTCCCAAGCCAGGCACAAAGTCACAGCTGCAGAGGTGCTTCAGCAGTAATTCACCAGGGTTCTCCTCCTCTTCACTTTAATCCCGAAGTCCAGCAGGCACTGCCACTTCCACGGTGCAGACTCCCACTCGTTCCTGCCTTTTCACAAGATTTCCCACAGCATGGAAATGTCCATCTGCCCATGGGTTAGAATATATTGACATAGACACAATATCAGCACAGGCACACTTGAACATGGGTTTGAGCTTGCAAGATGAAGTTGGATACAAATGGGGTCACAGGCAATCATCTGAGCATCTCTGTAGGAAAAGGCTGTTGTAGGGAAGCTGGGGATTGACAGGGAAAAGGCTGTTTCTGAGCAAGAAAGTTGACAGAAAGCAGAGAAACCCAGAGGCAGCTTGAAAAGTAATAGTTTGTGGCCAGGCAGAAGGAGAGAAACCCACAGTACAGGACATTTCTGGGAGATGCAGATATACAAATGTTTAATTGTCAGCACATGTCTGGGGGGGGGGTATATATGCATGTATATATGTATAGTGCATATGTTATATAAATATACATTAAATGCTATTTTGTACCTTGGTGAACAGGCACAATAAAAATGAAATGACCAACTGATTTAGTAAGCCAATGATAAGTGTAAAAGGGAAAGAAGCTCAATTCTGATTCCGTGTCTCCTGCTGAAGTTCCCAGCCAAAGCATCATTTTTCAGTTGCTATCAGCTTTGTTTTGACTTCCCTGTGACTTTGTTTCTTTTATGAAATACAGTTGTTTTACCTGTTTTTTGTTTCTGAGCAAATACACACATTTACTTGATAGGACATATGAACTGATCCTGCCAATGTATCCATTTATGCTTCACTTCACAGCCACGAATAATCCCCCTGCAATTAGCATATTTGTATGTGCTTGGAGAATGAAGCTCAATATGGCTTTATGAGTCCATACTGCCTCTGCAATAACAGTGAGAGGCCAAGGACTGTAACTCACCTTACCTGTGCAAGGAAGCTGAGTGGTTTAAGACTCCTGCTGCTCCCCAGATGCTTATCTCTGTCCTGCTGCCAGCTGTACCCTCACAGCAAAGCCACCCAACAGGAGCGTGTCCCTGCCCTTTGCCACAGGAGTTCTCAGCCCAGCAAAGCAGCACAAACCTCCCCACATTCCAGACTCTGAACCAGACCAGCCAAAATTGGGGTGGACATGCCACCCATGTCCCTTAGCGGTTGTAGAGGAGAAGTTGCATTTGATTAACAGAGATGTTTTGAAATGTATTTTAAAATATGGCTTAGTTTCAGTGATGTTGCCTGTGAAAAGTACTTGTACTGCTTATAAGAATAAAAAATAAGAAGTTTCTCACTCAGAAACTTCTGTCAGAATAAACCTATTCTTATTTTTCCTATTGTAAGGACTAGGAGAGGTTATCTAGTTGATTAATGATTGTAAGTGAAAGAAGTTGCAAACAGTGTCTTCTGTAGCAAATGTGCAATTTTGATTTACACTGTCCAAGAAATTGTAAAAATATTTTTACTTCTTCCCTAATCACTGGGAAGGAGCTAGGAGGTTTTATCTTCAAAGTTTATATCTGAACTTTGTAAAAATTCACACCACTTACACTAACCTTATAATGCACTGATGTACTGAATAAAGTTTTGATTTCTCTTTTCTTCTGTATTTAGAATCAAGCCTTGAATAGTTCCCCTCTGTAATCCTAAAGGACCCTCTCTTCATCACAGAGGACAAGAACTTGCCACTGACTTTACAGACACACCAGAACATGACATGTGGGACAGGTTGGTTTCTTTAGCAGCAACTTTTGAATACACTGTTAAAAGCAAGTGGAAAAGAGCACTTGCAAACAGGATTTTAATGAAAGAATTCCTGTTATTTCTCAGGAATTTTAAGAGGTGGAGTGTGCTTACCACAGTGGAGCTGATATATTCCCTTCAGAAATTAAGATCCCTGGTCCAAATTATTTACTGGATCATTGGTCTTAAGGGAAGGAAGGTTACTATTGTTAGATTAAGTCCTTTTATCATCAGAATAACTTCAGCAGGATCCAGGTAGTACACTGCTTTATTTTTTTTCCTAGAAGAATGTGTTATCCAGTGCTTTCTATTTTTGCTTATTTGATACCAGACAGAAGAGTATTGAGATAAGATCTGTGTTTTAAAGTACCACTGTAGCACAGCAGTTATGCCTGCTTCTCTCACTCCACTCCACCCCACCAATGTGTCTCGGATGCCACCTACAGAAAGAGTCTCCAAAGAGAGGAGGACTTGGTGCTTGGTGCCTTTCCTGAGGTTATCAATATAGGCAACAACTATACCATAAAATCTATCTCTATTATCATAGAATCACAGAATGATTTGAGTTAAAAGATTGTTTGGTTCCAAGCACTGTGCCATGGGCAAGGAACATTTCAACAGACCTGGTTACTCAGGGCCTCATCCAGCCTGGCCTTGAACACTTCCAGTGATGGGGAGTCCACAGCCTCCATGCACTTGTGAAAAGTTCCTATCCAGATTTCTTGTAAGTCTCCTTTAGGTACTGGCAGGGGCTCTGAGGTCTCCCTGGAGCCTTCTCTTCTCCAGGCTGAACAGTCCCAAAAAACTCTTCAGCTTGTCATCACAGGAGAGGTGCTCCAGGCCCATGATCAGTTTAGTGGCTCATTCCAACTTTCTCGTGTTGGAGGCCCCAGAGCTGGACACTATATCAACTAGCTGGGAATTAGGAGAACTGATTGCTCCCTCTCTGCAGTGCCAGCTCTGAACTGCAGACATTGAAACACCCAGCTGCTTGCAGCTCTTTTGGAGCACTGTGTTCCACTTTTCCACTAATACAGCTATTTAAAGAATGACACACTCTGGTTACAGCAGCTTCAGTGTGGCCCACCATATTCACCTTTGGTCTTTCCATCAGTGCAAAACATTGTTAAAAGCCATTAAAGATAATACTGAGGGTTCTCCCACCTCCTAAGTAGCATCTGGTAATATAGGATTACTGCAGCAGCTTCAACACACAGATGTATCACCTCTCAGTCACCAGCATTCAGGGTTTAGTCAAGATCCTCTACTCTCTATATTGCAAGTAACAGAAAATAAGGCCCTGAGTGTTTGCCATAAGCCCTCTTTTTTAATGCTGTGCATGCAGTGAAGTTCTGTGCTCCTGTGTAGTCCCAAGACACCATGAGAGATTGCACATGGATCCAAATCTTCTTGCTTAGACTGAAAAGAAATTTTAATCAGTCTTAAGTATTCTCAGCTCAGAATTGCTTTGGATTAGGAAACCACATTGCAGTGAGTACCCTGAGTGAGTGATGGACATTATGGTTGATGCCCATTGAGCAGTTGAGACCTGAATTAATGTGAGAGTCCTTTTGTTCCCTGCAAAAGGCATTAAAGAAGTTGAAGTAGCTTCACCTGCAGCTGTGGGCATGTAGAATTTGGCACAATGGAAAAGGAATTCATGAATATATATTGTATATATCCCAAATCCTGGGTTAAACTGCAGTTGCCAGTCTGGCACAGCTGAGAGCAGCCTAAAGTCACTTTGTTCTTCCTGAAGATCTTTTATTGCTGCTGGGACCACTAGAGCAAAGAAATGCCCTAATCATTCCTCTCTGCCAGGCATAAACTCGTGCTAATCTGAAATCACTGTAGCTGCTTTCTGACAGACAGCTTTCTCTGTATAGGAGTCCTCAGGGAGTAGACCCACTATATTTAAAAAGCTTATGAGAAACACTGAATATGTATTTTGTGTACACAGGAAGAGCAGTATATCAAATGAGAGCCATTGCACAATGGTCCAGGAAGGGCTGCTTTTCAAAGGACCAAATCTTAGCATTCACCTCATACCATGGGATATGGCTGCAGGCAACCATGTCCATGAATCCTTCCACTCAAGCTTTAGAGCAAAAAATATAGTTCTTTTTTGATACTTCATTATCAGGAACAGTACTAATTCTCCAGTCTAAGGACTCTCTGTAGGGGCCTCGATGGCTTTTTGATGAAAATTCATGTACAACTGTCACACGTTGGTTGGTCTAATCAATTCACCAAAACTTCTGTCAGTTTAGAAATTCTATGAACTGAAGCACTTTGACAAACATATAAGAAGGACAAGAATGTGGGAGGGGTTCCTGCTCTCCCTTGGGAGACAGCAACAGTGTAGAAAAAGGCTGCCAACCAGCTGCTGCTCTCCACCCCAGAAGAGCTGTCCATCAATGTTTAGCATACTCCCCAGTTCCAGAAAGTTCAGTTATTCTGTTACCCCCATTGGCTCCTGTTAGAATACCACTCCTCCTCTGTACCCTGATTAGTTCTCTGTATGTCACCCCACTCTGTCCCCCCCCTTTTACCCGTTGCCGTTGGCTGTTTTGTACCCTAACCACACCCACTTCTTTGCCCTTAATACCCAGCCCCGCCTTTCCTCGGGGCTTCCGGAGTTCACTCCCTTCTGGAGAGTTCGTGTCCCTCGTTTCACCCTCCTGTTCCTGCGACACTCCTGAAATAAAGCCTCTAGGAATAAAGCCACTTCGGAGCCCTCTCATCCTTACGGTGGAGCTATCCGGGTCCCGCCACATCCTCCCCGCGGACCAGTCCTCTGAGGGTTTTCCCCCAGACAGGCTGGGCACCTGGGTGAAGCCCAGAGGACTTGTATTTTAATACAAGTGGCGTCCCGAACACAGCGACCACTGCCCTGGTCACCGAGGAGCGTCTCCCGTGAGCGTCCGGATCCGTGACCCCGCGCTCCGGGATTTCAAGCGCCGTTTGCCGCCACTTCCAGGGGCAGCTGTACTTCGATTGTTAGAAGGCTCCTGCCTCCTGGCGCTGCTGACAACTTGTGGAGATCCGACCCTGCAGCTTCGGGGGAAGCGCCGGATTTCACGAGATCGGCAGCACTCCACCACCCCACCACAGCTTTCTTCTTTTCGCCGCGTCCCGGTGTTGGTGAGTTTTGCTGCTCGAGGCGAGCAGCTGATGCAGGCTTTTCTTTTATTTTCTCCTTTTGCTTTGGCCGGGGGCCTCTCTTGCAGTGGGAAAAATGGGCAACCGCCTTTCCCCTGCACGACGGGAGTTTTATATCCAAGTTAAGTCCGCCCTTGTGTTGGGGAATGTTTCATTTAAAAAAGGGGTTTTAAAATCTTTTGTTAAATTTATTTTTGAACATTTTCCCGACGTCTCCATGGACGACGTCTTTTCTGTTTCGTTTTGGGGGAAAGTTGAGCGTTACATTTATGATGTTCAGGTTACGGGGAATTTTAAAGTGGGGAGATTTTTTTCAATTTATGATTCTATTTTTAATTTAGTTAAATCAAAAGGGGAAAGTTTGGGTCCCAGTTCTCCTACCCCTCATTCCGCCCCCCCCTCTCCTAACCCCACTTCCCCTAAGGATGGATCGGGAGACAGATCGTGCCAGAATGAGGCACAGGGTTGCTGCCGTCTCCCTGCTGCCTCCCGTCCCACCCTGTCCTCTCCTTGTGTTGGGACTGGCCACCCCAGCACGAGCCCTACCCACTCCCTCGTTCCACGAGTCCCTGACCCCAGTTGTATCCCCAGTTGTCATGGTTGTTCCAATGCTGTTTTAATACCTCAAAATGGCGACGGCCTCGTGGCCGGTCGCCACACAGCCCAAAAGGGCGCCTCCTCCTCACCCCCTCGGGTTCCCGCCACTGTAACATCTCCGCCCCCTCCGTTGGTTGCCGCCATCGCGTCGGGTCCCGCCCCCCATCACGCGTCGATTTCGGTGACGTCGGGACCCTCCCATCCTGCCTCCTTGACCACGCCCCTGGGTGGGCCCCTGGTGGGTGGGACAGGCCTGCTGGAAGGCCACAACCCGGTGGGTGGGTCAGGCCACGACCCCCCTCATGCCGCTCCTGGTTCCCACGCTACCGGAACCGAAAGTAGGCCTAGCCAGAAGCAGGCCATCTTGGCCTGCAGGGTCTCCCGGCACCGGGACCCACCGGCAAGGGAGAGGCTCCGTGCCCTAGCCCGTCCTGCCTCATCCTCGGAAGAGGATGAGGACAGTGACAACCCCCGGCAAACAATCAAGCCAGGGGAGGGCTGGGCCTGGATCTAGGCCGAGGCCATTAAGGATGGGGACCTAGATCTCGCAAGGGATCTAGGTCCATTTGCGACACCAGTTGTGCATAAGAGGGGAAAAGAGCCGAGGTGGGAACAGTTACCATACGCTGAAGTGAAGGAGTTGACGAGAGCCGCAAAGGATTATGGGAGAAATTCTCCCTTCTTTAAAAATGTTTTAGACCTTACCTTTTCGGAACGTTGCCTTGTACAACATGACCTTCGCTATATAGCGAAGGCCCTGCTGTCCCCCACAGAATTCCTTCTGTGGGAGATACATTGGAAAAAATTGATTAAGCCTCTCCTAACAAAGTATGATCTCAGGGAGGTGTTAGGAGACGGCGCGGAGGGACTTGAAGCTTTGGCAGGGGAGGGGGAATTTAGCAGACCTGAGAACCAAATCCTCCTTCCCGAGAATTTGTTAAGTGACATAAGGGACGCTGGGAAGGAGGCACTGCTGAAAATCCCCGATGGTACCACCCCCCTCCAAAACTTTTCATCAATTCTTCAAGGCCCTGATGAAACTTTTATCAAGTTTGTGGACAGGTTAAAGGAGGCCATCGACAGGCAGATTGAGAACGTCGAGGCCCGAGAAGAACTTCTGCAAAAGATGGCCCTGACCAATGCCAACCCGGAGACCAAGAAGATCCTGAGAGCTCTTCCCCAGGATCCAGAGCCTACCATCGCTAAGATGGTAGAGGCGTGCACCAAGGCAACTTCGATGGAGCAGACGGTGGCATTTGCGGTGAGCAAAGGGGTGGGGGAGGCGATGGTAGACCTGATGAACACTCGCTGTTTCGGCTGTGGCCAGTTGGGCCACATCCAAGCGAACTGCCCACACTGGCCGCCAGATAGGTCTTACCACCCTTACAACCCCTCCCCAAGACTAACATACAGGAATCCCCGCTTCCATCGGCCGGGAAACGGAAGGCAGAGCGCGATGATGGGCCGCGCCATGACACCAAATGGCCCGTCCCAGCGCCCAGGGCTGCCATCTCTCCCGGAGAACCACGGCCCCAGCGGTACACTTCTCCGGACGTCCGCAGCCAGGAGGACGGGCTCTGGCTCCTCAGAAGAACCAGGCAACTGAACTGCGCCCGTCACCAAGTCCTCCGGACCAGCCTTCACGTCATGTTTCCAGATGAGGACTTGGTTCGTGTCCCGGCGGGATTCCTGCCACCGCCCTCCTGTGACTACCCCACCACTGTCTTGCTGTTAGGAGACACCGCCAACACGCCGGATGACCTCACCATCATCCCAGAGGTTGTCTACTTCGAGCCAGGGACAGAGCTCACCGTCTCCGTGGTATGTTACCAGCCTCCGTTCTCATTGCCGAAGGGGTCTCCTTTAGCCCTTTGCTACATCTTGCATGTCCACACAGAAGACACCGGCATGGACCTTTTAACGGACCTTCCTTCGGATTTGGACTCTTCGGCCTTTCTTGTACAAAACGTAAGCAGACAGAGACCTATTATTAAGACTTCCTTTGTTTTACAGGGAAAGTCCATCTCACTAGACCTGATGGCAGACACCGGCGCGAATGTTACCGTCATTCCCCAGGCAGAGTGGCCTCGCGACTGGGAACTGGTGTCCCCTTGTGGCACAATCTCCGGCGTGGGAGGTGCTGTCAACTCCCGCCGGAGCAAACATCTGGTATGTGTGGAGGGGCCGGAGGGTCAAGTTGCCACGATTAGGCCTTTTGTGGTAGCTTCCAACATCAAATTGTTAGGTAGGGACTTTTTGTCCCAATGGGGTACCCGACTTGACATCCCTAGTCCTGCGTGGGATTTTTAGTCTGGGCCACTGCGGAGCGCACCTCCCCACTGCTCAATTGGAAAACAGACACACCGGTGTGGGTGGACCAGTGGCCCTTACCACCTGAAAAATTAAAGGCGCTCAATGAACTTGTGGAGGAGCAGGTGCGCCTGGGGCATTTAATACCTTCCACCAGCCCCTGGAACACACCCGTCTTTGTGATTAAGAAACCCGGCAAAGACAGGTGGCGCCTGCTCCAAGACCTATGCAGGGTTAATGATGTTCTTGAAGATATGGGCCCCTTGCAACCAGGCCTTCCCTCTCCCTCCATGCTGCCCTGGGATTGGCAGCTTGCAATCCTTGATATCAAGGATTGCTTCTTTAACATCCCTTTGTATCCCGGAGATGCTCCCAGATTCGCCTTCTCGGTTCCCTCCATCAACCGAGGAGAGCCATATAAACGCTATCAGTGGACCACTCTGCCCCAGGGATTGAAAAATTCCCCTGTGCTCTGCCAAACTTTTGTGGCTCAGGTCCTTTCCCCGGTCCGTCGCCTCTTTCCCGAGGCAATCTTTTTGCACTATATGGACGACATTTTAATTTGCGCCGCTGACGCGACCTACTTGAAAGCGGCCTTGGAAAAGACAATAAAGACCATCAAGGACTCAGGATTCCAAATTGCGGAGGAAAAGATCCAGCTGTCATCCCCCTGGAAATATTTGGGCTTCCTAATCACGGGAAGAACCGTCGCGCCCCAGTCCCTCACCATCAAGGACAACCCTCAAACCCTGCGGGACTTGCAGCAGCTCTGCGGCACCATCACGTGGATCCGACCACTCCTAGGACTCACCACAGAGGAGCTGTCACCGCTGTTCCAACTGCTGAAAGGCAACGGCAACCTGGCATCCCCACGCCATCTCACCCCGGATGCCCGTGAGGCCCTGGAGAGAGTCGCGGCTGCCATCAAGTCCCGCCAGGCACATTGGGTCGTGCGGTCCCTCCCCATCAACTGTGCCATGTGCATGTAAGTCCCCGAACTTACATGCCCTCTTATTCCAGTGGGACGACAGCCAGAGGGACTCACTCTTAATCATAGAGTGGTTGTTCCTCCCACATCAGCCTGCAAAAACGGTTACACCTTTTCCGGAATTAATGGCAAAACTTATTATCAAGGCCCGCCAGCGCCTCCGGACCCTCGCAGGGTGTGACCCAGCATGCATCTACTTACCATTAAATTTGGACCAATTGGATTTCCTCTCACAAACAAATGAAAATTTACAGATTTCGGTAGACAGCTATCCTGGTCAAATTTTAATACATTATCCCAAACACAAACTTTTTAAAGACACCTTGTATTTGGCCCCAAAATCTTTCAAAAGTAAGATTCCATTGAAAGGTGCTCTCACGGTGTTCACCGATGGGTCAGGTAGATCCCACAAGTCGGTGATCACCTGGAAGGACCCGGACAGTCAGAAGTGGGAGTCTGACGTCCAAATAGTTCAGGGTTCCCCCCAGATCGCTGAGCTTGCAGCGGTCGTGAGAGCCTTCAAAAAATTTCAACAACCTTTCAATCTCGTCACTGATTCGGCATATGTGGCCGGGATAGCAGAAAGGGCTGAACATGCCCTGCTCAAAGAAATTCACAACAAAACATTGTACAGCTTGCTCTCAAAACTCATTTGGCTCATCTCACACCAGAAGCAACCGTATCACATTCTGCATGTTAGGTCACACACAGACCTGCCAGGTGACATCACTGAGGGAAACCGGAGAGCAGACGCCCTGGCGATGCTGGCCACCTCCACCTCTGTAAACCCTACAGTTCTAAGACCTACCTTGCCAGATGTCCACATGCAGGCTAAGATGAGCCACGCCTTTTTCCACCAGAATGCTCCGGCACTTTGCCGTCAGTTTAAAATCTCCAAGGAGCAGGCGCGGGCCATCTTAGCCACCTGCCCCAATTGCCAATCCCACGCCTTACCATCCTTAGCGACGGGGGTTAACCCCTGGGGATTGGGGGCATTGGAAACCTGGCAAAGAGACATAACACACTTTCCCTCCTTTGGGCGGCTGAAGTACATCCATGTGTCTGTAGACATGTTCTCGGGGGCAGTGTTTGCCTCCACCCACACGGGGGAAAAAACAAAGGATATCATCAAACACTTATACATGGCTTTCTCCACCTTGGGTGTCCCTAAAACGATCAAAACAGACAATGGACCAGGGTTTGTGTCCAAACAATTCATGGAATTCGTGCAACAATGGGGCATTGACCATATTACAGGTATCCCACACAACCCTACAGGACAATCAATTGTGGAGAGAAAACATCAAGAAATTAAAAAACTACTAGAGCAGCAAAACGATTCGGCCCTTACCACAAGCCCTGTAGAGAGGTTGTGCAAAGCCCTATATGTTCTCAATTTCATGAACTGTTCGGACCGCGAGCCAAACCCCCCGATACTACGCCACTTTCACAATAACACCAGGTCGCAGTTGAAAGAAAGACCACCAGTGCTCGTTAAAGACCCTGAGTCCAGGAACATCAAAGGTCCATACCCACTGATAACGTGGGGGAGAGGGTATGGCTGTGTCTCCACAGAACAGGGCCCCAGGTGGATCCCAGGCAAGTTTATAAAACCATACCGGGAAGACATCGTGAAGGAAAGCCACCCCCTGGACCACTCCCCCGAGACGACAGCTCCAGCGGATACCACCGTCGCCTGGAGTCGGAGGAAAAGGAAGGGAAGCAGATCCATCGACGCCGCCACAAGGACTCTGATAACTAATCGATACTTCCCACCGGCTTGAACAGTTTACCCCCTGACCCCATCCCCAACCATTCCTTACCCTTTCCCGTCCTACCACTTTCCTCACCCCCCTTACCCTCACACCTGACCCCACATTTTTCTGTTTCAATGTTAATTTAAACGGGGGAGGATGGGGATTTGAGGGGACCCTTGGTCTTACTTCTTTTTGTATGTCTGAGTTACTAGATTACCGACCACCCAGATGGCAATTACATCAGTCAGAACACCCCGCAGCGACCGGCTTCCTGCAGCTGCCTTCGTCACCATCTTATGGCTCCACCTGGCAGGAAGCTGGCTCGTGCCACAGCCCAAGGAAAACGTCTGGGTCACGCTGGCAAAGTCTATAGGACAAGAACAGCTTTGCATGGCCATGGGCAGTGTAGACAATCCATTGTCTATGTGCCTGGTGGGAGTCCCCCTGTCCAAAAATGATTTTCCGTTCACAGGGATGAAACTCAACCCGGCGGACTCCTGGATGAGTTGGATGAGGACACTACCACAGGCACCACAGGAACCCCAGGAATTGGACCTACTGGGGTCCACAAGGGTCCACTTTTGTATTTGTTTTTATACTAAGGCCCCACAAACAAAACCAGGGCAAAACATCAAAGACGTAACACCAGCAAATAGAAAATATATCAATGAGTGGTGCAATTACACAAGCCCTGTGTTGTCCGAGTCCTACCCATTCCCTAAGGAGCTCCCTCGGGGTGTGTTTCTCATCTGTGGGGACAGGGCGTGGGCTGGGATCCCCTCCAATATCAAAGGGGGCCCCTGTAGCCTTGGCAAGCTCACGACGCTAACCCCCAATAAAACCCAAATTCTGGAGTGGAAGAAGAAAAGTCAATTGGCACGCAAAAAGTGATTGTATGGTGAATTTGACCCAAATTGCGATTCCGAAATTTATGATTGGAGCGAGGGAAAGAGGGTTGCCGCTTCTATTTTTTTACCATGGTACGCGGCAGCGAAAGCCCTCGGTGAGATCTCTCACCTGGGGTGTTGGATGAGTAAGCAGGCCAACGCTACATCTGCCGCATTATCAGACCTCTTGGCAGAGGAAGAGACCACCAGGCATGCCACCTTACAGAACAGAGCGGCCATCGATTTTCTGCTGCTCGCCCATGGCCATAGCCGCGAGGACTTTGAAGGGATGTGCTGCTTCAATCTGACATCGAAGAGCACATCCATCCAAGCCAACATCCAGCGGATCCAGGCATTAGTCAAAGACTTAAAGACTGAAACCAGGGCTGTGGATGCGGTGAACAAGACCTTCTCCCAGTGGGGTGTTCCTGGGTGTGCCGTGCCAATCGTTAAAGGTTTAATTTGGATTTTGATTATTATTTTCTTAATTTCTGTAGCCTTAACTATCTTTAAGAAAATGTTAACGAGGAACTTGGGGAATGTTTTTTTCAATAAATCAGAAAGGGGGAGTTGTGGGAGGGGTTCCTGCTCTCCCTTGGGAGGCAGCAACAGTGTAGAAAAAGGTTGCCAACCAGCTGCTGCTCTCCACCCCAGAAGAGCTGTCCATCAATGTTTAGCATACTCCCCAGTTCCAGAAAGTTCAGTTATTCTGTTACCCCCATTGGCTCCTGTTAGAATACCACTCCTCCTCTGTACCCTGATTAGTTCTCTGTATGTCACCCCACTCTGTCCCCCCCCTTTTACCCGTTGCCGTTGGCTGTTTTGTACCCTAACCACACCCACTTCTTTGCCCTTAATACCCAGCCCCGCCTTTCCTCGGGGCTTCCGGAGTTCACTCCCTTCTGGAGAGTTTGTGTCCCTCGTTTCACCCTCCTGTTCCTGCGACACTCCTGAAATAAAGCCTCTAGGAATAAAGCCACTTCGGAGCCCTCTCGTCCTTACGGTGGAGCTATCCGGGTCCCGCCACATCCTCCCCGCGGACTAGTCCTCTGAGGGTTTTCCCCCGGACAGGCTGGGCACCTGGGTGAAGCCCGGAGGACTTGTATTTTAATACACAAGAATACAACTAGTATGACAGAATATTGATGCTCTTTGTATCACTTCTTTCTCTTTTTTTCTATCTGACCTCAGGGACAAGACATAGCTGAGAAAAATTATCTTTTTCCAAAGAAATGTAGATACTGACCTGGGATTCAGAAGGATCCTCCTAACAGGAGCAATAGCATCTATCAAGCCAATCTAAAACAACTGTGAAAATGAAAATCAATGTGGTGTGAGCAATGTTTTCTATGATGAATGGGTTTATTTTCACATTTGTTCTCA
Source organism: Vidua macroura (assembly GCF_024509145.1). Classification (NCBI taxonomy): domain Eukaryota; kingdom Metazoa; phylum Chordata; class Aves; order Passeriformes; family Viduidae; genus Vidua; species Vidua macroura. Next base: position 66,320,040 of record NC_071572.1, read on the forward strand.
CAAAATTACCTAAAGCCCTGGCACAACAACTGCAGGCAGGGCATTCTTTATGAAGATTGTTGTATTTCAGTGTTCAATTCTCTCATTGAATGACTAGATTTTGGCTGTAATATCTCTCTGGAAATATTTCAAAACCTATTTGCTTACAACAGTTTTGGCAGAAAGCTGCAATAAACTCAAAGTCCTGTGATTATGATTCATTGCTATGTGAATAATTTCACTTATCAAGCTTGATTATTTCTCTACAGGGTTTTACACTATTCACATGTACACTGAGTGCATTCAGAGCCAGAGCTGTGCTTACCCAAATACCATTTTTGTGCTAAAGAACAAAAACCTGCTGATAAATATTTTAATATTTTTTGTATTTAATATTTTGGTTTTTTTTTTTTTAATAGGTATTATATTCTTCTTCAGTTATACATTGTGGTTGTTTCATTTTTATTTTATTCATGCATTTAAATGTTTCCTATTTTTTTTTCCCCAGAAAGGGTTCTTGTGAGCATGCACATAAATACAGCTGTTACATCATTTTACCTGTGTGGGGTATGGCATTTCATATACCAATAAGTTAAGCAGAACTCAAAATTTAATTCATCCTCCAAATCCTGCTGCAATTAAACAATACCTGAGAAGCAAGCATAAATATTTGGGAATGCCCACCTGACAGATGAGGTAACCACAACTGATGTCTTCTTAGCTCTCTCAGAAAGCACTGGGGTGTAAGTCTCTCTTGCTCTTGAAAGATTTGTATGTACCTACATCCTCTCTTCCCACAGGAGCACTTTCCAGCTAGTCTGAAGTGCTGGAAGAATTCACAGGGATGAGTGTTCTATCAGACAATGGTCTTGTGAGACACAGCAAGTTTAATATTTCCTGCATGGGCCCCTTGAATCACACCAATTTTCCTGCTCATTTGCCTTTCTGTTTTATGTTTTCAATATTTCTTATTAGTGAGCATATGGATTTCTTCATCCCTTTGTCTTCGCTTCCCACTGAAGCCTGGCTTCCTTCATGTCCAGGCTTTGGACTCTGATATAACTTGCAGCCGTCCCACTCTTAGAAAGGGCAGAAAAAGCAAACAGTGTTTCCCCAGGAATGGGTGTTTGTGCAGAAGCTGCCTGCAGCCAGCCCTGTTGCTCTGGGAATTCAGGATGGAATCAAGGCAGTGATTATTTTTTATGTCAGTTGCCACAGAACCAGCGACCTACTGTGAGGACAGAAACCCTCTGGAGTCTTTCTGATAGAAATATCAGATGTGCCATTGCAATCAGATTCCTCTTTGGATGGTTACCTGCCCTCCCAAATGCCCAATTTGTTATGGAATACTTGTTAATGTCTGTGGAGAATGATTTCAGTCTATCATGCAAGATTCAGTCCATCCAAGTAATACCATTGCCTCAGACTAGAAGGGACTGAGCTGGAAAGGGCTGTGGTCTAATCAGCCATGATACAGAGCAAGAGGGAACACTTTTGATTAAATAGAGGGCATTATGTGAAAGCTTCTGTTTGCAGAGTCACACCATGGGGCAGATGGGCTGGTTCAAGAGCACATAAACACTTACAGAGTCTCCCATCAGAGAGATGGGATTTGGTGGAGCACAGAGGAGCTGTTTGTGGGCGCAGCTGCCCAGCTGCTCTGATGGCAGTGAGGTTTCTCCATGCCTTCAGGGAGATGGCAACCAGTAAGTCAGAGGCAGCCACACAGGGCTGTCCTATTTCAGCTCTGTTTGGTGTTTTCTTTCCATCAGGAGTGGTGTACAACCAGCATGTTAGTTTAATGAACACAAGCAAATTCTGCTAGGCCTGTTGAGTTAACCTGCCTGTAAAACAGGAGGAGGCAGCTGATGGCCTGAAATCCAGGCAAAGCTGATGCAGCCATGGCATTCAGCTCTCTCAAGATGTGAGAGGTTGCTACCTGAAAGGATGTGAGAGGTGTTATCTGAGGATCCCAGACACTGCTGGCCATGTTCATTTCTATCCAGACCTTTTGTAATGCAGTCTTCAGATTAAGGTTGTAAAGGAAAAGTCATCTGTATTTAAGTTTTGGCTGACAGAAGAACTTCATAAAAATTCAATCTGGATTGGGAAGGACAGGAACAATGCACAGGAACAACATTTTTCCATTATTAGATTTATTAGTTTATAATATATGTTACCAGGCAAGAAGCAGTTTACAAGCATCAGTAAGGGATCAATTGCTTTCTTATATATCCCCCTAAGCCCTAAACAAAACAAAACAAAACAAAAAAAAAACAAAAACAAAAAAAAAAAACAAAAAAAAAAAAAAAAAAACAAAAAAAAAACAACAAAAACACAAACTCAATCCCTTAATGGATATAAGTGTTACAAAGTTTTAAGGATGCCCTAAGCTTTTAAAGGGCTGAATATTCAAAAGTAAGGCTCTAAGGTAAATTAGTAAGATTTTTGTTAATTACAGAAAAATCACAGGAAGAATATCCATCAGACCTTGACTTTTGCTCATGACTTCATTACTCTTCGCTCTTTTCTTCCTGTATTATCCAAATCAGGCTTTCTCCATACTAGGCCTGGGAAGATTATTCCCAAAGAGAGAAGGGTTGTATCTGCAGAGAACACTGGCACTTTGAAGAAAGGGGAGCATAGGGGGATTGTGGGAGTGTGTATGTGTTTGTGAGCATGTGGAGATGAGATTTACACCTGTGTTCAGGAGATCCTCAGCCAGAGGATCAGCATTTTCCTAGGTCCTGCTCACCATAGACAGCCAGTTTGGCCCAAATTCTGGGAAAGAAAAAAGGGTTGCAATGCCTCATCAACCCCTTGAAGAGATTATATGGAAATATGAGAGACAGAACATCTTTGGTTTTACTGGAGAATTTTCAGCAAGGCTCAGATGTTGATGAAGCAAAAGTAGAGATGTAGCAAAAGAGGTTGGTAGCTACAAGGCAGTAAAGTAGCAAATGGAGAGAGGAAAGGCCACAAAAGATGCAAGGTAATGAGGGTAAAGCTGGGAGAAAGAGTTGTGTGACTGTGAAAATGAGACTGAGGACCTGGGAGAGGGCTGGGAGATGCCAGTGAAAAGAGTCACACTGCACAGTGATAGGAAAAGCAGAGAGAAGTGAGACATCAGGGAGGTGTAGAAGAGCATATGGGCTTCTCTTCTCTTACTTACATAAATTTGGAGCTGAAAGATTGTCAGAGCAAAAAGATACCTGTTTTCAAGACAAATCTAAGTGAATGTCAGGGCCAGGAAGCAGCTGGCTGTTTATGTGTACTTTTTTCTTCCCAAACCTACCAAAAAGCCTGTTTTCAATTAAAAAAAGAAACATACGGCTTTGCATAGCTCTGTAATACATAGGTAGTGGCCTCCTCTTAAAGGAACACATCGAACACTGTTCTGCTGCAATGCTAAATGTACCTGAAATTCTCTTATGGTGGTTAATTTCTAACTTGGATCTTGCTACTGATACACTCCTAAGACAAAGATCATACTTCTAATGACAAAAGTAAAGAAAGGAAGGTAGTAACATGGTGACAGTGATGCAGTTGAAATTTACTTTCATTTTACAACTCAGGGGTTATTCTAGCTAATAGGCCTCTTCTAGTCAAAACAACAAGAATGTTCCCTCTGTTCTTCAGGGGGAGTGTTAAGATTGATTATCTCAATGCATTCTAGCTGCCTGTAGATACATAACCTTTCTGAATGCTTGCTTGTGATGGAAACTGTTCACTGTGTTTTGCAGGTGCTTCTGAACTTTCAGCTTCGTCTCGCTCTCTCCTTGCCTCTGATTTCTCTTCCATTTTCTTATGAGACTTGCTTTTTCTCAAATGCAATTTTTCTCTTTCTTGTCTCTCTTTTGCACCTTCAGGTTGCTAAAAGGCAGGGGAAGAAATAGCAGGGGATTAAAAGAGACTCCTACAAGAATTAAAAAAACCTCATTATTTTATTTCACTAAGTAAGAAAATGTCCCATTAACCTGCCTCACCAAGATCAGCTTTACCATGATGGGCTCAAATTCGAGGCCCAAGCCAGTCACCCTAAAGCTCAGCAAAAAGCAACACACTCAAATACTTTGATTTTACTCTGTATATGATAGGAGGGTCACAGCCTCACTGGACTTGAAGAAGAGAGCAGACAAGAGGGAGAAAGAGTGAGGAGGGGCTCTGAGATTTCAGCCCAGACTCCATGTTTGTTTCATGTGATCCATCTTTACATCCCTGAAGGCTGCTCAGTGCTTGCTACAAAGACTTTGCTGAAAACAAGGTCTGAACACATTTATATGAGAAAAGCAATATGCAGGGAAGCAGATGAATTACCTTTCCCATGCTGTTCACCTGTCTGATCATGGTGGTTTGAATTGCACCCACCGAGCTCTGAATGCAAATAAAATGCTCCATTTGAAGACACAGGTTTAAGCCCACATTTCCTTTCAGATCTCTGACCTATTCCTCACTTCTTTGAGATTCACAACTCCTTCACATCTTCCAAACTACAATTTTGACTGAGGGAATGGCAACAACTTGGTCTGCTTGAAAAACAGATTAAAATAATTAAAGCCATAATTAACACATTGTGCTCATTATACCTAATCATACATCAACTACACACTCACAGACTTTCTAGCCACAGGCATTTTTGAGAAATTATAAATGATAAACCAGAGAACCACTGGTGAATGCTGGCACATGAGGCAATGTAAATTTCCAAATGAAAACAATTGAATAGTTCCTGAAGAGGAAAAAGAAGATTAGGGAATGCACTTGAAATTTTGACCATGGTGTAACAGTGCTATCATCATCATAATTCTGCATATTCTTAGACGATTGGTCATGCAAGGACTATAAGTAAGGGACTGATCATGTAATTATGCTGCCTATTGAAAAGAAATTTTTCCCCCTCTTTTGCTGTGCAAAGAGAGTTGAAAATTACTTTTTCATCCAAATTGTCAGTGCCAAGAACCTGGAACAAAAGGAGTCTTCCTTCTATGGTTATTTGATGCTAATGTCAGGTGTTATTCAAGCACAGCTTTTTGAATGGAGTGACAACTTGATATGGTCTTCCCGATACTTAAAAGTGAGTTAGGATTTATTACCCTTTCTTCCATTGCATGATACAGCAGATACTATGTATCATAATAAAAATATAATAAAGTCAAGACAAAAAGTTGTTATTGGCTATTTCATCAACGCACACCAGACAAAATGCTCATGGCTCTGGACAGAATGATGGGGAGAAGGATGAAATGGGCAGAGAATCCCCTGCTGCCTGCATGCCCTTTCGATGAAAATATGTTCTGCTACTTACAGCAATAGCTGCTGCTGCATCTGTGTGGTGACACTGCAGAAACCAGATGGATGGAGTCCTGAGGGGGAAATGAGAAGCCTCCCAAACACTGCAGTGTCTGGCAGTATTACAGATAACTCCACATAGGTTAAGTCAGGTCAGCAGCAGTGAAAAAATGAGCTGGGTCTTGCAGCAGAAGTGAAGCAAACCTGGGTTTGTATTGTCATGTTTTCTGGCCACAGCCATAGAAAACTCTGAAAACATTGCCACATGAGCCAGTGTGGTGTCTCATTTTGAGGATAAACATTCCTGAATAAGCCTAGACAGTAACACCATATCAAAAATCCTCACACTGATGATACAACTTTAACCTGGTTTGTGCTACTTGTAGTAATTTGAGACCACATAATGTGAGAAATTGCAATTGGAGTTTATTTCTGCACTTCCCCCAGCAAAGTCACAGCAATTACGCAAGGGATGAAGCTGACTTGGTTGGTTGGGCTTTTTTTCTTCCATAGTGATCTTATTACCTACCAAAGAAGCTGAGCGCTTGCTTTTGAGATGCAATTGCTTTCCAAAGGACTCTGCAAATTCCTGAAAGGAGTTTGATCTTGTCTCTGGACATGAGCTGTCTGCTGAAGGTGTTTGGCTTGCCTTCCTGTGGCAGTGGCATTTGACATCTTGGTCTTCTTGAAATTCCTTGGAGCCCCTGAGGTGGCCTGAAGATGAGCCTTTGGCAGAAGCATGAAGTCGTGATGTATGGAGGGAGGAAAGCTTGGCCTGAAAAATAAAAGGTCTTTGTTGACTATTGAATAGTAAAGCAGAACACACAAGGCAGATTTTTTTCTGCCACAGACACTCTCCCAAACAGTGGTGCAAAGTGAAGGACCTTCCCCAGAATTCTGTATCTTTCTTTTTTAAGTGTAGGAGAATCACACTGCCAATAACTTGCTTTCTAGAGGCAGCAGCAGCAGAATTTCCTATTATTCCTGGGTTTGAGGATATAAGTTTTGGCACACAATGAACATTTCAAATGTAAAGTGTGGTGGGTCCTATTGAAACAGAGATTTTTGGAGTTAAGTTAACAAAATGAATTAAGCATTTATAATTTAGCTTGTAGAGTTATGTATTGAATTTTAACCTTTTACTTAAGAAACCTCTGCCTGGTACAAAGGGCATAAGAAAATGCAAATTTCTGAAGCTTCCTGCATAAAGAACAATACCAGAAGAGGCAAAGAACCCAGATAAAGAAGCTCCTCTGTCTCCAAGCCTATCAAGACTGACAGACGTACTCAGATAAGCACCAAAAGCGCATGCGCAGAGAGGAAAAGTTCAAAAGTTCAGCCATGAGGAAGACCACAGTCTTCAGCCTCAGGACCACCGAGAGACCCCCGTACAACCACCACAGCAAACCACTTGTGCCCAGAAGGGCGTGGACTTATTTAGCATGAGAGGCGAGGACAGGTGGGGCCAGGGGTTGAATATGCATGAAAAAGTTGTGCAATGTATTACATATGGAACATCTTTGGGAATAAAGGAGTGGGTCAGACTGAGGCTCGGGGCACAAGTTTTGGAGAGCTATCTTGCTTGTGCCGGGCACTGACATACATACTCATTTCATAACTACCCCAGGTTATGGAGTCTATCTATTTATTCCGCGTATCGCTTCACTATTAGAGTTCACTGATACTAAAAGGAACTGGGACTCCTTGTAACCTCAAAAATTCAGGCCTTGCACCTGGCTGCAGTTTCTAGGCAGGACTCTCAAAAAGCATTACCAGCCTTTTGTGGCCAGATGAGTCAGGTAAGAGGTTTGACCCACAGTGCTCCAGGTCTTATCAGCTATTTGAGTTTAGAGTGAGACAGCAACCATTTCTCACCCAGTTCTGTCAAGTTTTCAGCGCGGTCTACATGCAGACAAGATGCTTTATTGCCCAGATTTGAATTTTCTGCTGGTTCCTTGGGCACATTTGTCTTGAACTAATGAAGAAGCACTTTCAGGGTATTGAGAGACATATCCCTACTAAAGAAGTAGTAGGAAACAGACTTCTACAATTATATTTGCAGGGCTGAAGTGGAGAGAGAGTAGATAGTTGTTTAGTTTCTATGTGATTCAGTTTTCTGAGGCCTGGAATGCTGATAAAAGCTATTGATCTGCATCATCTGTGTTTAATTGAATGTCTGCAAAGGAGATTAAACTGATACAGAACTGCTGTGTCCTGTGGAGTCATGAATTGGTGGTTTTAGAAAGGGACAGACCTGTAGAAGAGAGGCATGAGAAGGACACCACACAGAGCTGGCGATACCCCAAACCCTGCCAGCTGTTGATGATTTTCAGGATGAGTAGCTGAACACAGATAAGATGGAGATGGTGAAAAGTGTGAGAAATGGGAGGTACTGAAAATTACACTCCTGTAGGTGTCAGATTAAAGCACTCCAGGCACCCAGCTGCTGGCATACATTTTTGAATGCATATATGTTTTGGACATTATGAGAAATTTATTCACAGAAAGGATGACTAGACATTGGAATGGACTGTCCAGGGAGGTGGTGAAGTCACTGTCCCTAAAGGTGTTTAAGGAAAGATAGGACATGGCACTTGGTGCCATGGTCTAGTTGACACGGTGGTGGATTGGTTAAAGGTTAGAGTCAATGATCTCTGGGGTCTTTTCCAACCTAATTGATTCTGTGACTCTCTGTTTTGTATAAGCCTGGTGCTAAGCCTTCAGCTACTAAAGTAACCCTGAGAAGTTCACCTGGCTTTGAGGGAGCTGTGATTAGTTATAACAAAGGAAGGTTTATCCCACCAGTTCTACAATGCTTTCTGTTATATGTAACAGGTATAATTCGCGCCATTTTTTTGCATGATATATATATAATATTAAATAGTTGTTAGAATGTACCCTTTGGCATTAGAAGCCCCCCTTCTCAGGCAAAACCAGGTGTGTGTTGAAACCTGATTTACAAGCAAAGGGATGTGGCTCGCCAGGAGATGGGCCTTATCTGAGGCGATATGGAGACACCCAGGTGCTGATCATCGCGTGAATGACCCGAGATGGACATCAGGAACATCCCCCCCGGGCCAATACATGTGAATACTGTGTTCCCGTAAATTTCATCAAGAGTTTAAAGGACACCGGACTTCGAATTGTTCTGCCTTGTTGCCGAGAAGGAAATCTCATCAACTTATGGGACTTTGAATGAAACAAAGGACTGAATGCCAAAATCCTGGGTTCAGGCAAAATTTTCCCTATAAAAATCGCTTGTACCAGGATGGTGGTGTGGGAGCATAGAGTGAAACCTCTGCTGAGGCTGATCTCTGTGTCTTGCACCCAGCGCCGATCCCGAGCTCGGCACTGTCCTTTTCCTTGTGGCTGGCTAAGTTAGATCTCTATTGCTAAAATAAATTTTTTTATTTTTTTTAATTTGGCTGGATCATTTTTCATTTATAACAATCTTGGTGACCCTGATGTGATCCGGTTTGGTGTATCCAGGGGGTTCCCTATCCTCGATCTGGGTGGCGCCTCGCTGAGTTCAGCGGCCGGACGGGAAGGAGGAATCCCACGGAACCAACCAGATTACGAAAAGCCACAAAAGCCACGGTAAGGAAAAAAAAAGGTGGGCCCAGAGCTCTCAGAATTTGGAGCCTAAGTCTCAGAGGCTGCAGCAGAAATTTTTTTCACTCATAAAATCAATGTGCACGAAGAATCCACGTGGGAAAAGGAGCCATAAGTATCGCGTGGTTGAGTGAGGTATGAGTGGGTGTGTGTGTGAGATGTGACTTCGTCACGGGGCGAGAGAGGGCTCCAATAAACCGCAGTTTCACTATCCCGCGAGGGAAGTGGTCAGCTACAGGGGAAGCAAAAGAACTCGGGTACACTCACAACACGCATACGACCTGAAACTCGGGGGAGTTACGGGGATCCACTCACAGACAAGTCAGGGGAGGGAAGGTACGTTCTTGTGGGTTCGAGAAATTGGTAAACCTCACCAACTTCTGGACTCGGGGAGTCCAGGGAAACAGGTAAAAGAGAGCTCACCCTTCTTCCAACTGAAAACCCACAGAGCGGTTCACTGTGCGGCTACTAAGCTGGCAAGGCTCAGTCGGGGACAGACCGGTTTAAACATTTGGTAAGACTCGGTCCGAGACAGGACTAGAGTATACATTTAGCACGCAAGTAACTGACTTCTTGGAACGGCTTGCGGACACCGACTTGGAAACACGGTAAGGAAAAACTTTAAACATGGGACAAAGGAACAGTAAAGTCCAGGGGAGAACTCAAGAGAAGAGTTCTAAATCCAAAAAAGGTAAGAACTTATAATCAGGGAAAAATAAATAGGGAGGAGGGAAAAAGGACGGGTTGCCCGAAATTCCGAGGGAAAGTCCCCTGGGCTGGATGTTAGAACACTGGGAAGACTGCACCTTGAGGCGGAGGAAGTCCAAAGAAAAAATGATACACTACTGTGTAGAGGTATGGGGAAACAGGGAAATTGGAAAATTCCTATACTGGCCCATTTTTGGTACCTTTGAAAGTAAGTTTTGCCAAGCACTCTCTGAACACTTATATGAAGAAGAGGAGTGGGATGATGAGGAGCTGGGGTATGCCAAGCTGTGGGAATATGCTAGCGTGCGGCTGTTCCCTATTAAGACCTCCGGCAGCAAGGTAAGTTCAGGTAAAACTTGGGAACCCCTGGAAAACCTACCACCCCCATACCAAGTTCCTCCATCACAAGCACAGGTCCCGGCTGCCCCACCAACAGCACCTCCAGCTCAGTCTGCATCGCCACCTAATGCCCAAATACTGGCTGCAGACGCACTGGGACCTTCTCAACACCCCCTCCCCACACAACATGGGGACACACACACACAGCCGCTTCACACTGGGGAAAACTCATCTTCTCCCGCCAGTAGAACTCGGTGTAAAGCAAGGAGAGGAAATACGGATGATAGTGATGATGAAAGGGACAGACCTAATCTATACCCTTTAAGGGAAGTCCCAACCGCCCCCGGAGTCATCGGATTTGTAAACGTTCCCATCAATATGGGGGATGTAAGGGCTTTTAAAAAGGAGATGGGGAAACTAATGGATGACCCATTGGGGATGGCGGAGAGGTTGGATGAATTCTTGGGAAATAGTATATACTCATACGATGATACCTCAGCCATATTAAGATCCTTGTTTAATGCAGAGGAACGAGATATGATAAGGCAGGCTGCCATCAAGGATTGGGAATTCAGAAACCCCCAGGGAGGGAGCGGGGTGGAGAAGTGGCCAGAACAAAGACCATCATGGAACGCTTAGGCGGAGGAGGATCGGGCCAAAATGATCGGACTAAGAAACATGGTAATACAAGGTATCTGGGGAGCAGTCCCCAAAGGACAAAATATTAGTAAAGCACTAGGGGAGTGTCAAGGGAAGGATGAAACTCCCACAGAATGGTTGGAAAGGCTCAGGAAGAGCCTTCAAATGTACTCAGGTACTGATCCCGAATCCCCTGTAGGGGGAATCCTTTTAAAAACACAATTCGTTGCAAAATCATGTGAGGACATTCGGAGAAAATTGGAGAAAATAGATAATTGGCAAGAGAAAAGCCTGCAAGAATTGTTAAAAGAAGTGCAAAAGGTATATATGAGGAGGGATGAGGAGAAACAAAAGATACAAGCCAAGGTGTTGGTAGCAGCAGTCAGGGAAGCAAACAAACAAGAGCAAGTCCAGACAATGGGAAAGCTGGCACAGGCTCGAAAGCCCCAGGGAAAGCCGGGAGCTACACAAAGGAAGGACAAACAGGTAAATGCCCCTGAATGCTTTTACTGTAAGAAAAGAGGACACCTCAAGAGGGACTGTAAAGATGAAAGGGATGAGGGATGAAAGATGAAATGATTTTTCAGGAGGATTAGAGGTATCAGGGGCTCTATAATTTGGGGTCGCGAACATCTGGAAAGCCCTTGATAAAATTAAAGGTTGGACCCCAAAAGCAGGAGTTGATTTTTTTGGTTGATTCAGGAGCAGAAAGAACCACAGTCCGGCAACTACCTCCTGGGTGCACAAAAGGTAAGGATTCTATGACTGTAACTGGGGCAAAAGGGGAACCCTTTCAAGTCCCTGTCTTGAGGGATGTAGAAATAGAATCTGAGAATAAAATCTGTGTGGGGGACATCTTATTAGTAGAAGAAACAGAATACAATTTACTGGGAAGAGACCTGATTGTAATGCTAGGAATAAGCATAATTACGAAGGACTCAAGACTCATGGTAAGTTTATATAAGCTGACCACCGAGGATGAGGAAAAGATTGATCCCAGGGTTTGGCACACTCCGGGGGAAGCTGGAAAATTAAACATGGAACCAATCCATATCAAAATTGAGAGACCAGAAGATCCCATAAGGATCAAACAATATCCCATCCCTTTAGAGGGAAGAAAGGGATTGAAACCAATAATTGAGGATTTAATCAAGAGAGGCACATTAGAACCTTGCATGTCAAGACATAATACACCAATCCTGGCAGTTCAGAAACCGGATGGTAGTTACCGATTGGTACAAGATTTAAGAGCAGTAAATCTAAGAACAAAAACCTTATTTCCCACGGTCTCTAATCCATATACTTTATTGAATAATATCTCCCCGGAAGATATATGGTACAGTGTGATCGGCTTGAAAGACGCCTTCTGGACTTGCCCCTAGCCGAGGGGAGCCGGGATTTCTTTGCCTTCCAATGGGAGGACCCAGACACACAAAGAAAACAGCAATTGAGGTGGACTTCCCTCCCTCAAGGGTTTGTGGATTCACCTAATCTTTTTGGTCAAGCCCTTGAAAAACTGCTTAGTGAATTTGTGCCAATTCCTGGGACCAAACTGTTACAATATGTAGATGATTTATTGGTAGCTGGTTCTAATGAAGAGGAGGTACGAATGGGAACTATAGCTTTATTGAATTTTCTGGGAAAACGGGGGTTGAAGGTATCAAAGTCCAAATTACAATTCACGGAGCCCGAAGTGAAATACTTAGGGCACTGGTTAACAAAAGGGAAAAAGAAATTAGATCCAGAGCGGGTGGCTGGAATAATTGCACTGCCTCCCCCGAAAACAAAAAGGGAGGTTAGGCAGTTGCTGGGACTTTTGGGTTATTGTAGGCAATGGATTGAAGGATACAGTGAAAAGGTAATGTTTCTCTATGACAAACTTACCACGGATAGGCTCAAATGGACCGAACAAGATGAAGAAGGCTTCAGGGAATTAAAGGAGACCCTTATGGCAGCCCCTGTATTGAGTCTCCCTGATATAAAAAGGCCCTTTCAGCTTTTTGTAGATGTTAGCAATCATACTGCCCATGGAGTTCTAACTCAGGACTGCGCAGGGGCCAAGAAACCAGTCGGATACCTATCCAAGCTCCTGGATCCTGTCAGCAGGGGGTGGCCCACTTGCTTACAAGCAATTGTGGCCGTGGCAATATTGGTAGAAGAAGCCAAAAAGGTAACATTCGGGGCTTCATTGACCATCTACTCCCCCCACAATGTAAGGAGCATTTTACAGCAAAAAGCTGACAAGTGGCTGACAGACGCTAGGCTTCTGAAATACGAAGCCATTTTAATTCATTCCCACGACTTGGAGCTAAAAACCACCCTGGCACAAAACCCGGCCCAATTCCTATTTGGGGATGCTCCAGGTGACCTGTCTCATGATTGTGTTGAGATGGTGGAGCTACAAACCAAAATAAGACCGGATTTAGAGAAAGAAGAGCTCGAGGAAGGGGAAAAATGGTTTGTGGACGGTTCTGCAAGGGTAATAGAAGGCAAAAGAAAGTCGGGATATGCGGTCATTGATGGGCAAATGGGAAAAGTGATAGAGTCCGGGCCCCTGAATGCAGGATGGTTGGCTCAAGCCTGTGAGCTATATGCCATATACAGGGCATTGTTGGGACTTGAAGGGAAAAAGGGGACGATTTTCACTGATTCCAAATACGCATTTGGGGTAGTACATACCTTTGGGAAAATTTGGGAAGAAAGGGGACTGCTAAATACCTGGGGAAAGGGGCTAATTCATGAAGAAATAATTAAACAAATATTAAAAGCTATCAGAGGGCCAAAGGCAGTTACTGTAGTCCATGTAAAAGGACACCAAGCCGGGATGCACTTCCAAACTCGGGGGAACAACTTAACCAACAAAGAGGCAAAAAGTGCAGCTTTGTTAAAGGTAAGTATCCCGGAAGTTGAAAGGGAGGAAACCCAGGAACCGCCCCCTCAACCCTCCAAAAAGGAGATAGAAGATTATCAGAAGATTGGGGGGCGTCTGGAAGGAGGTAAGTGGAAGTTGCCAGACGGGAGGGAATTATTATCGAAAGAATACACTAGGAAGATTCTAAGGAGATTACACCAACAAACACACTGGGGGGGCCCAAGCACTAGCTGAGCAATTCCTGAGATTCTTTGGCTGTAAAGGGATATATGAACTGGCTAAGCAAGAGGTACAGGGGTGCATAATCTGCAAAAAAATAAATAGGACAAACTCCCGGAAACTAACACTGGGGAGTCGCCCAGCAGCTTACCAACCTTTTGAAAGAATCCAGGTAGATTTCACTGATCTACCTAAGGTCGGGAGATACAAATTTTTACTAGTCATAGTAGACAAACTAACCCACTGGGTGGAGGCTTTTCCAAGCTCCAGGGCTACAGCCTAGACAGTATCAAAGTTCTTATTGGAGGAAATTATACCTCGATACAGGTTAGCAAGCTACATTGATTCGGACCAAGGAACACATTTTACTTCAAAAATTATTAAGCAATTGGCAGATACCTTAGGTATCAGATGGGATTATCACACCCCATGGCACCCTCAGAGTTCTGGGCAAGTGGAAAGGATGAATCAAATATTAAAGGCCCAACTAGCCAAACTAATGTTAGAAACAAAAATGTCATGGATAAAATATCTCCCATTTGCCTTATTAAACATAAGAACTATGCCTCATTCCGAAACGGGGCTTTCACCTTTTGAAATGTTATATGGGATGCCTTATACTCATGGTATGCCTGTAGGGCATCTGAAATTAGAGGATGGGCAAATGCAACCATACCTGATAACATTAAATAAGAATCTCGAGGAATTGTGAAAGCAGGGTGTAATCATGCAGCACAGCCCCCTTGGCTTCTCGATACATAAGATACAGCCTGGAGACAGGGTTCTCATAAAAACATGGAAGGAAGTTCCACTATCCTCTCATTGGGAGGGACCCTATATCGTCCTTTTAACTACAGACACTGCTATACGCACTGCAGAGAAGGGGTGGACACACGCATCAAGGGTGAAGAAAATTGACCTTCAGGACTGAGCCCTGGAGTGGAAAGTCACCTCCTCCCCTGGAGATTTGAAGATAACTTTGCGCCGGCCTAGTAAATGACCGAGAGTAACTTGGTCAGATGTTCTGTACCAGATTGTAACTGTTACCCCTTTGCATGTTTCATTTGCGAATACTGTTATAAGAAGTGGGTTGTTCACTGTCGGAGAGGAATAAGACGTAGTGGGCTGTGTGCAAAGTGCTTTAAACAAGAACAAAACCTGACTAGCCATTTTCTGGTATTGGCCACCAGGCTGAGACTAATTCAATTGGATTCAATAATTTGGTTTCGTCTATATCAGAACGGCTTGAGGGGGAAATTACAAACAAAAGCTAAAATCATTACTGTTGAGTGCCGTAGGTTGAACAAGGTACCCTGCAGTGCAGATCCTGTTGAATTACGCTGGTGGGGCACCTTTAAGCGAAGGTATGCAGCTCGGTCTTGGTACGAAACCACTGACGAAGATTCCTGCTGCCAAGAAGATGGTCTACCCTGCCGCTGGAGGCACCCCAGTGGGCGCAGGGAACGGCAGAGGAATCCTAGCAGTGGGAGTAATCCTGATGAGCCTGAGTCTAGCCACATGCCTCAGTAACCTTCCTAACCCTGAAACAGGGGAATCCGGTGGCAGGTACCCAGGAGGTCCAGTGCCCCTGACCCCATGGAACTGCAGTAAGGGTAAGCCTAATAAACCTTGTTCTAAAATTAACACTCAACAGGGGGCATATAAATTCAAGGAAAAATTAAAATACCTCAAAAATGGACAGTCAGCACATAAACTGCACCAAAGGAGCCCAGGGGAAATTTCCATCCCAGCCTGTAGCAAATGTAATCGTACTGTATGGATTGGTGGGAAGCAAGAGTCAGTTTTTGTTGCTTATTTTCAAGGTAATTCACTGTGTTATAACCCTGATGAACTAGGTATGTGTATGATGGGGGAAAAACTTACTGGGTGGGAAATAACCTGAAGTATGAAAATACTAAAAACTGAGCCAATTATCCTGGACCTTTTAGAGGACCAGGACAACAGGGTTTGTTTACAGTATGACAAGATATTCTGCTTCACAAAGGACAAAGAGGGAATGGACCAAGAAAATAGGATGAAACAGGTAATGCAAGAGGTAAAAAGACAGGAGGCTGAAATGAGAAAAAAGAGGGTGGAACAGGAAAGATTGAAAACTATAAGTGAGCAATATGACCAATTGGAAAAACAATACACAAAATGGGGATTACCTGCTTCAGATCAGAATCTATTTGTGGATCTGATGCAGGAAATTGCCACGGAAATAGGGTTGTCGAATTGCTGGATCTGTGGGGGGCTAAAATCTGCTGAGAAATGGCCTTGGAAGGGCGAGGGTTTGACTCCTGAACAACTACTGAAGTGGAAGGCTGACTTGACCCCCAAAATAATTCAAAGACCAGAGGGGTGGGTGTTGGATAAACGGGTAATTGGAACTTTCTGTCTCAGCAGAGAAGGTAGAGAATACTCAGAAGTTGTAGGCTACACTCCGTGCATATCCACTTTAACCATTAACTCTACCAGCAAAATTAAGACCTGGCAGCCCGAAAACCCTACTGGGTAATGGAGCCAGGAGAAAAAGGATAAGTGTGAATGGAGTGATAAAATCGGGCTTTGCTGGAACAAAAGCCCTGGAGCCAACCCATACCAGTCAATCAGCGAGTTAAGTAAGTACTGGGATGAACCAGAGAACATAAGGAATAGATGGAAAGCACCAAATGGGTTGTACTGGATCTGTGGGAAAAAGGCCTACAGCAAGTTACCTCAACGCTAGAAGGGATCCTGCACGGTAGGACTAATCAGACCTGTTTTCTTCACTTTACCCAGGTCAGAAAGCAACTCACTGGGGGCCCCCTTGTATGAATCCCTAAATCGGGAGAGGAGAAGCTTAAAGGAAAAATTCCCTCTCATTGGTGGGGGACAAACTTGGGGGGAAGACGAATGGCCCACTGAAAGAATTATTGAATACTATGGTCCAGCAACGTGGGCACAGGATGGGTCATGGGGATATAGGACCCCCATCTATTTGCTGAACTGCTTAATAAGACTGCAGGCTGTGGTAGAGATCGTATCCAATCACACCTCAGATGCCCTCGAATTATTACCCAAGCAACACTCTCAGATGAGGGCCTTTGTATACCAAAACAGGATAGCCCTCGATTACTTACTAGCCGAGGAAAGTGGTGTCTGTGGGAAATTTAACGAATCTCAGTGTTGTGTGGAGATAGATGATTACGGGGAGACTATTAGAGACCTGGCCACAGAGATTAAACGAGTAGCCCACGTCCCAGTACAAAAGTGGAACTCCCTGCTCCAGTCATCGTGGTGGGACCATTTGTTTGATGGGGCCTGGTGGAAAAAGGTAATTTTCTTCATTTCATGCTCGGTGGCACGGGTCATATTCCTACCTTGTCTCATCCCGTTTCATAAGGCTCATACAATCAGTAGTACAGGGGATGCAGATGGCAGCATTACCCACAGATCCAGAATCCGCTCTAAGAAAAACGAACCAGGTATCAAAACTGATGACACTAGAAGAGGAGACACCACATAGCAGGGCAGCTGAAGCCCTAGCCAGATTCAAAAAACAAATAAAGGGAAGAGAACAGATACACAAATACTGTTATGAACAGTTTCCAGCTGTTCCCCAGAGACGCGGGCAGGGCTTCCCTAGTTCCCATGGCAACACTAAAAGAAAACTACTAACTCTAGCTAAGTACCGATATTGAAATGCTAATTAGCTAATTGCTCTGTTTGTTTTCTCTAAACTACCTGGGGACAACCGGCCTCCCACCCCTCCACGCTGCCACTCTGAGACTAACATGCAAATAGAAACCCCTTAGGATCATGGGAGTATTTTTAGGAGGAAAAAAGAATATAAATCAAAACCTGAACACAGTAGAGGAGTCTAGGCAAATGCCCTAGCTGAGGAAGAGGGAAACACATCCCCTGATTGACTTTTAACTGTCGCCATCACCTAAGAAGGAACAGACTATATTAGGCTCTGAGAAGCAGGGCGATAGAGAGACAAAGAGCCCTGGTGCTGCCACCACGGAAGGAACGGGGACAGCTGTTGTTCTGGACTTCAGCAACAGACTCTGCACACCACGCCTCCTCATCCTTGGGCCACCAGTGTGCCACAATGAAAGGAGAAAGGACAGCTGCTGCTCGGGACTCCAGTGACAGACTCTGCACGTCTCCTTCCTTTCGGCTGCCTGGGAAAGCTACGACCGCGGGGGCGAGCTCTGTGTCGAGCCCCCTGCCCAGCTGATCTTTTTAATAAAGAGCTGAACATTAATAAAGGTATTAGCCCTGTTCATTTCAATATGGGGGCTCGTCCAGGATAGCCACGCCCAAAGAGGACCCCCGGACAGCTGGACAGCTCGACCACCTGCTTTGAGGGACCCTCGGGAGTCGCTGGCTACCTTCGGACCCTAGGATCAGCGTGAGACAAGCAATGCAGAGGAGAGTCGGACTGGTAAGAAAAACCGGGAGACGAGCGAATGAGTGAGTGAGTGAGACGGGGGCTGGCAGCTCGGACCCCCGAAGTGAGAGGGACCCGCTAGTACCGCGTTTCTGGACTCCTGCGAAGGGGCCGGCCGGGAACAGGGGGAAGCGAGTGGAATAGAGGAGCGACTGAGGCGTCTCCTTAGAAGTAAAGCAGGCCCTCCTCCGAGCATGTGGAGGTGCCCTATGGGCAAAGTAAGTCCCTGGCAATCAGGGCAAGGGGAATATCCCCAGCAGGGCAGGTGGGATGTGGAGGTCCTAGAGGACATGTCCCCGGCGCCGGCAGGATGGCATAGGACGGCAGGTGGGATGTCCCTGGCAGGTAGGGCGGGGTGTCCTAGCAGGCAGGAGTGGCATGTACCTGGCAGGTAGAGGGCATGTACCTGGCAGACAGAGAGCATGTCCCCGACAGGCAAAAGGCATGTCCCCGCCAGGCAGGACAGGACAACAGGGCAGGTGGGATGTCCAAGCAGGCAGGAGCGTCATGTCCCCACCGGGCAGAGGGCATGTCCCCGCCAGGCAGGAGAGGATAACAGGGCATGTAGGGCGGGATGTCCTAGCAAGCAGGAGCAGCAAGTCCCGCCAGGCAGAGGGCATGTCCCCAGCAGGCAGGACAGGATAACAAGGCAGGTAGGATGTCCATGGCAGGCATGGATGGAGGTCCCCGTCAGAGCAGATGGGGGAATGTCCCTGGAAGGCAGGGCAGGATGTCCCCGTCAGAGCAGGCACTAACCCGAGTAAGCAGAAAGGCAGGAAGGCAAGCAAGCTAAGCATAGTAGGAGAATCAGGCAAGGGTGCTTGGTCGGAGTTCGAGTGTAAGGCTCAGCAGGACGTTCGACCTTACCTCGGCAGGGAGACCAAGCTTCCCAAGCCTAGTAGGAGAGTCAGGCAAGGGGGCTTGGCCGGAGTTCGAGTGTAAGGCTCGGCAGGACGTTCGACCTTACCTCGGCAGGGAGACCAAGCTTCCCAAGCCTAGTAGGGTCAGGCAAGGGGGCTTGGCCGGAGTTCGAGTGTAAGGCTCGGCAGGACGTTCGACCTTACCTCGGCAGGGAGACCAAGCTTCCCAAGCCTAGTAGGGTCAGGCAAGGGGGCTTGGCCGGAGTTCGAGTGTAAGGCTCGGCAGGACGTTCGACCTTACCTCGGCAGGGAGACCAAGCTTCCCAAGCCTAGTAGGGTGAGGCAAGGGGGCTTGGCCAGAGTTCGAGTGTAAGGCTCGGCAGGACGTTCGACCTTACCTCGGCAGGGAGACCAAGCTTCCCAAGCCTAGTAGAGTCAGGCAAGGGGGCTTGGCCGGAGTTCGAGTGTAAGGCTCGGCAGGATGTTCGACCTTACCTCGGCAGAGAGACCAAGCTTCCCAAGCCTAGTAGGGTCAGGCAAGGGGGCTTGGCCGGAGTTCAAGTGTAAGGCTCGGCAGGACGTTCGACCTTACCTCGGCAGGGAGACCAAGCTTCCCAAGCCTAGTAGGAGAGTCAGGCAAGGGGGCTTGGGCGGAGTTCGAGTGTAAGGCTCGGCAGGACGTTCGACCTTACCTCGGCAGGGAGACCAAGCTTCCCAAGCCTAGTAGGAGAGTCAGGCAAGGGGGCTTGGGCGGAGTTCGAGTGTAAGGCTCGGCAGGACGTTTGACCTTACCTCGGCAGGGAGACCAAGCTTCCCAAGCCTAGTAGGAGAGTCAGGCAAGGGGGCTTGGCCGGAGTTCGAGTGTAAGGCTCGGCAGGATGTTCGACCTTACCTCGGCAGGGAGACCAAGCTTCCCAAGCCTAGTAGGAGAGTCAGGCAAGGGGGCTTGGCCGGAGTTCGAGTGTAAGGCTCGGCAGGACGTTCGACCTTACCTCGGCAGGGAGACCAAGCTTCCCAAGCCTAGTAGGGTCAGGCAAGGGGGCTTGGCCGGAGTTCGAGTGTAAGGCTCGGCAGGACGTTCGACCTTACCTCGGCAGGGAGACCAAGCTTCCCAAGCCTAGTAGGGTCAGGCAAGGGGGCTTGGCCGGAGTTCGAGTGTAAGGCTCGGCAGGACGTTCGACCTTACCTCGGTAGGGAGACCAAGCTTCCCAAGCCTAGTAAGAAGGTTAGGCAAAAGGACAAGTAAGAGTTTGGGCAGGACTTAGCAGGGGTACAAGCCTAGAAAGTCCATCAAGAAGTTCAAAACTTAGGCCAAAGAGAAAAAGAACAGAAGATAATAGATGAGAGTGTGACTAGTGATTGTCCTGGCCAAGAGACCATGTAAAGTGCCAAGAGGGTAGGACCAAGAGTGGGAATTTAGTTAAAAGAGATTAAGTTTAGTCCAGTGATTCAAAATACTAAGTTGTGGGAATGGAGCTTTAGTTGCCTGTTACTATATTCCATTTTACATAGATACACCATTTAAAGTATTTTCTTTCCCTTTCTTTCTGAGGCCTGATAATGGGAAGAGGTTATAGTAAAGGAGCAGATCCTTCCAAAGAGAAAGCCAAGAGGATTCCCCCTAACAGCCCCTTAGGGCAATTGTTAGACCAATGGGATTCTCTGGAAGCCATGAAGGGTCTAAACAAGAGTAAGATGATACATTACAGTATAGGAAGTATGGCTGAAGTTAGAATTACAGGGAGAGTGGCCGTGGTATGGAACCCAAGATCAGTGGATGTGTAATCAGTTAAACCAACACCAAAAAAACCACAAAAAAACAAAAGAAAAAAACAAACAAACAAACAAACAAAAAAAAAAAAAAAAAACAAAAAAAAACAACCCAAAAAAACCCAAAAAAAACCAAAAAAACCCCAAAAAAACCCAAAAACTGAGAGGGCCTTGATAGAGAACAACTATCTCATGCAGCTTGCTGGCTGGAGAATTCTATAAATAATGAGACTGTGAGAATATGCAAGTTACAAAGAAATAGAGAGGAAGACAAAGGGAATAGAGAGGGGGAGACTAGAAAAATAAAGGAATGGGACCCCCTCGATTGCCTGTCCCCTTCTGCTCCTGTTACTTCCCCAACAGTTTCCCCAGTTGGTCCTTCAGCCCCTCCTATTGAGTCCGTGATTCCTTTCCCCCATTTTCCCACCTCTGTTTCATCGTCCCTTCCCTTAGTTTCCTCAACCATCTGCCCAACTCCCTCTTCCCCTTCTCCAGCTGGAGTTTCCTTGCCTCCTCCCACTTGGGAGCTGAAGCCACCCTTGCCCAGGGTTGGTTCATCACCTGGCATGCCCCCTGGCCTCCAGTGTCTGTCTCCACTACTATTTCCCTGCCTGGTTTCTTAGAAAAAGGGCCGTATTGTAGCACCCGATCCAAAGCACCAAGGGTGGAGGGGCTCTTTACCTTTAGAGGGGTTCCTATGGGTAGAGCAGCTGGGGGAGTTAGGTTTGTGGATGCACCTTTGGCAGCTTCCGAAGTCCGGGGATTTGGGAAAAAGCTAAGAAATTTAGTGGAAGACCCCGTTGGAATATCTAGCCAGTTGGACCAATTTCTAGGGCTGAGTATTTGTACCTGGGGAGACCTGAGCTATTCTAAGCATTCTGTTCTTTCTAAGAAAGGTCCAGATGATCTGAGCAGCAGGGGTGAAGATATGGGAAAGAGAGGGTGGATTGGGGCCCCCAGGGAGCCAGGGGATGCCCTTGGTGGACCCCAACTGGAGTCCCAGCCAACAAGAAGGTAGGCAAAACATGAGAGACTATAGGTCCCTCATGATAAGAGGGATCAAAGAGTATCCCTAGGGGAAGCAACACGAAATTGGCCTTTGATGGTACTCAGGAGAAGGATGAGACCCCGGCAATTTGGCTTAACCAACTAAAACGAAATTTCCAGTTATATTCAAATATAGACCCAGATAGCCCAGAGGGTCAAGTCCTCTTAAAGGTCTAGTTTGCCACCAAATCCTGACCCGATATTAGACAAAAACCAGAAAAGATAGAGGACTGGCAAGCAAAGAACATCAATGAGTTGCTCAAAGAAGCCCTAAGAATGTATTTAAGTGGGAAAGTAATCGCAGCAGCAGCAGCTATCCTGATAAAAGAAGCCCAAAAATTGATCCTGCAAGGGAAAATTAAAGTACAAACATATACTAGTGATCGTAGATCACCTCACTCACTGGGTGGAGGCTTTCCCAACCAAAAAGGAAACTGCAGGAAGTTGCAAGAATATCTTAGAAAACATCATACCACGATATGGGCTAGTCAATAACATTGACTTGGACCAAGGTCCACATTTTGTCGCTCAAACTTTACATCAAGTAACAAAAGCCCTGGGGATAAGATGGAGGTTGCACACCCCATGGCATCCTCAAAGCTCTAGAAGGGTGGAAAGGATGAATAGAACTCTTAAAAATGTGTTAACTAAATTAATTGAAGAAACAAAGATGAATTGGCTCAGGTGTTTACCTCTCGCTCTCTTGCGCATCAGAACCAGACCTTGGTGTGACACAGGGGTCACTCCCTATGAAATAATGTTTGGACTCCCTTTTTTTTTTTAATCACCCCTTTCAGTACAGCAGATTATCTGGAAGGGGAGGCAGCAACTCAGAAATATTTAGAGGTCATAGGAAAATCCCTAGAAGGCCTCCGAAAGAAGGGGTATCTCTCCCAAACTTCCCCTCTGGATGCCAATGCCCACATCAGTCCTGGGGATTGGGTGTTGATAAAGTCCTGGTACACTACCACTCCATTAACCCCCAAATTTGAATGACCTTTCCAGGTACTACTCACCACACACACTGCGGTATGGACCCAAGAAAAAGGCTAGACCCACGTCACCAGAGTTAAAGGACCAGTGCCACCCCAGACGCCAGACCAGACCCAACAGTGTCACCCGCCTCCTCTTGTGCATGGACAGTAATTAAGAAACCAGAGGACTTAAAATTAACTTTAAAGAAGACTTGCTAGAGGCTGATATACAGTAAGGTGTTAATAACTGTTTCTGAGTTAAAGTACCATAGAAAAGGTTTAAGTACTTGGTAATTGTTTAATAAGACTAAGTGTCCTTTAGCCAAAGGAGTTACCTAAAAAAAACTTGGTTTCTAAAGAACACTAGAATTACCCTCAGGCCTGAGTAAAAGCATACAAATGCCAAAAGAAGTTAGCCCTCAAAAGCCAAAGACTGTAAGTTGATGCGGGCTTAAGCCCGATCAAAGAAATAGAGGAGGGATTTGTTATGAACAGTTTCCAGGTGTTCCCCAGAGACGCGGGCAGGGCTTCCCTAGTTCCCATGGCAACACTAAAAGAAAACTACTAACTCTAGCTAAGTACCGATATTGAAATGCTAATTAGCTAATTGCTCTGTTTGTTTTCTCTAAACTACCTGGGGACAACCGGCCTCCCACCCCTCCACGCTGCCACTCTGAGACTAACATGCAAATAGAAACCCCTTAGGATCATGGGAGTATTTTTAGGAGGAAAAAAGAATATAAATCAAAACCTGAACACAGTAGAGGAGTCTAGGCAAATGCCCTAGCTGAGGAAGAGGGAAACACATCCCCTGATTGACTTTTAACTGTCGCCATCACCTAAGAAGGAACAGACTATATTAGGCTCTGAGAAGCAGGGCGATAGAGAGACAAAGAGCCCTGGTGCTGCCACCATGGAAGGAGCGGAGACAGCTGTTGTTCTGGACTTCAGCAACAGACTCTGCGCACCACGCCTCCTCATCCTCGGGCCACTGGTGTGCCACAAGGAAAGGAGAAAGGACAGCTGCTACTCGGGACTCCAGTGACAGACTCTGCACGCCTCCTTCCTTTCAGCTGCCTGGGAAAGCTACGACTGTGGGGGCGAGCTCTGCGTCGAGCCCCCTGCCCAGCTGATCTTTTTAATAAAGAGCTGAACATTAATAAAGGCATTAGCCCTGTTCATTTCACTACCACGAAATTCCAGGAGAGGACTTGAACATGGGGAAGTAAGGAAAGAATATATATATCAAACTCGTTATAGGCTCTGTAACTGTAAGCTAAAATAAAAACTATAGAGAGTAGTAGAAATAATAAGTAGGGCACAAATTAAAGGGTTAATATAAAAGGTGAATATAAAAGGTGGGGGATTGTTATATGTAACAGGTATAATTCGCGCCATTTTTTTGCATGATATATATATATATAATATTGAATAGTTGTTAGAATGTACCCTTTGGCATTAGAAGCCCCCCTTCTCAGGCAAAACCAGGTGTGTGTTGAAACCTGATTTACAAGCAAAGGGATGTGGCTCGCCAGGAGATGGGCCTTATCTGAGGCGATATGGAGACACCCAGGTGCTGATCATCGCGTGAACGACCCGAGATGGACATCAAGAACATCCCCCCCGGGCCAATACATGTGAATACTGTGTTCCCGTAAATTTCATCAAGAGTTTAAAGGACACCGGACTTCGAATTGTTCTGCCTTGTTGCCGAGAAGGAAATCTCATCAACTTATGGGACTTTGAATGAAACAAAGGACTGAATGCCAAAATCCTGGGTTCAGGCAAAATTTTCCCTATAAAAATCGCTTGTACCAGGATGGTGGTGTGGGAGCATAGAGTGAAACCTCTGCTGAGGCTGATCTCTGTGTCTTGCACCCAGCGCCGATCCCGAGCTCGGCACTGTCCTTTTCCTTGTGGCTGGCTAAGTTAGATCTCTATTGCTAAAATAATTTTTTTTTTTTTTTTTTTTTTTTAAATTTGGCTGGATCATTTTTCATTTATAACACTTTCTAAGAAAATCCAGTAGAAAACCCTACACTCAGCGCAGGGTTTGTGGTGTGTGTGTTGGTTGTTTTGTTATTTTAACAAACGGTAAAATTAAACCAACTGGGTATAGTGTTCACATGAATCCACAAACCTTGGACTGCAAGGGACCTGAAATACATCCTGCGCACAACTTCATTCGCTCTGGATGCTACTATAAGTGTATTGGCACAACAGGGACCAATGCAGCCTTTCTCTGAATAGAGAGGCTGTGCATTCATATGGCTGCAGGTACGTCGCATTAGACAGGCTTGATGAGAGATGCTGAAAATAATAAATCTCACACCTGACAGAAGTACCTAATATTTGAAGAGTGTTTGCAAAATACCTGGTACTGGTTCAATTTTTTTTCTCCAGGCATAAGCTTACTATGTCCAGTATTATGGACTGCCTCTGAGAGTAGTGTTAATGATTTTTGCCATATTATTTTTACTTTGGTTTCAAACCAGTCAATACAGCTGTAAGTTCTGTAAAGTCTTGTATTGTATTGTTACTTTAGAAAGCATCAAAGCAATTGCATTGTGCTTGAGGGACAGGAGCACACATGCCATGCCAGGCTCAACAAGCTAAATGTCTTCCCTGTCATTTTAATAGCATCAACATATATTCTTTCCTGGAAATAAAAATTGTCTCAAAAATAACTGGTATCTGTTCCTAGAGGGTTTGGGAAAAAAAAAACAAACCAAAGGACAACAGCTAAAATGGGGGACTGGATTCCATCAGTCTTGTTTTGCAAAGACTGTGTTTTCTTTTACTAAGACATTTCTCTTTAATTTCCCTTCACAGATAGAATTACAGTTAAGGTCTTAACAAAAGGACTGCAGTTTACCTACTGATATGGCAGCAATGGTCCAGAAAAGGGACAAGCTTTCCTCTGAAATGCCCATCTGCCTCAGTGGGCCAAGGGTAAAGCTACACAGACAGGTCTATGCAAATATATTACTGTGACTGTGCTTTCTCTCACAGTGCCTTTGCATGATACATTAAATTCTCCACTATCAAAATGGGGATTTTTTGCCAGTGCTGAGAAAGCCAAAAGCACCAAGGGATCTCAGGGATTGTTACTTATTCCCATTATTACTCCTTTTTTCTGTGTTGGTTAAAGGCCATTCATGTTCAGTGTGTCTATTTACAAAGCAGATAATCTTCTGCTAATAGCCCATCTGAAACAAACAAAAATACGTCACACAACAAAAATTGCTGTCAGTATAATTTGCCTTATCTCTTTCTCAGTTTCTGTTCTAGACAAGTTAATTGTTTACATCTTTTGGGCTTGATCTGAGAGCTTGCACAGCTGTCAGTAAGAACATTAATCTTCAGTGTGTCAGCACAAGTGTTCATTGTTTGCTGAAGTTTACACAATGACCCGAGTATTTTAGGGATATTTTGGAACATCTGACGTTCAGGTGCTCTCCCATGGCTTCATTTCCTTCTGAGAAGCTTACAGACAAGCATATATTTCTTAAAAATGTTTTGGTCTGGTCTTCAATTGGTCTATAGTAACAATATTGTGGTAGATGTTCAGTTTAAATTCAGTTTAAATTAAATGTCAGTAACTTCCACAGCAGTCATTTGTTCTGCTCCTACTCTCAGTCACTCTTAGCAATTTTCTCCTGTGAGCATTAATGTCTATTTGAAGGTGGATACATGTACAGGGTTGTAAGCTTCTTATCAGTTCTCCTTTGTCTCAAATATTTTCCTTACAACAAAATGTCTGGGAGGTAAGATGTGTTCTGAATCTAAATGATGTAGGATAACTAGAATGTGTCAAGGAAAGTCATAGCTGGAGGCTGCAAAAAGGGTATCACAGTTAATTTGTCTAAAGTTTCCCAGGGGAACAAGTTAAATAAAGGAGATGGAAACAGCTGACTTAATTATCCCTGGTCAGTTTTTACATTCAGTGTTGGCCCACAGCAACATACAGAGCTCCAAGCTTTCCAGGACAGTGGGTTACACGTTGTTTTAGCCTGACAGATTGGAGTTACTTGTTTTAGCCTGACTTGCAAATGATCCAGTGAAGGATGAATATTATTTTGTGTTCCCCTCTGCAAAGTGTGAATGACAATAGCAAAAGCATTTTGCAAAGCTCATTTCAGTAGTGTTTGTGAGGTATACCAAGATATTGGGGGGGGGTGGGGAATGAAAACTGTTGTTAGTTTGGGAGTTATTCTTCAAATCTTTGTCCATATTTAGGATGAGGGCTGTACCACAATAGGATACCACAGGAGTTTATTTTTGTCTTAAAGGTGGGAGCAGTGGCTTGAATGTCTCACTACAGCACAGGAAAAACTACAAAGACCAACACAGCAGTTTGGAGCTGAAAGTGATTTTTCCAGCAGAGCCACCTTTTGTGCTATCCTGAGAGCACTTTGCTTTGTAGCACCAAAAGGCTCATGGTGCTGAAGCAGTTCCCATGGGCAGGACTGCTCTGCTGCTGATGCCCTGAATACCAGCCTTGGATATGAGACCAAATGCGCTGGCAGTGCTCTTTTGGCAGTATCATTGTACCTGCACAAGGAGCTTTTTCCAACAGCTGTGTCAGAACTTGCTGACTTGATTTTCATCTAGACAGTGGAGTTATCTCAATTTTCAATGTTGAGACAGAAGGAAGGGTACACTGTGGCCTGCTGTGGAGGTATTAGCTTTCAGAAGAGATGCATTCTGATCTCAGTCATTATTCCTCCTAATAATTAGCACTGTTCTGATAAAATGAAGACAATATTTAAATAACAGTACCAGTGTTTTGAATCTTACAACAGTTATAATTTGCAATAATTAATCTCACAGTAGTTATAATTTGGAGTAACTGTGCAAAAACCACACATCCAGGTGCAATAGCTCTCAAGTTACTGCTCTCAACAAGGAGATACTTTCTGGAGGTATTTCCAAGGCATCAGTAGAACCCATTTGTTTAACTTCTGGCTTTGGCTAGGAAACACATACTACTGCTCTTTACTACCAACTACTCAACTTCCAAATCAAGAGTTCATTTCAAAATATATCCTCAAATTATAAAATCCCCAGACAAATCTTCCTGTCTCATTCCTCCAGTCAACATCTGGCACTGAGAAATAAAGCAGTTAAAATTTACATTCTCTATATGAAACCAGTGGAGCAAGACAAATTTGTGTGAAGCATTAATGTAAAGGTCAGACATAATTAAGTATACACAATAGCTTTAGCTTGTTAAACAGTAACATCAAAAAGTCATAGTCTTTCTGTCAGCTAATTTAATCTAAATTCTAGGTATGGATTCAGGGATGCAAATAGCATCAGCTATTTGAATAGCTATTAGCTAACTATTTAAATAGCTTTTGAACAAACTGAATATAAGGACATGCTAATATGGACACAAATATACAAAATGTGTTCAGTACCTTGCTGAATGGAAAGAGATTTAAAGTACATTCTTACACTCCAGTTTCTCTTGAGGCCAAAAGAAATCACATATGCATGTATCTTAAGTGAAAAAAAGTAAAATACAGTAAAATTAATTAACCTCCTTCCCCTCCCATTAATAAATGTTATGTATTCAGCATTTTGATGGAATACAGCAGCAAAGCTCTAACTCAGAGCCTGTCTTGCAATCTGTGGATGAGGTGAAATATAAGAGTAAATAACAAATATGGCTGATCAGACCAGAAGTTATGGATGAAGGTTATCTCTCCAGCACATGAATTCAAAGAGGGAGGAAGTGGTTTTGGACTCGTTGGTTTTTCTTAGCCAATTTTTTTTTTGGAAATGAAAAATCCCACAGCTTAGAACCTGACAGCTACAGAGGAGAAGAACTTGCAGAGTGGAAACATAGAATGGCACAAAAAAAAAAAGTTTGGAAAAGATTAGCTGCTCCTCCCCAGTATATTAGCATTTGCTTCATTGCAGCCATAATGATCTAAGGATATAAGTAAAAAATAGTTTGTAACAAAACATAGTATCTTTGTTAAGACAACTGATGTAGTTGGAAAAAAAGGAGACAGGTTTGGACCACCTAAACGTTCTTTTAAAAGCTGAAATTAAAGCAACAATCTTTGAATAAAGTGAAGACTATGAACAGTTTTCAGTTTAACCTAATTTTGATAATCACTTAGACAGTTGTGAGCTGCCTTCTGCACATGAACCTGCCCCTTTCCCGACTGTTTTAAGAATAAAGAATGTACTTCTATGGTAAAATCTTACTTCGCCATTTAGTAAGCTTTGTTATGTGTTGTATCATTGTTTTCAGAGTCAGATGTTTTAAAACAGGAAGGACTGCATCCTCTAGGTTAAAATAGAAGTTACACTTACCTGAAAACAGGTAAGTCCCAAAGGGTAAAGGGTAAAACTTCTTGGAGACAATATAGTTGCATAATTAGGTCCAAATCCTTTTAATACATATGGAATTATACAGTTTTCCATGTGAGAACAGACTTGTTACAGGCAGGTGCAAAATGTTTTGATGTCTGCCAGGTTGTGCTGAGCAGCCAGAACAACACTGTAATACATAGTTAGGCAGCTATTACACACTTCTCCTTACATTTCTGGTCCTATCATCACTCTTCTTGGCATTTGCCAGTTTTCTGTATTCCAAGACCCCAGAGGCTAGACCCTGTCAGACAGCTAAGCTCAAAAAGCAACTAGCAGCTGCCAGCAGGAACTGAATTTACTTGGCAAGGTGTCCCATACTCCTCATACATCCCTGGGGCTGTGCCTCTGGGGATGGAGCTTATATTTATACATACACCACGTGCACACAGAGAAAGCTGCACACAGCTCTTACCGGTAGGGATGCTCTCCTTTCACTACAGAGCTGTGGCTGACGTTTCTTGTGGCCTCTGTCTTCTTTCTCCTCATCAATCAAGTTGTGGCCCCAGAAGCTGCTCATCCATTTTGCAAAGAAAATATCGTCATCCTCATCATATTCCATGTACAGTTGCTCCAGACTTGGGGGGGTCTCCCAGCCAGACAAGACAAAGCAAGGTCAAATTCCACCACCAAGCCAGTAGCTTCACACTGTTCTGACAACAAGAGGAAGCAGACACAGAATTTCAACCACTCTTTCTGCAATCCCTCCCCAAAACCTGTCCCACTGCAGCCCCAGGCACTGTCTAAACATAAAGTCAGCCCTTTCTCATCTCTTTTCAACAAGGTTTCCTTTAACCTTTCCATTGCAGTGATGTCCAATATGACACTGCTGCAGGGGGTGGGTGGCAGGGCTGCGGCTGCTCCCTGTGTTGCCGCTGAGTGCCCCAGCTGTCAATACCAATGCAGAATTGCCCACAGTTACATGCCTGCGGGGGGCAGACCCAAAGTAGGCTTGCGATGTTTGAGAAGCAGAATTGACATATTGATGTTGGTCAGAAACTGGCACAACTGCTTGCAGAGACCTAGCTGGCTCTGTGGGAGGGAGCACAAATGGCCCACTCTTCCCCTGCTGCTCTCTCTCTCCTGACTTCTGTTGCATCTGCTCTTCCTTCAGTATTTCAGAAATGTCATCTGCCTAGGTGGAAACCCTTCCTGAAGCAACTGCTCATTCATTTCTGGGTTATGACAGACAGTGCAATCTTGCAGGTGCTGCTTTTCACCTGAGTAATTTCATCTGTCACATCAGGAGTATGGGAGGCCCTGCCTCACTTGAACGTACTCAGGGTAAAAATGTGCTGGCTCTTCCTCACCAGCCATACAGGTGTGTAAGCCATACAGGCCTCACCTATACCACAGAACAAAACAGGGCCAGGGAATGACTTCTGGCCCTCAGACTGAGTGTCTAAACTGACCACATGTACCCTATGTGGTGGTTGTGCTGAGGGTCTCCTTGAGGCTCTGTACTCTAATTACTGCATTGTGGCTGTAATACTTGGTTGTCATTTTTGTGTCTCCTTTATTTCAAAATCTCTCATATAGCACAAAAACTGCTGTGGCCCATGAAACTGTTGTCTGCATGGTATGAAACTGGAAGATGTGTTAATGTGCTTTGGGGCCTGGCAGGAGGACAATGAGGGCTCTAAGGCTGTAGAGCCTGTTGGGATGGGGTTGGAAGACTGCATGGGAGGAAGGACCCAAATCTAACCCTAATCTTCTTACTGGAAGCAAACCTTGGAGTGTGCTGGTGTTCTTCTGGTGCCCAGGCATTGATGTGGAGATGCTGGTTGGTCTTGGCCAGAAATATGCCAAAAGACTTGCTGGTAATTTGACATTACAAAGAATCAGTGGTCCAGCACTAAACCTTTTCCCCAGCACAAACCTTTTCCCCTACAAATGAGATGTAGCTACAAAACTCCAGTTTCATTCATGGGGGTGTAGGTGTGAAGTGTAAGTACAGTGTGGGACTGTTCATTCTCAACAATACAGGTGAGGGGAATGGTTGGTCATGGATGTCTATGTGCCCAATTTTACCTTGACCAGGGCAGGAAAGAGTGTGGTTAGCGGAAGGACCTGAGTATTAGGATGTGCAGATGGCATCTCCTCAGATGTTCTGTATGAGAGCTAGGGGACGCAACCACGCCTGCAGCAGCCTGGACAGGAGCAAGAAGAATACCTGCAAAACAGAAAACACCTGAAGTAATGAAAAGGATGTGTAGGCTGATTTTCTAGGTGGAGAAAGACACTCCTGGCCATATTCAAACAGCCTGAATTTGACTTACATCCTGGAGGCCACCCATCTGTACAGGCAAGGCACATCTGAAGGCCTACAGGAAGCATGATGTGGGTGGAATTGAGGCTGCCAATAGCAGGAAGCTATTGACCTGTTGGATATATATTTTCTGTTGTGAGGTGACAGGGAGAACAGGGAGAGGGGCTGTCCCACAGCTTTGTCAAAATATGCCTACAAAAATAGTAATAATCCCTCAATTAAAGGACATTTCTCAAGTTGTTTACTACCAGGCACATAGATACACTGACTCAGAGTGCAGCAGGGCAAATTTTAGCTGGATTCCTGAGGTATTTGCTTTGTAATCTTAAGTGTTTTTAATAGCAGCCCTTTTTTCTTCTGTGCAATATGTGTCTTCTCACATTTCCCTCCTACCTACAATGACATTTCCAGGCATGAGATGACAGGAGTTGATTGTAAAAACGTATCAAAAATAATTCCTCTTCAGCTGAGTGCTCCATGTTAAGAAGTGGGGACAGGAACATAAACTTCCTCTGCCTACAGGTAAGGATTTTAACTAGGCATAGACACAAACAAACGAAATTCCAGTATGACATATTAAATTATTTTTATAACAGATTCAATTAATAACTGGGAAGAAAACAGAAATATTTCATTTATAACAAGGATTGCTCCAAAACGCTTAAGTACAAAGTCCTAGAAAGTTTTAATCAGCCATATTAGCTGAAACTTCACAGAATTAGAGAATCAAGCAGGTAAGGTTGGAAGAAGCCACAGTGGATCATCTGGTCCAACCTCCCTACTCAAGCAGGATCGTCCCAGAGCACAGGGCTGTATCCAGACAGGTCTGGAATATTTCCAGTGAGGGAGACTCCACAACCTCTCTGGACAACCTGTTCCAGTGCTCAGTCACCCTCACAGTTAGGAAATCCTTCCCCATGTTCAGATGGAACTTCCGTGCATCAGTTTCTGCCCGTTGCCTCTTGTCCCATTGCTTGTCACTACCGAGGAGAGCCTGGATGCATCTTCTTGGTATCCCCTCATAAGGTACTTATAGACATTGATGGGGCTCCTCTCAGCCGTCTCTTCTCAATGCCGAACAGGCCCAGCTCCCTCAGCCTTTCCTCTTAAGAGTCCCTTAATCACTTTCGTTGCCCTCTCCTGGACCCGCCCCAGGAGCTCCACGTCTCCCTGGTACTGAGGAGCCCAGAACTGGACACAGCAATCCAGATGTGGAGCGCAGTTCTCGTGCGAGCGGCTCAGAACTCCCTCGGCACGGATCGCTCCGGCCCTGAGGTCACTCCAGCGTTGTTTGGCCGGGCGCTCCCCCGGCCCGGCCCGGCCCAGCCCCGCCCGGGCTCCCCCACAGGGGCTGCGGGTGCCCCTCCGCGCCGGCAGGGGGCGCTGCGGGCGGGCGGAAGCGGCGGCGCGCCCGCGCCCTCCCGGCGCGCCCCGCGTGTCCGCTGACCCTCCCTCCTCCTCCTCCTCCTCCTCCTCCTCCTCCTCCTCCTGGGCGTCATGGCCGCCTCGAAGCCCGTGGAGGCGCCGGGCACCGGCGGCGGCACCGCCGGCCTGTCCCGGTGGCAGCTGGCGCTGGTGCTGGGCGCGCCCATCCTGCTGGGCGCCGGCGCGATCTATATGTGGGGGCGGCGGGCGGCGCGGCGCGGGAAGGGCGCTAGCGAACGGAAGACCCCCGAGGGGCGGGCGAGCCCCGGGCCCGGCGGCGAAGGCGGCTCCGGGCAGCCCGACGGGACCGGATACGAGGAGATGGTGAGCGGGGAGCGGCGCCACCCGTAGCGGCGGCAGGGGCGGGGCTCGCCGCGCGGGGTGCTGGGGTCGGGGTCCTGCCGCCGGGGTCCCGCCGCCGGCCGGGCTGCCCGGAGCAGCGTGGGTATGCCCGGGCTGCGACCTGCGGGCGGCAGGGCCCGACGGGCCGCTGGCCCCGTCCGGAAAGCGGCTGTCAAGGTGCTGGTCCCCACCGAGGAGCAGGCGTGTGATGGGATGGAGCTCGGGGGACATCCTGGTCGTGCTCTACGTGACACGTCCGACAGGTCATAGACTCACAGACTGGGCAGGTCGGAAGGGCCCACAATGGGTCATCTGGTCCGGGGTCGAGCAGGGTCATCCCAGAGCACATTGCACAGAATTGTGTCTGGACGGTCAGGAATACTTCCAGTGAGGGAAACTCTACACCGTCTCTGAGCAACCTGTTCCAGTGCTCGTTCGCTATACAGTAAAGAAATTATTTCTCACGTTCATGTGGAACTTCTGTGCATCAGTTTCTGCCCATTGTGTCTTGTCCCATTACTTGGCACCACTGAGCAGAGCCTAAACCCATCCTCCTGACACATTTCCTCCAGATGCTGGTAGATATTGATGAGGTCCCCTCTCAGCCATCTCTTCTCAAGGCTGACCAGGCCATTCTCCTTTAGGTTAGAGATGCTTCAGTGCCTTAAATCACGTTTGTCACCCTTGGTTGGACATGCTCCCCAGACCTCCGTGTCTTTCTGTGGTCAGCCTGTGTGACCCACAGAGCTCTTAGCCAGGCATTCGTGGTTGCAGTTCTGCCCTTGCTGCACAGGGGTCAGGAGTAGTTTGTTCCAAGATCAGGCATTGCCAAATGCATCTTCTCATCAACTGGCTGAGCATGGATCTGTGCTGCTGAGGGGGGAGCATACCTCTGCCTCTGAGGTCTAGAGTAGCTGTAAGTTTCCTCCAGAAACAGTGTTTTGAAAAGGAAATCTGGGATCTCTTGTGTGTGAGATGCTGGATGCAGCAGAGTGGAAAGAAAACACAATCAAGATTGTTTTAAAATGGAATAGTATGTTTCTTGAAAATATAGAAGCCACACAGTTTATGCAGCAGGGACTTTAAAGTGCAGAATTTGCCTAACAGGCGTGCTCTCAAAAGATACATTTATCCTGTTGTAAATTACCATTCTGAGAACTTTGAGATAAAATCGGCTGTGCAAGAACTCCAGGACACCATGTAAGATTGGAGTCCAGATCGGATCTATGGTTCTCTGTTCTCTTGGATATCTATATTTGAAAAAATGCCTCTAAGATGCACTTTCTGCACATCTGCAGTCTCAGATGTACCTTGCCAGTCATGCAGCTTTACTGAGGTGAGGTTGCAGTTGACAAGCCTGTTTAAAGTAATGGATTTGACAAACTGATTTGCTTTGATAAGAATATCCTGTACTGCATTTTCTTCTCCCGTTCTTGTGTATCACCCAAAGTGCTTTGAACTGTCAGACAGTTTAAGCTTCCCATCTGAAATGATCAGGAGAGAAAAAGAATCACCTCTCAGAGCCTGGAAAAAGTCTGTTTTAACCCTGGTGATTTGAGTGATGCAGATTGATGCGCTTGGGCGGGCAGTGGCAGGCACACATGGGAGTGGTGAGGAAAGTGCCAACTTCCTCAGCTAGTGAATCATAGCTGCACTCAGGCATTCCTGACAGCACAGCAAGCTGTAAAACCTATGCTGGACCTTGAGGCAGTTACTTGAGTGCAGTGATTTGCTCTTCCTGGGCACCAAACAATACTGAAGAAATTGTGTACAGAGGACAAATTCAGACTGTGTACTGTGGTAGCTTTGGCTTGTGGCTGCAAGCAGCATCTGGCATATTTATGGGAGTGTGCTTGCTGCATGTGAGCTCTGCAGGTTTGCAGGCTGCTCCTGACCTTTGTCTTCCTGCAGTGACTTCCCTGTTCGTGTGTTCACTCTGGGTTTCTTAATTGTGTTTCTGAATTCCAGCAATATCCAGGGGTTTGTAGTCATTCTGCAGTTGTAGGAAGGAAGTACTTAAAACATTTAAAACACTTTCGTAGCATTTGATTTAAAATATTGTGTGTTGCTCCACAAATTCAATTACTAGAAGTCTGTGTGCATTTAGGGATAAGTTGAGTGGTATGACCTGATGCAAAGTTTCTTGAAGAATGTCATTGCTTACACTGTAAAGAAATGAGAGATCTTGCTTAGAAAGTTGCAGAAGTTATCAGATTTGACTGATTATATGAGATAATTGTCTAGCTGGTCAAAATATGGCTGTATCAGGAAAATAAATGTGGCTGCAAGTTCCCAGGACTGCTTTATGTGTGTGTGGAGGATTGTCTTCCTGTTACTCATATCCAAAGCAGTGATGCCATGTAGATTTCATGTTTCCTTTCATATTTTATTAGTTATGGATATTAGTGATAAGACCCATGATTGAAAATAAAACCACTGCAGATGCTTCATTTGTGAAATTGCCTGTATTGTATTAATCTGCCTTTCTAATGTGATGAGGTATTTTTTGAAACTCACACGTACAAGTCTGCACAGTGAATAAGAGCCAGTAATTCATTTCACAGTTGAAATACAAGAGGAAAATCTTTTGGAAAACACATAGGTCAGTAATTAATCTGCTGCCAAGAGCTGTGTCAGCTAACTATTCTTTTACTCATAAATGTAACTTAGGACTCATACTGTTTTGTGCTTTTCATTAAATCAGCCCCTGTATCCATTTTATGTTCTGGTCACTGTTTCTGAAGACATGACCTTGAATTTTTTTTCTTTGTTCTTTAAAAATATGTAATGTCCTAAATCTTTCCTATTCTTTATTCTGACTTGTTACTATTTTGCATGCAGTTCCAGCTTTTTTTTTACCTGCTGCACAGGCCTCACATTTTTTTCCCAGACTGTGTCTGTACCAGAGGATTCTCCTGACATCGATGCACTGGCCAAGTGTGTGATCTATGGCTGACATTGTGTTGGCAGAAGCCCTTAGCACAGGTGCTATATTGGGAAAAGCTGAACTACTTTTGAGATTCCTTCTCCTGTAAGCACAGCTCCTTAACGGTACAGTAAACTGGTATTATTGGACCACTTGAGTGATGACGATAAAACTGCATCTATGGATGGTTCAAAGGTCGTAAAGCCAAATTGCATCTGTTAATGACAGGTGTCATTGTTTCTTATAATTTAGATGGAATGTGCTTTAGTCACTCAGTAGCAGTTGCTTTCTACATGCTCTCCTGGTTGGTAGGGAGTATTGTGTACTTAAAATATGGAGTGCTTTGCATATATTGCTTTAGTTGGTGCCCAATTGATTCATTTTTTTAAACTTATTTAATGATAAATTCTTAGCAGGTTTTATACCCTCTTTGTCTTACAGGAGTGAGCAGTGGTTAGTCAGTGAGGTAATGTGTTGGTTGCTTCAGTATTTTTTTCCCCTGAAGTTGGAATCAATTCCTTTTGCAGCTCTGTGATAGTCCAGATCTGACCCCTTAACCCTTTCAGCAAGCTGACAGGGTAACCCTGTGTTTGGTGTGAGAGGAGGTCAGCTGGGTGGCCTTGTGTATTGCAGACAAAGCCATTGGGGTCACAGCAGTTCCCTGTCTCCTCACACTTTCCTGTGAGCTGGGTACTGTCCTTGAGTGCAGTGGTGGGTGAACGTGACAAACTCCTCGGCCTTTGTGGTGCCACATACTGGGATCAGCAGCCAACTAGCATGGCTTCTTTCCAGTGTCTGTTTTAGTAGCAACTGCTGAATGCTGCCTCTCTCACTGCTGTGACATTAGATTAGGATATGAACAAATTGAACCCCTTAGTCTAGATACACTCACCTTGGTACTTACTCTAAATTGATCTAAGCAAAGTGATTAAAAAGTCATTTCTGCTGTACTGTGCACCTGTTGCTTAGTAAATCTCACTATCAACCTACTGTAAGTCTTCTGTTTCTTGCTAGCAATAGTGGACAGGTGTAGAAAACTCCTAAATGTGTGTACAGTAGCAGTAAAACTGTTAGACTCTTGGCTTATTCATGGAAGTCGAGGATGGTAAATTCATTTAACAGGAAGGTGACTGACTAAGAACATTGTGAATTTGTCTCGTAAACTACATTATGTTTTTTCTGAGTGTAATACATCCTTGCTTGTGCTTTGAATTTACTTCTAAAGCTCATGTAAACATACTTTTTCTCATAATGGTTTTAGTGCTAAAGAGACTTTTCAAACCATTTATATTCAGTTAGTGCCTTTATTTGAAAAAAGATGAACCTTAGTGAAAAAAAAAAAAAAGTAGTGGAAAGATAGGTATTCAGAAAAGGACAGGATTTTATTTCCTGGTACCTCATCTCATTAAGAGGGTTCTCTCACTTGCAAAGGACAAAAGAGAGGCCTAGACCAAGGCTTTCTTTTTTTGCAAGTTGAATTAAGATGGCTGAAATAGTAGTCACCCTCTGTGTCATCTGTCAGATAAGGGCTCATGCAAATCCTTTTCAGCCAAAAGAAAACACTGAAACTCTCTGCTCATGCTTCTGTTGTGAATCACTGTCATCATTGGCTGGCAGGAAATTTCTTGTTTTCCTTTGAATAACAGTCTCCCTCAAATATATAAGGTTCTGAACTGCTAGTTTAACAATATTGCCATTGCAGGGAGTTAGTAAGCATTATTATTCTTGCAGCTGGCAGTCTGTGCCTGCTAAGCTGCTGTTTGTACACAGTTTCTGAACATTTTGTGAGGAAAGCACATTTGCTGAAGCTAAAGTAGAAGTTCATAAAATTTTGCAAGTGTTGTCTATTCTGTAGTCAGTTAGCAATCTGCTTTTTCAGGTACCTGGGTAACTGATAACTCAATTTCAACTTTGGCTTAAGCTCTGTTGTAAGACTTGTTAATGAACAGTTGCTGAAAGCAGTCCTAAGTACTGAGATGTTATTTTTTGTGTAGCTGCAAATAAGTTCTGAGGTATTTGTTTTGTTGCTCTGTTGTGAACTTACATTCATTTTATTGAGCTGATTTGGTTGTTGCACAGATTCTTTGACCAGAAGATGACAAACTGGAGAGTTTTTCTTTCTCTATATGAACCTTCACCTTGGGGATAAAAAGTGTCTAGTGTGCCACATAGCATGGTTCAAGTCAGGTTCATGGGTCGGGTGAGGAGAGGCAGTGAAATTAGAAAATAATGTCTAGAATTATTACTTTGACAAGAAAATGGAAGAATGAGGTTTTTTATTAATTGTGCATGAAGTTTGTTTGCATAATCAGTTTCTTACGTGCTATCTTGTGTATGTCTAGTGTAGCAATTGAGAAGGAATTTTATAAAATATGCTTAAAATTTTTGTAAGGGTTAAATTTAAGGCTTGACAAACCTTCAAAAACTGGCTTTATGTGAGGAATTAATTTTCATATCCTTATTTGTGCTATCACTAAAAGGTATTGCAGCATATAATGTGACATGAGTTCTTTAATATCTTTTTTTCTTTTATTTTAAATAAACAGCTACCAGAAAACTTCCAAACCATCAACAGCAAAAAAGCCCACCAAACCAAACAAAAACATACATTGGATTTGGTGGTATTTTGGGTGCATACTGAGGGCTACAGCAGAGTAGTTTGAGTAAGGGTGCAGAGATAAAACGTCTCAGGGCAAGCAGTCTAGTTTAAGGCAGCATAAACAAATAAGTTGATTTCTTCCTTGCCTGGGGTGCTACTGCTGACTTTATTGCATGAGAGCATGATGTGCTCGAAGTTCTAACTCCTTCCCCCACATTTCCTCCCTCATGCAATGGGTAACCAAGGAGTCAGCAAATGTTCCATGATTCATTTCTGTTTGATTGGGTGTGTGGTCTGTGATCATGCAACTGTTACTAAAAGTTTACTCACATAACAGAGTTACTGATTTTAATAACTTCAGCATCATGTCTGTACTCTTTGAATTTTTTGATCATTGTTGTGTGCACTTGTAGGCTTTTGGGAAGGCTTGATGCTTCCCAGAAACCAGCAGAGCAGCAGTGAGAGCCCCAGACCTACACGTGTCTTGTTTGCAGTTACAATTCCCACACCTGACACCAGAGCAGCACTTGGGTGTTATCCAGCAGTCCTCATCTATAGCTGGTGTCTTTACTCTCTCAGAGTGCCTAGGATGGAGCACATGGACTGCTCAGCCTGGGGCACACACTGGGATAGGACATCCCTAGGATGGAGCAATTGGCAGTGATCATGAAGTAGTAACCTAGGTGCAGTTAGGGTTCATCTCTGCAGTCTTAAATAATTTTCACACTGGGAACATGTGTGAATATTACAACATGGCCCATGTAATGTGTTTTTCTTTTTCGACCCAAGTTAATAGGAACAGCACTGAATTTTGTAAGATTTTTACACAAAGGCATTTTTAATGTGGATTGCTCTAGAAATGTACACAGAAAAAATCAAGCTGACTTGCATGCATTTAAGTTTGCAGCATATGCATAACCCTTCCCTTTGTTGAAAGAAAAGCATTTTTCTATTTGGAGATAAATTTAAGACCTACTCGAAATAAATTTAACCTTTTGAGACTTTGGTTAAGTTTTAAAGAAACAACTTATCAGATACACAGTTACTTGTCTCTCAGTAAAAATAGTTGCAGTCTAATTTTGGCATAGAGTAGCATGGAGTTACACACAGTGTATGGGGTGAAGTTAATAATCTTTTATCAAATTAAATGTGAAGCTTTACAATAGAAAACTTACAGATTGCCTTGTTCTGTGAACAATAAAGATGGTGCAGATTGATTTCTTGTGGACCCAGTGATTAATAACTTGTGAGAGAAGAGCTTTGCTGGCAGTAGAATTTAAGAAATTCTCTCCCTTGTATGGTTTCATTTGTAAGTCTCCCCTCAGGAGAATGCCTCTAGGATACTTTTGTTCTATTTGGATGCCTACTTTTATGTAGGAACTGAGGCTAGCACCCATTATCTGATTCTCTCCTGCCAGGATAAGGATCCAGGTCTTAAAACACATATTATAGAGCAAGTCCTGTCTTCCCCTCAGGTTTTCAGTTTTAAAGTAAATCACTTAGATGCAAGAAATGATCAGGTTGGAATGAAATGAGCAGACATGAAGGGGAATGGGCAAAAGAAATGCAAAGTTGCTTTCAAATTTGTGTTACAGCCTTCTGGTTGTCTGTATCTGTTCAGTTTGGCCCTGGCAGTGGATAAGTAGGTAGAGGAGGCAGAAGTATGCTCAAAGAGTAGCAGGGACAATTCCCAACAAATCCATGATCTGAAGTGCAGGTGATATGTAGTGAATCCTGCAGATGTTGTTAAAGGCACTTCTGCCCCCAGTCTGTAGCCTTTCCTTCTTCGGAAAGGTTGGTAGAATGGCATGTGTGCCCATACTTCTGTTCATTTTGGTATGGGAGAACTGCCCCAAAATGTTGTCCATGAAGTACAGCTGTGACAGAAGAGCAGAAATCTAGAAGATCAATGCAGCTCTTATTTCTTGAATGCTCTTTGATAGAGCATTTTTACATCTAATCCCTTACAAACCACAAGATTTGATAACTAATTTGTAAATCCAGGGGTTTCAGGTAGGTAGCAGTGTTAGTTTCTGCAGAGATACAGATCATCAGCATATGGTGCAGAACATAAAGATGCATTTAGCAGGATCTCAGGCCAGTCAGCAGTTTCCTATCCCCTGCTAAGATGGTGATGGTCCAACACTTCTCATTGCATGAAGCAGAGTGTATGAAGCTGTAGAGGAGTCAACTATAAAGTTGATTTGCCTAGTATATGAAAGGCAAACCAGCTTTATTTTCCTTACAGGTTTTGTCTTGCTCAGTAGGTCTTTCCATAAAGTGTTTTCCATATTTAATTCATAGTCTGATGAATCACCTCCGGTCTTAGAGGCTGTATGTATTTCAGAAGGAAGCTCTTCTGTTTGAATTGCTTTGAGGGCTTTGTTGTCTTTACACATTTAGCCTTTGGAGAAACAACTTACCTCATTGGTTCTTCTGATCACCAGCCATGTAAAAGATTACAATCTGTTTAGCTTTCCAAACAGAAATCACTGCCTTGTTTATTACCATTGTAGTGAATCTTGTGAAAAGGTTATCTCCTCTCTGATACACTTGCAAAAGAAAATTCTTGTGTGTTTCCAGGAATCCAGAAATCAGTGAGATTTTTCAGAAGTCTGGGTTAGGTCCATAGTGATATCTTTGAAGATGAGCCCTGAAGTGCATAGCTTGTGTGCTGTGATGCCTTTTTAATTTGAATTGACCTCTCACTTTTTTTTTTCAGAGTCCTCTTGGTAGAGCCCAAGCAGCCAAGAACAAAGGAAACAAATACTTCAAAGCAGGAAAATATGAGCTAGCTATTCAGTGTTATACTGAGGCTATCAGCCTGTGTCCTCCTGAGAAAAACCTTGATCTTTCTACCTTCTACCAAAACAGAGCTGCTGCCTATGAACAACTGGTAAGAAATGAAAGATGATTATGTGTTTATTGTAAAAAGTACTATTATCAATTTTGTATTTTGTCACTTTCATCCACTGAAAGGTCCCAAGTGATAGCATCCGCTGCTTTCACAAGAAGATGCTGTTGCAGCTTTTTTCAGTTCATCATACTTTTCTACATAAAAATAAAATTATTTTCTCTTAACTACTACATTCAGTCTATCTTATGTAATTCTTATGCATCCTGTTCTTCCAAGACAAAGTTTTAATTTCTTATTCTCTGGAACAATTTTCTTGTATATAAGTTAATTTTACTTCTCTCTATTTGAGCATTTAACCATGAAAGAAAGGTGAAAGGCCAAATATTTTGGAAGGACGCTACTTCAAAATTAAAAAAAAAAAAAAAAAAGTCATTGAAATCCTAGTAAAGGCCAAGACCTAAATTTTGCACATGGAGAAGTAATATTTACTCGACAGCTGAGTATACTGGCTGTTATTTTAGAAGTCAGCCAGTGTTGCTTATTATGGTATGATGGATTTGCTTATGAGGTTGAGT
The DNA here is from genome assembly GCF_024509145.1 of Vidua macroura. Classification (NCBI taxonomy): domain Eukaryota; kingdom Metazoa; phylum Chordata; class Aves; order Passeriformes; family Viduidae; genus Vidua; species Vidua macroura. The sequence goes on from NC_071572.1 coordinate 66,362,166, forward strand.
TGGTGAGCTGTATAAAGGAGTGGAAAAGTTAGCTTTGTTCAGTCTGAAGTATCAGGTGAGAGACTGTGCTTACATAAATCTGGTATTAGATTTAGTTTTTGTCTAACACAAATACATGCCATAATGAATCCCAAATGTATGTGGTTCCTCTTTTAGAAAAGCCTGTTTTGATAAATTGAAATAACATTTAAAAAAAAAAAGTTTTAGCGCTTTGGTAAACTTGTTTGTTCCATTTTATTTCCATCTTCTTTCTTCTAGTAGTTTTACCCCAGTCTTTCAGTCCCAGTGTTACCTCCTGCAAGCATCTTTGTATCACCTCATTATGTTCTCCCATGGGATTTGTACACTGTCTGGTGTAGTATTTTTGGTGCAGGTGGTTTGCAGTGGTGCCCAGGCAGTTTCTCCCTGTGGGACTTGCAGAAGCAGAGGCGAGCAGGGAGTAGCGGAGTGCTGGGAGCCGCAGCCACTGCTGGGCACGTGTGACCCCGGAGCTGGCTGTGGGAAGCCAGCACAGGGAGCTGAGTGGGGCCCCTCTCACTGTGCTCTTTTTCTGCCCACAGCAAAAATGGAAAGAAGTGGCACAAGATTGTACAAAGGCTGTTGAGCTTAACCCTAAATATGTCAAAGCTCTCTTCAGACGTGCAAAGGCCCATGAGAAGCTAGACAACAAGAAGGAATGTTTAGAAGGTGAGTGGCTCAAGATGTGTGTACTTAAAAGTGGAATTAGTTCTGCTGCTTTGAAGATGGCAACTTCTGGAAATGTTTTGTTTTTACTTCTGTAGCTACAATAATACAGAATTATGTATTTAAAACCATTCATATCTTCTGCAAATACATATTCTTGTCAGAAGAAACCTTTTCACATTTCTCAAACTCTCATCTGCTCACATCTGTAATGACTGCTGAGAAATTGATGTTACTGTAGCAACTCAAGGTACTATTTTTCCAGGAAACTCCTTCACTTTAGGATAGAATTCATCTAACATGATGAGTGGATAACCAGTTGTTCTATTTCCATGCAGTAAAGAGACTTTCGTCTTCTCTGTTTGTTTTAGAGAAATTATACTACTACAGAAATGGGGGTATTTTTGCAGGTAGAGATACATGGTCAGAAATAAAAGTATTGCAGTAATTTAAATGCGTTGGACTGGTATTAGAGGGAAAACAGCCTCAGCAGCATTTTTTTCTGGTGCATAGTTTATGAAAAACAGAACAGATTGATTTTTTTTTTTTTTTTAATATTAATACTTTGTATTCAGAAGAAATTGCTATGTCAAATCCTTCAGATGCTATTTGTAAACAGAATACATTTTTAACTGTCGGGAAGATGTCACTGAGAAGCCATGGAAATTAAGAACTACAGGTCAGATGTGTTGCCTCATGGCATTTTTGAGCTACAGTACACTGCTTGAAATTACCCATATAAATTTCATCAAGTGAAATCGTTCCTGCTGATGTTAGGTGAAAAGACAAATGAAATTTTCAGCTGTGCTCATTATCAAAGAAGGACAGAAAATAAGGCAGTGCTTTGGCTGGGAAATCTAACTGTTAAATTAGTTTCATTATGTATAACAGCCAATAATTAGGTCCGCCAAATTAGAAGGTAAATTAGATGTGGAAATTTTATCTATCTGTTTATCTGCTGGCAGAATGCCTTTATGCCCTTTAAGACCATAGTAACTAGAAAAGGACAACTTGGTCCATTTAGTGCACTCCTTTGCAACCACTGTGTATAAGCTGCACTTCTAGAGTGCTGTAATAAAATCTAAGCCTTATGTAGCTGCCAGGTGATAAAAGCCCCAAGAAAGATCAAGTGTCCCTGTGACAGTTTTAAATATAACTTCTTTTTACTGTTAATAGCAGTAATGTTAGTGACAATTATTTTCAGCCTTTTTTTTCTATTCGATTTTTTACTTGCAGTTTTTTCAGATCTGAAGCTTTCTTGCTTTTTTTTTTTTGAACTGCACTGTTTTTCTATAACCCTGCTTTTGCCTGCCAACCACATATGGCCAGTAAAATTTCAGGAAGTAGGGTATGTCCATGTAGTGGAGGAAAGCAAAACCAAACAAACTTCAAACCCCAGCCACTACCAGCAGAAAACTCCTCCGGTGATCCCTGGCAGTATTATTTGGGAAGATGTTGCTGCTGCAGCCAAGCCTGGAGTGCAGCAGTCTTTGGGCAGAGCATGTCTGCTGGGTTTGTATAACACATTCTTTCTGGGGGTACTGTATTTTCCCAGGAACTCTGATACGCTTCCTGACCATGCCAGAGGTGCAGGGAGTTTCTATATAAGTGATAACTTAATAGTCCCTCTAGCAGCAGAAATAGAGAAATATACTAAAACTCCAGGGCAAGACATTTACTTTTCAAGCATATTCAGACAATACACTACTTGAATTTCAAGTCCAGGCTCTGGTCATCTTAAGTAATGTTTAAATGAAAACAAAACAGGGAAAACCTGTGTTAGCACTGCATTAAGTGGAGGGTCCAGAGAAACTGTGCATTTCACTGTAAGAGTGTATTTCTGTAAGAGTGCATTTCACACTGGGAAGTTTCACTTGGGCAGCAGTGGGTTAACACTGGCAGAGGTTTCTCAGTGTGAATGAAAGCCATGTGATAGGGGCTGGCACTTCAAATAGGCCAGCAAGGTATTTCTCCTTGCTCCATTCCAAAGTCACAGAGGTAAGCAGAAAAATTTGAGATAGAAGTTAGGCAGATTTCTTAAACTGAGGAGTAAGTGAGATGTGATGGGACTGAATGTGAATTTTAGAAGTAGAAAATAAAGACCAGTCCCAGAAGAAAAGCCGTGTTAGCACTTCTAATGCAAAAATCATATGAACATAATTACTTCCCTCAAAGTTTCAAAATGGTGAAAGCCCCTGATAGAGGTATATATTTTCACTGTTGATTTAAGTGTGTTTGTCTCTATATAAAAACATGAACAGAAAAATAAATGTAATTTCTTTTCATTCACTGTCATGAAGTCCTTTTATCCCAGGAAGATAATTTTGGATACAAATTTGTGTCTTGAAGAATACAGTAAATACAGCAAACTGGAAACAGGCTTTGGCCTGAGAACAGGACATGTATTATTTTGGCAGTGCCTCATTGTAGTCAGTAGCACATTTTATAGTGTACTTCAAGAATTCCTTTAATCTCAGTTTTGTATGTTGCTTCCTAGATGTCACTGCAGTCTGCATTTTAGAAGCCTTCCAAAACCAGCAAAGTATGTTATTAGCTGATAAAGTTCTTAAACTCCTTGGAAAAGAAAAGGCCAAAGAGAAGTACAAGGTAGGACTTATGATAGTGCTGACTAATTGTTATTTCACCTGACCAGTTGTTGAAAAGTCGGTTGTTGGCATTCTGTCAGTTGTTGTAAACAAGTCACTGTCTTCATCTGCTCAAGCATAAGAAGCGACACAAACTGGTTTCTACAAAGCTGCCATTGTACCAATGGTATTTTCCTGTGGGACCTGTCCAAAATTTTTGGAACCTCAGCAGGGAAGAGAGATCTACTTCTAGCAGTTTTTCGCTTTAACAATGAAATTTGTTATGACATTCAGGAGATACCCTAAGTTGGTGTGCTGCCCTATGTAGGGCTTTTCTGAACTTAAAACTTCATGGAAACTGGGTGTGTTGGAACAGACAGACATCTATGCATGAATGTTTGGAAACTGCAGAAGAGAGAACTGTGGAAGCATAGGGGTAACCAGGGGCAGTCATTTTAAGTGACTGTAGGTTTACAAAAAGGTTGGGATAGGTATTAACATGTTCTTGGTTGTTGTAAAAGCATTCTTGTTTGTGTTTTGATAGTGGTTGAAGTACTGAAATCCTGTGTTGGTTTTGAGATGCTGAATTTCTTTCCTATAGAAATTGACGTAAATGTGTATTGTGGAGGTAACAACAAATAGTGGTATGAGTGTGGTGGATATAGATAGGTGTGCTTCAGAAGAGTGCATTCAGTGTTTTCCTGCAGGAGAGACTGAATTGTAATTCTTGTGTGCAGTTTATTTTAAACAAGAAATATTTTTTGGCTGTAGAAAAGATTGATTACCCGAGAGGTGTTACTTCTGGGACTTTATGTAAAATATGTTACTGGGCCAAGTTCCACACAGAACTAGGGTATTGCCTTGTTACTCTCCATTGTAACAATGACAGCATCTTCTCTTGGACAAGCGGGAGAAAAGAGGAAACTGCCATTCAGAAACTGCTTGAATTTAGAGTCATGCTTAAATCACCAGCTTGCATTTTTCACCCAATTTATGTGCACATCCAATGCTTTAGCACATCTACTCAATGCCTTGTGATATCCTAAGAGCCCTTATTTCTAGCCACATATGTGGAAAGACACAATCTCCCTCCCCCCCAAATATTATCACTTTATTTTCACTGGTGATAGGTGTTGCATTGTGATCTAAAGCTTAAAAAATTCCTAAACATCAGAATGGCAAATCCAAAACATCAGGCTATCAGATGAGAGAGTGAGTCATACAGTGACTTTTTTTTTTTTTTTATAATTGTGTTTGCTATCCATTTCCATCTTTACCATCTGATCTTACCACCTAATGACTTGGAATTATCTTTCTCTGTTTCAGAATCGGGAGCCTCTGATGCCCTCACCACAGTTCATTAAATCCTACTTCAGTTCTTTCACAGATGATATAATTTCCCAACCTTTGCTTAAGGGTGAGAAATCAGATGAAGATAAGGACAAAGAGGGAGAGGCTTCTGAAGTAAAAGAAAAGTGAGTGTACAGTACAGTTGGGAATTGTTTGGTACTGGAATTAAGTTTTCAGTATTTGGACATTCTGCTCAGTGTAATGTGCTGCTGTTTGTGTAGTACTTGGCATGGAGATTCCTTTGATATTGCAAGTGAAACCTTACTGAAAGCTGACTGGCTAGTTCCAAACTTGCACTAAGCAGAGGAAGGACAATGAGACTGGGAAAATATGCTGAATATTTACTACAGTATCACAGTAAATCTTAAGAGATGGGAGAAGGATCTTAGAGATGGACAGGGCTGAATGATGCTTTGGGGGTAAGGAATATTTTATACTGAAGGAGCATTTTCAAGGAAGAGAGCAAGTTAGCCTTTGGACTGGCAGGGAGAAGATGAGCTAGGAAAAGGGGACGTTTTTTAAATGAATGCATTTACAGCAACTGAGGCTGAAATGGTGTTTTATCTTTCTGAAATCAAATTGCCCATAAATGAAAAGTTTGTTCAGCATAGAAAAACTTGGTTTTGCAGGGGTTTTTTTGTGGTTTTTTAGTGGAGCCTGAGCACCACATAAATGGTTCTTTAATTTACTATGCTACTTTCCAGATTATTTTTGGAAGATAGCAGTGCTGTCAGTTTGGAAACCATTGCAAACAGCATTATGATTTTTTTTTTTTTTTGAAGTAAAAGAGAATGTCCTGATCTACAGGCAGATTCACTGAATCCAGGATACCGCTGAGAATAAGGCAGTGCTGTAATTTTTTGCTATTAAATAATTTCTTCCACATACAAGCTGCACATTTCTAGGTTTAATATTTCACTTTCCTGTCCATGAATTCCAGCCTCTTGTTTTAAACCAGAGATTATTGTTGTTCTTCATGTGAAAAAAAAAACCTCAAGGGACAAGTGAAGCTCACATTCAAAAACCTTTAAAACATTTTTCTTCTTTATTTCCAATGTAATTTGGCCAGTTTTTGTGTAAATTGTTTTCCATTTATTATGGCTCCAGGAATGGATGTTCCAATGGGGCTCTGCTGGTGTTGTAGAAGTATTGCACAAGTTGGTATTTGTAATAATTTGATGAAACATCTGAATGGAAATTGTAGTGTTCAGTGAATGCATATATATATATATATATATATATATATATATATATATAACTGTTCTTACATCATTTACAGCTCTGGCTATTTGAGAGCAAAACAATATATGGAAGAAGAGAACTATGACAAAATTATCAGTGAAAGCACAAAAGAAATTGAAGCAAAGGGAAAATACATGGCAGAAGCTTTGCTTCTGCGAGCTACTTTCTACTTACTTATTGGCAATGCAAGTGCTGCCAAACCAGACCTAGATCAGGTCATCAGCATGGAAGATGCAAATGTGAAGGTAAGAATCTGTCACAGCTGGATTGTAGTTGGGATTGAGAAGTTAGATCATAAACTTGCAATATACTTCAAGAAGTTTTTTGTCCAAATTTTCAGATGTATTAATGGGAGTATTCTGGTTTATTTACTGTTTTGTTACTGACAGATTGTTTTTCTCAAGGGCTTGTTAATTTTTGAGACAGCTATACTGAGTAGTGCAAACTGAAGGTGATAAGTACTCCAAACTAAAGAAGATGGAAGCTGAATGAATTGGAGGCTTATCCAGTCTGGATAAGTGAAAAACCTTAATTGCACTTGTATATTCAGCTGCTGCAAAAAACATTTATGTATTTGTAAACATAGGAATTGAGGAGGATTTTGGGGAGGCTTGGAAATCCACTGAGATGGAAGCACAGGCTGACATTTTTGAAATTAAGTAAGGGAGCTCATTTATTTAGGGTCAATATGAAACTTATTCCTGCTTAGAGTAATTCACACCTGTCAGTGGGAGAAACTAGTCAAACAAAAACTTTACGGGGATTGTAATGAAATCTGAAATGTGGAGAAGCACTGGGATGGCTGATGTTTCCCTGGCTGTGTTTTGCAGCTGCGAGCCAACGCTCTGATCAAACGGGGCAGCATGTACATGCAGCAGCAGCAGCCTGTGCTGTCCACACAGGACTTCAACATGGCAGCTGACATTGATCCTCAGAATGCTGATGTTTACCACCATCGAGGACAAGTAAGCATCCTGAGAGATTTGATCCCAACACTTGGCTATTTCAGTATATACTAAAAGGAGAAACGGTGTCATTTGAGACACTTTATACTGTTTGTAGCAGAAAAACATGAACTCCTAATTGGAAGCTTTTGTGGGATAAACACACAGTCTGTTTTGGAGGTTCAGGTCAGGCAGAAGCAGTTTATTTCTATAGCTGTAGGAGAGCCCTCTATGGTATGAACTGAGACTTAAAAGTACTGGGGCTTGTCTACATTTACAGCAGATAAAAGCTGTCTGTGAAGGGGCCTGGATGGCAGAGCAGCATCTGCACATCAGGAAGCTTTGTTACAGCAGAGGTAACATGTCCCTGATAACATCTGCAGCCCTGGGCCCTGGACTTGGATCTCTTCAGTTCATCCCTCCCTGCCTTGTGAGACTGCTGTGTCCTTGACTAATTTCTAGCCCTAGAGAAGCCTGCTGACACAGACCTTTAAGATGAATGGTGCTGGAAGTAAAAAAGGAACACTAGCATATGCAGATAGGCTAAGTAATATTTGTAAGGAAGACTTCCGTGGATCAAGGGTTTTTCTCCATGAATTTGTTAGACCTCTTTAGTGCTCAGAAATGAAGATGGTGCTGTGTGTTGACTGAAGGGAATGAAAGTGTTCTGCAGGTTGAAAATTTGTGTTTTACAGTAGCTTCACAGTAAAGTAAGAGAATGATGAAGTGGACTCTGCTCTTGTGGAGGAAAAGAATGTCAAAACCAAAAAAAAACCAACCCAACAAATTAAGTTGAAATAGAAGCTGGAAAAGCTGAAGTGTTTCAATATCCAAATAGTCCACAGGTACTGGCTACAGAGAGGCAAAACAACTTGAGAAAATATGGCATAATTTTGGAGACTGGTCATAATGCTGACACAATGATGACAACAGTCTAAAATGCAAGCATTCCCAATCCCTACTCAGGGTCATTGCCTGCTTGTGTAGGTAGCCAAAGTTTCACTGGTGGCTTTGATAATACAATTATAGCAGTGATTTTTAGTTACGGGTTTTGTAGGTTTCTAGACAGTTCTGCAACTGAACTGGAGATGATATAAGTAATTGAATTATCATGTAAGTGTCTGAAGCACAGATGAAATAGAGAAATAGGATTTTCTTTCATTCTGGCTAGCTGAAAATCCTGCTTGACCAAATTGAGGAGGCTGTGGAAGACTTTGATGAATGTATCCGATTGCGACCCAATTCTGCCTTGGCGCAAGCACAGAAATGTTTTGCTCTGGTAGGTAACGTGCTGGGGTTTCTCTGGGTGCTTTTGCTTTAAAGAGCTCTGTAAAACACTCTGTTTCTCTGATTTGTTCCAATTTAACAGGAAAATAGGGCAACATACATCTCTGTCTTTTAATAATAAAGGAATAATAAAACAATTTCTTCAGTAGGAGTATGGATTTGCTGCTTTTCTTTTGCAGCACTCATAGTTCAAACAGTAGAACATTTTATTCTGTTCTGTGAGAGAGGAACAAAAATCTTGATTCTAATTGGAGCACATAAAATGGATTTCAATAAAGCTTTACTATTGTGGAAAACGGTCATCATCAAGAAATTTGAAACAAACTATTTCAAGCTAGTACAATGACTCAGTGTGCAAGAATCTTGTCAGGGCACTTTTGCATGGTGTGAACAAGGAGGAATACCAAGTTTGGAATTTCTAAGCATTTGAAATAGAGGGAGGCTATCACAATTATCAGGCCTTACGACTTCCCTTCTTTCATCTGTATTCCTCTCCAAGTCCAGACACTTGGACAGGTTCCCAAAACCAGATTTGGTAGGATGTACAGGCATGTCACTTGCTGGAGCTTAGCATGAAATCATACAATGGTCTGGGTTGGAAGAGATCTCAAAAGTCATGTCATTCCAACTCCCCTGTCATGAACAGGGACACCTTCCACTAGACCAGGTTGCTTGGGGCTCCATCCAGCCTGACCTTGAACACTGCCATGGTTGAGGCCTCCACAACTTCTCTGGGCACTGTTCCAGTGTCTCACCACCTTGACAAGATTTTTTTTCCTAATATCCAAGCTAAATCTACTGTCTTTCAATTTGAATCCATTCCCTCTTGTCCTGTTTACATGTTCTTGTAAAAAATAATTTTTACTCTTTTACTCTTGTAAAAAATCCCTCTCCATCTGTCTCATGGCTCCCTTCAGATATGTGAAGACCACAATTAGACCACCCCAAAGCCTTCTCTTCTCCAGGCTGAACAATCCCAATTCGCTCAGCTTATGTAAAGTAACTGAATTACTTTGATGCAGGCAACTCTTGGGGAGGTGGGTAGAGCCCTTTTTCAGTCTGGTAATGGCATAATTTTTTTCTTTTTTTTTTTTTTTTTCCCTTTGGAATAGTATCGTCAAGCTTATACAGGAAGTAATGCTTTGACTGTGCAAGCAGCCATGAAAGGCTTTGAAGATGTCATAAAAAAATTCCCAAAGTGTGCTGAGGGCTATGCACTCTATGCTCAGGTATGTTTTTCTCTCTCTTAAAGAAAATGCTGCATTCTCTTGTACTTTTTATCTTGGATGTAACATTTCTTCAAATAAAAGATGAAGATTTGTGACACTAAATTCTGAGATAAGACATGCTGCCTGGAGTTAAGTACTAGCATTTGTGGTTATGGGTGTTCTGGGGCAGAAGAGGTACCAGGGAACTGGTGGAGTAGGATGTAAATAATGAGAGTTGAGGATGGTTATTAGGAGACAGAGGTTATTCCTGCATGGTTCCCTCCTTCCTGCATGTATGTGGCATCTCAGTTGATGAATGTCAGGGATTCTCTGGGTAATTTGAGAGTCAGATGTGTGGAACTAGGGTGACATTTTTGTTCTGCTACCATTGGCATGTAGTGGTGTAGAACAGCTGTTGGGAGTACACTTCTAATAGAGACTGTAATTTCTTCTCTTAAGATTGCACTGCTGGTTTTAGTAGGAAGCACGAGACATTCTATTTTAAGTAGGTTGGCAATATATATGCATTTCCTTCTGAAACAAGTATATCTGAAAAAGGAAGAGTTGAAGTTTGCAGGTACAGACTTTTAGAATTATTTTTATTTACAGCAAACAGCATGTTGCTTGTGGATCTCCCATTACAGATGGCAGTGTGGTCAGTAATTTGTGCATTTAAAGCACAGAAGCTTTCCAAAAATCCTCAATTTTGAAACTTAACTCTGATAACCAATGTGTCTGGCCTGCTCTACCATAAATGAACTACATCCAATCTCACATTGTCAATACAGTTTTAATTAGAATTAGCTGAACGCAGAGTACATCCTTTGGTTGCTTATTGACAAACAGGTTTCTCTTTTGATTCAGGCACTAACTGATCAACAGCAGTTTGGCAAGGCTGATGAAATGTATGATAAATGCATTGACCTTGAGCCGGACAATGCCACTACATATGTTCATAAAGGGTATGTATTGAATTTGCAGTCCTTTTGGTCGAGAGCAGTTGGCATAACAAACCTGAATTGAATGTTTATGTTTAGAAATTTAGCCAGGAAAAATAACTTGAAAGCATCTTTATGCTCTTAAATGTATTTCTGTATTTTGTCTTGACTAAGCTGCAAATAAGTTTCAGGAAAGTTTCATCAGTGTTCATTGCTAATTGAGTATCTGCTTGAAGTACATCTGACTTTTCCTTTAGCCCTATTAGTTTCAGCTTTGTGTTGAAGCTTTTTCTTTCATAAAATAACATGTACCAAGTCCTCTTGGGAAAAATTTGCCTTTCTTTAGAGTCACTAAAGCAGTAAAGTGGCTTATTGAAAGTGACTTCTACAATAGGTGTTTTTAAAAATCATGAAGTTACTAAGTTACTGTGTACCTGCATTAGAAGTTAAATACATTATACATTTGGGATGGTTTTGCTTACCATGATGAGGGTTTTGAGAGGAGTATATGAAGCCAGTTTGAAATTTTCTCTCTCTTGTAGTTTACTTCAGCTCCAATGGAAGCAAGATTTAGACAAAGGATTAGAACTCATAAGCAAGGCCATTGAAATTGATAACAAATGTGATTTTGCATATGAGACCATGGGAACGATTGAAGTGCAAAGGTAATGCTGAATTGCAGTGTTAAGAATTCTTAGTTACTTCAGAAGTTACAGTGGTTCTTTAAATTTCCTCATGGATCCCAGGTCTTGAGATCTTCTCCCTGGTGTCCTGTAAGGCTAGCTCTTACCCAAAGTCCTGATTTCTGTTCTGTAACTCTTAGGTAAATCATAGGCATTCTCTGTGGCATAATTGTGATTTATGGTCTGGCAACTTCTTTTCACCAATTTCATACTTAATAGACAATGTGCAGAGGAGTCTGTGTATGTTTAAATACATCCCTTCTGCATTTAGAGTGACTTCTTTAATCATTATCTGGCTTTGTGTATATCTGATGTTGTCCTTGGACATTGGACTGTCTGTCTTGAGAATCCTGTCCTGGTTTCTCCTGCAGCCAACAGGACTCCAATTCACAGTTCTTGAGGGAAAGAGGAATGCCCTGCTCTGTAACATTGTATTGCAACTGTACAAAGGTTTGGGGTGTCGCTGACAGTACAGTAGTCTCTTTTTAATATGTCTAGTCCTCTAAAGGACAGACAATTAAACTATTGCCATGAGAAATTTTGCAAGCATTTCCTATTTAAATAATGTGCCTCTGTCTGTGCAAGTTTTCCTCCTTTGTATACTAAGTCCTTTTAGGGGAGATGAGACTTCATTCAGTTGGCCGGCATTATCTTTGTAGTGAACTTGGTGTCCTGTAGAGAACATTTTATCCTGCACCATCACCTGTGAGGACTCTCAAGAGGAAAGCTGTTTAACAGCTGTCCTAGTTGCTTAGGCTTGGTAACAACTTCTCTGAGTTTACTCAGCATCACCACAAGTTCTTGTGGTGGTTCCTCCTGAAATTCTTTTCAGTTATTAACAGTGGAGAGTGTAAGTCCTGAAAGAAAAAAGATGTTTTAGAGATGACAAGATAGCTGTGGCAGTCTTAAATGGGCTAAACTTTTGTTTATTTCAGAGGTAATCTGGATAAAGCCATTGAAATGTTCAACAAAGCTATCAACCTGGCCAAATCGGAAATGGAGATGGCCCACCTCTACTCACTCTGTGATGCTGCCTATGCTCAGACAGAAGTTGCAAAGAAGTATGGATTGAAACCACCAACACTGTAAAGAAACAAGGAGGAAATGATCTTCCAAAGTGAAGTTGCCCACTTCAGCCAGCCCTAAAGAAACTGTTGCAGACCATGCTGAATGGTGGAACTTATTTTTTTCCCGTTAGTGGTGTTGTCATTTGCTACATCTGTTAAATGTTTAGGTGTTGTGGGAGTGGTTGTTCAAGGAAGTATGCAGTGCTGCATCTTGTTCCTTCTGCAGCAGAAACCTTAGAGTGTGTTAAGGGAAATAAAGTTGCAGGGGAACCAAAGGAACATATTTTGGCCATGCAAATAAAAACTTCACACTGGTTCATTTTGGGTGATTATGTTGTGGGCGATTTTTGCTTTATCAAATAATATTACAGCATGTGGGTTTTTTTCTTGTTGATTTTAAAGGTAATACTAGTCAGTGCTGTAAAATAGGTTTTATATCCAGTTAATCCTTGAGGGCTGATTTTAATTCTGCAAAAATTAATTTTCAAACTTTAATAATAGAGGGTTTTTTTAAGTCAGTAGATGTGGAGAGGATACATGTACATATATGCAAGCATGCACAATCTTCCCTTAAATCCCCTTCCACCCTCTGCATAACTTCCTTAGAAATAGTCCTGTGGCAGCTATTAGGGAATTAATTTGATAGTCCTGATTCTCACCCCAGAAAGCCCTAGAGTACTGCATAGGAGAGCTAGGAAAAAGGTTGGCTGGGGAAGGAGGTCAGGTAACACTGCTTCAGTGTAGATTTTACTGGAAGAAAGAATGTATTCCTGTGCAGCAGTCCTTACTTGAATGTCACAGGAAATTGTTCTGGAGGGTTCAGAAGGACTTTCAAGAACAGAAAGCACTGCTGGGAGTCAAGCTCCAAAAGGTAAGGTCATGCTTGCATATAATCTTTGTAATCTCTGATGCTTTTGCATAAGGGTAGCAGCTGACAGACTATCTAAATTTTCTTCAGTCTCTAGAGACTGCTGGGTTAAGATCTCCTTTTAGGAGCCCCTTGGCAGGATTAAGTGAGGTAAGGAACAAAGCGTAGGCTCAAACTTCCAATAATGGATTTGCAAACTGCACTCATTTTCTTGTTCTGTAGACCCTGTCTTGTCCAAGATTTCAAATACTGTAGAAAGGAAGCAATTGTGCTGCAAACAGTAGATGGGCAAATTATGAAAGAGTTTTCCCTCTCATTAGGAACTTCACAGAGGGCCCTCTTGCTTTCGGTTGATCTTTCTGGTGTGGAAGTCAGTCCATCTTACCTTTCCCTGGACTGATGTGGCTGGATAAACTTCATGCAAATGATGTAGCTTAATTTATGACACACTAGTTTGGGCTTCTTTCCATCCTGAAATCATAAGATTTGTTCGTGGCGAATTGTCTAATGTATTTAACCTTTTAAAGAAATGAATGATGCTGTAGTCAAACTGTCTTGGTCTGTAGTTGTGCCACCATACAGCAGCAGCTTGCATTTTCAACTTGACCTTCCTTTCTCCCAGCAACTACAGTTGAGTATGCAAATGGTAGAGAGCAGAGATAAAGATTTAATCATTATTTTAGTAGCTCATTAGGTGATCTGAAATCATAGCACTGGTGTAGAATTGAAGATATGGGAAGGTACTGACAGCTTCTAGGGGCACTGAACGTAACAAGTGTCAAATATCTTCTCCAACTTCCAATCTCTGCATCAATTACCTGAGAACAAAAATATGCCAGGCTGATGAGTCCTGTTCTCGAGGAGGTTTTATTAGCATGGCCTTATTTACATTGGCATTTTCTTCTCATCACCCCATCTGTACCCCATTCCTTACCCCACCCAATCAATTAAGGGAAAAAAGCATGTGCTGTCAATTACTAGCATTCCAAATCATCACAGACTTTTGCCTGTTCTTCAGCTAGTTTCATACTGCACTGAAAGGATGCATTGACTGTAATTTTTTTGTAAATGACATATCACCTGTAAACTGAAAAAATAAATACTACCTTCAAGTATCTCTCTCTTACATGTATAAGAACAGGTTTTGATGAAGGTGTTCTCTGCAGTGGTGAGCTCTGTGCTTATGTTCTAAGTCTAGGAAGAACTGATAATTGACTGACTCCTTGTCATCTTCACTCACTTCAACCTTTAAGAAAGGATGAGGAGACATGGAATCTACAAATCCAATCTCTGCTTGCTTCCATCACCCACAGAGGTATGATCTTGAGAGCTGAAGATTACGGGGGAAAGGAAATCGAGCCAGGAGGGCTGGGAATCTGAGTAGCTGTGACCGTATTAATGTGTGTATGCATCCCTGTGATGAAAGGGACTTTTTCTGAATGGCTGCTACAGCTGAGGTTTTATTTTAAGCCAGGTATGCATGTGAACTTTGAAGTGAGACAAGTATTACTGCTATTTAAAAAAAAAAAAGTTGACATTATGTAGGAAACTAGTACTGAAGACTTGGATAAAGCCCATGTATCCTAGAGGGATACTCTGTGAAGTTGCTTCTACATACAACTGTCTAGCAACTTAATTCTCATCATGTATGGTCTCTGTTATTCACGGAGACAATGCTGTCGGGCACACGGTGTGATTTTTGGGATATGCTGCACAGGGCCAAGAGTTGGGCTCTGATCCTGATGGGCCCCTTCCAACTCAGCATATTCCATGATTCTAAGCTGTGACTTGAATTACAAGGATCTAACTGCAAATGGAAAGGGAAGAGGGAACTAGCATACACTGGAAAGCTGAACTGCAACTTACTCTGGAACTACCAAGAGCAGCTTAGATGCAGGTTTACCCAGCCCAGCAATCCTAACACTGCTCAATTTTCTGCCATTTCTTCAAAAATAACTTAAATTTTTGCAGACTGAAATTCTGGAACTGTTTCAGGGTTGTTACTGATTAGTTTCATGTATTTACAGAATACTGGTGCATATGTGTTGTATGGATACTTAAAAGTGCCTGTTTTCTACCAACACAAAGGTTGAGTATTGGCTGCTTCAAGTACTGTGGCTAAGAACTGACTGTACTTTTTTTCAGTGAAAGCCTCAGAAATTCAGTCCCATTTGCATCACTTCTGAGTGCAGTGCACTGGAGACCCTACTAAAACAAGGTGCTTAGAAGTTGTCCTGATAGACTGAAAAGAACCGAGCTCATGTCAGCTCTTCAGCCGAGTTCACCAAAGTAGCTTGTAATACATTTTCATCCATCGTCTCCATTTGGGATTCCAGGGGAGGAGAGTTCAGACCACAGATTCTGTTACCTGTTGCAAACTGCACTTTACATTTCTCAGATTTAAGTGGTCAGCCCATGACAGTCCTGCACTACTTTAATCCTCCAAAGGTAGAATTTATTTACTCCTGTGTGTTGAACTAGTAGAGAGACAGGAGGGAAAGAGATAAAATAGTTATTATGACTTAGAAGTTGGAGCCCAGCAATGGCCATCATGGATAGGGGTTGTTGAGTATGTGGGAAGCACTAATCTAATGCAGGAGACTTGGCTCAAATGGTAAATTGTTAATTTTTTAATATTTATTTTTCAACAAATAAACCTTCATTTCACCTTGTGCTATGTGGCTTGTTTCTTAAAAGTTCCAATGCAGTGTGTACACGAAAATGCAGTGAAAAGTACAGACCAAAAATACCTGCTGATATAGAATGCCACCGAGTGGAATGGTGGGATCTGGCTTTTGAGGGGAAGGATGTGTCAGGGCTTGGCTGAATGTTTGTTCTTGTTTAGAAAACACACCAAGCTCATTGCAGAGAAGTCAAAATGTTAAAAAATAAAAGCCAAAACAAAAACCCCCACAAACCCAAAAAACTGTGGGGAGAGGAGGATTGGTGAACATGAATGAAATGTAAGATGGTTTTGGGGGAAATGTGGTTAGATAGAGCAAGACAAAACCTTCTCTCCCTCCCATTCTTGTATTTTGAAATCTTTTAGCCTTACAGCTGTTCTGTGCTGCTGGAAAACCAAAAGCTTATCAGTGAAGTCTGGTAAGTTGCTTCTTTTTTTTCATTCCAAGGAATAAAAAGCATAATTTGTACATTCTTTTTACATTAAAAGATGTCTTCCTTCAAAAAAGAAACCCAAAACCAAAAGTGCAACATGCTTGGCTGGTTTGCTGTATTTTAAAGCCATCTTTCTCAATCAGTTTGTCTCCAGCAAAAGCAGCACAGTAAGGAATGTTTTCTCTGCAGTGGATGGGAGCTGCCCATGGTAGCAATAATGCATTCAAGCATTGCGCAGTCTTCTGGGAGACTGTGGACAGAAGGACTTAGTGCAAGAGGGTTTCCAACCTGACTGCTCAGCCTTTTCCAGGCAGCAGAATTAAAACCCACTCAGACATTCTATTAAGGAAGCAGTATGGAGAGCAAAGGTGTGGCAACGTATGAATTACTGTAACAACACAGTAACTAACCCGTGTCACTTCAGCAATGAACGGGATTTGCCGTAAGGAGAATTTAATACACAGATCCAGAAAAAACACATGAACCAAAAAGTGTTACAGATTCTTCTATAGGAGCAGCTCTGTCTGGCAGCGTCTTGCAATGTCCTGAGTAGTGCAGAGCAGAATTTGGCCTGTTTTGCTCAGTGTGTTAAAATTTAAGCTTCCCAAGTTAAAACTAGGGCATTCAAGGATCTTGGTTAAGTCACATACATCTAAAAAGGACAGAGAAGAATCATGCTTCTAGATTTTCTGACAATTCACCAAAAAATTCATAATACCAAAGCTGACTTGAGAGAGAGTTTCAGAGAACAAGATTTCCGTGTTCTACAAAACAGCCCTCAGAAGGTAACTAAAACATTATGATGACTAAAAATCAATGTTAATCACTGCTGTATTGAACTGATTTCACCCCCATCTTTATCCTAGCTGTAAAATACTATGAAATACTTAAGTATGAGACGAGATACAAAAGTTATATTTCAATCATACTAGAATTGCACCATTTTTTTTTTGTTATGTGGTGTTTTCTTAACTGGCACATTAGGTAGTAAATTGTGGAGCAACTACTAAGGAAATCCTTCCAAAGACGAAGGCAACAGCCATTGTGACAGCTGAACCTTCCCTCTTCACCCAGCTTCACTTTTTCATCTCTACACCATAGAGATCACAACGCTTCTGGCTTAAAATAGGAATCTGCTGACGTATTTCTGCAAGTTTCTTTAGATCTGCAGGAGAGAAGAAAAGACTTAAGACAACAGCAGCCAAAAAAGAAAGCTCCTGACTTGCTCTGAGGTAGGACAGGGAAAATATCAACTTTGATGGAGAATGGTGTGGTAGTGAACTTTGAAATAGAAACTTTGGTGGAGAATGGAATGCAAGTGAGCAGCCAGGGCTGAAGGAAGCCTCAGCTTTGCTCTTTCCTAAGGTGGCACCTTCTTCCTAAGGAAGTGAACTAGAAGGGTACAGCTATAGAATATTGTATGTAGAACAGTATAGTGCTCCTGGTTCTTGCTTTAACCTAGCAAAGGTGGACAAGGCAGAGGAATGCTGCATCATCTGTAGTTGCATGCATGTGTAAGGCCACAGACTTTAAAAAAACTCCCTGTCCTTAGTGTCATGACCTGTACTCAAGAAAAAAAGTGGCAAAAAAACAAAAACAATTTTTCCCTTACCGATATCTGTGTATACAACTGTTTCCTCAGCCCCAGCTTTGGCTATGACTTCACCCCTGCAAAATTAAGCACATTTGTTCACAGAGTTAACACATTGGTTTCAAGGCATCAGTGGAGTTGCTGCTGTTTGTACAAAAAGCAGTTCCTACCCTGGATGCCTACAGCTGTAACTACAGGGCTGTCCTAAAAATAGCATCATAATCCATAACTCTGGTATGACAGAAATGGCTTCCAGGGTTTATATATGGCACTTTGTATATGTGATATATACATACTTAACATAAGTGTCTTTCAAAGATCAAGAACTGTGGTAAAAGCTACTCTGAGAACCACTGCCTGTGAGCATGCAACATACCTCAAGGGGAAAGGAACAACCACACTGGCAAAGGTGAACACTTTCTCCTTTGAAGACCCTAATGGCTGTTAATAGTGTACTTTTACTCTGCATGAGCTACTGAACATGATCATGTTTCCCCCAAGTGTTTTGTCACTGCTTTCATCATATAAAGTTAAAAGCTCAAGACATAGACAAAGCTTTTCTTACTGTGCAAACAACTGGAAGTGAGTTATCAGTAGATTTATCTGAAAGAAAAACATCTGCCTGAAGATTTGGTCACTTTTACCTCCTGTGCACCTGCATCACTTCTGCTCAAGCCAGAATCTCTCTTCTCTAGCTGAAGACATTCTTCTTGTTCTTTTTTATGTCAAAGCAGTGTTGTTCTTTGAAGAAATTAGATAGTTCTGTGCAAGCTGTTTAAGAGAATTACCCTATGCATAGCATATAATGGACTGAACTTCAGGGACAAGGTCAGCAGTTCAACTAATGCTTAATCCCAGTACTAAGTAGCATCTTTATTACCAAAATGAATACATACTCAAACTAGTTCTAGTTTACTTTTTTTTTTTTTTTTCAGTTTGGCTGTTTTAAATTATTATCTTGAGAATGTAGGCTCAAGTCTCATGTGCTTTTTACCAAGAATTTGCACATTTAACAGTAGATGGAAAAGTAGGACTGAAGTGTGACTGCCAACTAAAATATTTTTTACCGAAGAAAAGGTGCTATTTTTTATATTATTGAACTCACCATGGATTTACTACAGTGCTGTGTCCCCAGGCAACATAGGACGCTTTTTCATCTCTAGCAGGAGATACAGTAGCTACGTAGAATTGATTATCAACAGCTCTGTGTTCACAGAAAAATGCAGGGAGGGAAAAAGTGAGAAGAATTGTTTTTTATAATACCATTTAATTAAGCAGAAGAGAAAGAATCCACTCTGAAGGACAAGCTATATATCCTCTAAATGACTAGCCCAAACTGTGAATGATACAAAGGTCAGAGAAAGAAGACACTGGAAAGAGAAGTCTCTAGCACCTGCCTCCATAGTTAGTGCATCATATAATTCACAGGTTCATTCGGTATGTAGCAAAATTGATTGAAGCTGACCAAATGAATAAATAATACTGCATTCAGCAATCTCAGAGTCTATTTCTACCTGTAATTAGAGCACTTCCCAAATGGTTACTGGCTCTTCTCTCTAGAATCTGTGTGTGAAGGGTGCTTATAAAGCCATGGGAAAAGGTCATTGAAGGGGCACAGCAGGGGCAGGAGGGAGAAAAGGCCGAGAACTTCCTGCTTTTCTCCTTGACAGCAAAATCATTTTGGTGTCCCATACTAGGCTTGAGGGATGGTATAGCTCCAATAGTGGAATGGCCCTGCAGCACCACTTCTGAAGCACAAATGTCATTTGGAACACAAGAAAGTTGAGTTTCATGCACCAAAACTCCTCTAGAATTTTTACTGTGATCTTACCGTCCCCTTTGTAAGAGTTCCCAATGAGCTGGTCCTGTTGTCATGTTAAAAGCCCCTGGATATATCAGCAGCTGGCAACCTTCGTTAAGAGACAATTAGAACCCAAGCGTCATTAAGGGGAAGAGTGGCACTTCACACTGAAACCCAAGGTGAGGTTTCTTTCCATACTTCCCAGCCCAGAATGGAACCAAACAGAGCCTGTCCATACATAACAGGTTACATCAGCCAAGAGGTGTGGTGGGGATACCCAACTCCATCACTCCACCACATGTGGATCAGGAAGTGATGGTTACTTTACTCCATGAGAGAAGTCACTCATCTGAGTAAGAGTCTTGGCCACAGGATGCATTTTGTGTTACTGGTCAGGGGTAAGAATGCCTGATCCCATGGATCAAGGAATGCCTGGTCACAGGGATCACCCAGCATGCACCACCCAGAACCAGCCCTGGCTAGCCCCAGCCTTATGGCTGCTCACGTGCCCTTAGGTGACCCAGCCTCACCTTTCTGGCCGTAGATTTGAGCCATCTCAGCAAATCTCATATCATAGCAGATGCCCAGGCCCACTTTGCAGTATGCTGTTCTCAAAACACAAGAGACAGCAATCATATCACTAGCAAAACACAAAACAAGCACAAGACTCCCTGTAGCCATCCTGGCAACTGTTATTTTACATGGCTCACGGCAACAGGAGGACCTATATTTAAATGTGTGTCCAACAAGCACTGGCTATTGTTGGGGGGGAATTCATGCTTCAATAGGACAGAAAGAGTGTGAGAAGCAGTCTTATCTACCGTTTAAGAAAAGTAATTTCCACAAAATCATGTTGTATCAGGTCTTTGTGCAACATATTCCCCTCTCATTTAGCTGCAATTTTTTCAATTATTTTCTTTTCAATAAAAGGAAACACTCCCTGCTTTTCATGGACTAAAAACAGTAATGTACTTTCTTAGAGCATGCACATTGCAAGGAGGAGAAAGTGACTGTGGCAGACAAGACTTTGGAGAGCTCAGTTAACAGACTCTGTCAGTTTTTGACCAATATGGGGTGGGAAGGAGTAGGTACTTTGCTTTTTTATCTGAGGTGGTGGATTCAAGAAGGCTGGAATGCGATCCTTGTTTTAGTTAATTGTCTCCATTATTGTATCATCCTCACGTGGAGCAATGTACCATTGTAGCTGTTACATACTTTCTTTTCTAGGCCATGTTTTAGAAGAACTATTTTCAAGCTGTAACTGCTATTGAAAATACCATCACTTCTAACAAATCAATAGGACCATTTTTTAATTAAGGCAAGGGGAGTGGCATATGTTTCAACCCTTTCTACTCCTCTGTCCTTTTGCAACCACACCACCTTTTTAAAAGTTTCAGAAGTGACCCAAACACTTGAAACAAACTTAAACTGTATTTGTCATCAAATGCCCAGTCTGACAGTCTAAAAGTCCACTGCTGGAAAGGAGGAGGGGGAAGAGAACTCCAGAGTGACTGCAGTGTTATTGTAGTAGAGCTCCTTAAAGAGAGAGCTTATTTTATACTCACGTGTGTCAAACATGGAGAAACTATTCCCTGGACTCAGTGTTTCAGACTCTTTGAACTGTATCTTCCCAGGAACATTAATGTCAAACAAATGAACCTGCAATTATACTATGATTAATAACAATTACTAACAATTTCTCTGCTTGGTATTTGAGCCTCTTTAGGCATGTGTTTTCTACTGTTATCTAGACTACTCTTTTGTCAGGATCCAAAGTAAACACTGCTTAAGATTGTTAGATCCCCCAAAGAAGATTTAAAGTATTTTCTTCTATACAGAAATATACATGTCTAAAGTTGCAAATACATGCAAAACAACTAGATGTCTTGACCTAATGATTTGTCTCTAACATTTGAGTACCAATCCTGTATTTTCTCAAGAAAATACCTTCACCAAGGCATAAAGTTCCCATGACTTCAGCTATGCAGATGCCTCTGAGGGCCTTCAGCTGCCTTTATCCCTCCCTTGCAATGGAAGGTACTGCTCCTGACTGGAGCTTCCTAACAACAGAGCTGGTTTTGCTTTATTATTTGTTCATCCTTAGCACAAGCCTGCACTCACTCTACAAGCAACTCCTGGGCTTGCAGACTGCTGTGCTGTGACAGGTGGAAGGCAACACAGAACTGCACAAGGTGATCTAGTAAGTGATGCTAATGTAGAATCAGCAAACAGAATAAATTAATACCTGCACCACCTTATTTGTTCCAAGTAACCCTGCATTATCTTTTTGGCTTATCCTTAGAAAAAAGAAATAAGCTGTTGTTCACTCATGGAGTGATCCCTGTGTGCACAGTCCCATGAACAGAAAATAGGGATAAGAATGAACAGAACAGTCCATGAAGAAAAACTGACTCTGCGGTTACAAATGGGAGGCAGTTTTCCAGAAGGCACAAAGCAGTGATGAAGTGGAAGATGACAGCAAGCAAACATCTACCACAAACAGCACTGACAGCTTAACTTGGGTTCTGCACGTCTGCACTAATCACATGTGCAGCACAAAGTATGTGAAGAACAGTATTTATTATAACAGAAGGACTAAATCCATCAGGAAGCTGAGGGAAAATCCTGATCCCATCCAAGTGGCACTGTGTTTTAGACTTAGGCCAGGGTACAGAGATATATGAGTTGGGTTAGGTTTTACACTTTGTCATGGTTTTCCCAGCATATGGGCACAGCCATTTACACCTTCTAGCATTTTTTCATCCTTATCCAAAACAAATTTATGACCACTTATTGAAGTGGTGTTTACATGCTCAACATAAAAGTTACATGAAATTTCATGGGTGATGGTACACAACTTATTATTAATGCAAGATTCTACTGATTTATACCACCTTTAAGTGGTATAAGATTATTTTGTAAGATGAAATAATTTGTACAACACTGCTGAGAAAACTTTTCATAACAATATTCTGCCATCTTACCTTCCTATGCTTTGCCAGCAGAGCACCATCAGGCCCAAAGACAGTACATGTATTATAGAGCTTTCCACCATCCTCTTCTGGAATGGATCCTTTGTAAAGGCAAGAACAGAGATTTCCCCCATTATATTATTTATGTAATTTTGATCTAATGGCAGTAATAGACATTGCCCATTTTTCCCCCAGTGAGATGGTCACTAAGAGTAAACTACCTCCAATGAGATATATGCTGCACTCCTTTGCAACTTCTGACAGCTTTTGTGTGGATTCCCCAGGGATCTTCTCTGCATACTCCTTAAAGTATTGGGTTCCATATGGAGAATTAAAGCATTCCTAGAATTAAATGGGGAAAAAAAACCCAAAAGCTAAAATCCAGTAACACCACTACAATGAGATGTACCTAACTTTTCAAACTCCTCTCTAACCATGTTCTCAAACAACCTTTGGTTAAAGGAGTTTCATTTATAGGAGCTCAGTAAGCAAACCAGAAAATGCCAGGAAGGCCAGAGGGACTTGAACAATTGTGTTTTATGTGTTCAAACACACCAAAAGAGGTGTGTTTGTGGAGTGCGTGCCAAATAGAACATGAGCTAAGACTATATGCAAGCTGTAAGGCCAGCACATTCACTGCTCTGGGCTTAACAAGAACACAAGAGATGTTCACATCAGAATGAGGAGCCAAGTTCAACACAGCTCATTTGTCAAGTTATAAGCTCAGTAGATCCTCTCAAAATTGTGAAATGCTCATGCTCATCACAGCCCATGATTGCTTAATTTTTAAAAGGACATTTGCAAAAGCATGCATTTCTTCAAATTACTTAGTGTTTTATTAAAACAATCCTTTAAACACTATTTCCTCACAACTGAAGAGTGCCCTCCACCTTTGGCCTTAGTTAAATATTTGCCATCCCTTTAGAACTAGACATGTAATCTTTACACAGTCAGATTTACAGAGTAGTTTAGATGCCTAAGATAGGTGGGCTAGTGGTATTTGAGATGCCCAAGAGATGAGGCACTTTCACTCTGCATTACACTTGCCAGCTCTGTGAGGAGGTGAGACACTCAACACTTTCTTGTACCCTAAAGAAGTACAGCTGGAGGCCACAGATAGGCTATCAAACTGGGGCAGCAACTTCTGGTCTGTGAGAAAAGGACTCCCAGCCCAGACACCTCCATTGTTCCCTTTGCTCATCAGAAGTGACAAACACACCCCCACCCCCACAAAGAAAAAGGGAGGGAAAAAAATCAAGCTGTGACTAGCACAATAAACATTTCTGCTTTATCTGCTCAAGCAAACTTCTTAACAACTCAGGTAGGTTCCACTGAAGTGGAATAAATTAACCCAAGCTGGAAAGGTTTTTTTTTTTTCCCTATACAGGGCATTAGGCCAGCAGGTATAAGTTAACCCACAGCACAACCTGTAGATGGAAGAAACAGGAAGGGAAATCTCTGGAGGAGGCTGTCAAAATGAGCTCCCTAGGCTTTTGAAATCTGGGCTGAACTTCAAAGAAGTGAAAGCAAAGCCAGCTGCCTCCATCTTCATATATTCAGTATGAGTTACTTTCCTTTATATAAAGTTATTAAAACAAAAAACAAACCCCCAAAGAAACAAAACAACGGGAGGACAGTATTTCATGCTCATGCACTAATGTCAATACAAAATGTATCTCCCAAAAGTCTGTGAAATGCCTTACCCATGTTTGACAACTTGTATTCTAAAAGCATAAATCTTTGTTGACAAAGTGAGTATCTCAGCTAAATAAGTCTGGAAAATTCAATGTTTGTACACATGATGAAGCCAGTAAATAATAGTAATCTCTACACAGGAGGCCGAGGCAGAACACTGAATGGTCACATTTGCAACACAAGAACCATGTTAGCACAGAGGAGCTGGGAAGGTTGCTCAATACTTCCCCCATGACAGTAGGAGAGAAAAGATTCTGTATGTAAAACTGAGACTTGCGGGGAGTGCTGGACTCCAGGACGGTTTGGATGGGTGGTAAAGAAGGATCTCTGAAGCCCGGTCTTTAGAGCATATGGTTTATTGTAAAGGATGAAGGGCCCTGCTTGGAGTTGCTAGCCGCAACTCGTGGCAGGCCCAGGGAGAGCAGGGAGAGAGAGAGAGAGAGAGAGAGAGAGAGAGATGGTGCCAGGTGGGCATCCCAGCAGGAAGGTCCAAGAGAGAGCGAGAGAGAGAGCATCCGGTCCCTCGGCCACACCTTATCAGGGGGCTTCAAGGTGGGCTGGGACAGGACTTGGGCCAATGGGGTTGCAGATACCTGATACTTCAGGGGAGGGTTACAGGTATGGGATGAACCACACATTGGGGGGTGATACAGAACATTCCATTTGACCTTAGGATCTATCAGAAAGGGGGGATTGCTTTCAGCTTGGTTGTATTATTGTTTTTGGGATGCTCAGTAATGAAGGTTTGGTATTTCAAACCTTGTTTTCATCTCAATATCTGTATTCTCTGATTCTTTTGCCAGGCCATCATATTTATAGGGCCTTGCTATTTCATCTTCCCCAACAGAGACCCAAAGTTCACCCAGAGATGAACTTTGCACTCCTGTGTCAGATGTACAGGAGTAACACAAGTACCCCCATGAAGAGAGGAGAAAAGCTCAAAGCTGCACTGAGAAGCCCACCCTATTGCCAGCACACCCACTGTGTGAAAATTCAGCAAAATAATTATGGCTAAAGTTCAAAAAGTAAGTCAGAAGTGATTGATCATTTTAAGTGGCCATTTCCACACATGGAAGTCATAAGAGAAATGTGTCTTAATCACAATTCAGCCACAAATGACCTGCTGGAAGTATATTTTAAGTCTATTTTGTTTCTCATGGATCTCGAATACTTACAGCAAAGAGAGCTACTGTGTATGGTCTTTCACCTTCATGTCAACATTCTTTAGCTGAAAATTGCCTTTTTCTACACTTCTTCAGCAAAGATTCAAACTACAGTGTCACTTACCTGAATTCAGAATATATCAAAGATGGATTGCCTAGGATTTAAATCAGCAAAAACTTTACCAGAATCGTATACTACAAAAAAGATCAACCTGTTTTTTGTTTCCCTTTTCATTCCCCACCTCCTAATGCACTGCCAGATACAGCCCCTGGGATTTTTTAGCTTTTAGTTTTATTTTGAAGCCTCATACAACATCTAAGCTATCCAGGGAGGAACATATGTTGCATTAATAACACTAGAAAGAGGTTCTGAAGGGTTTGAAACATAAGGGCTAAGCAGGCCATGATCTTTACTCACAGGTAGCGCCACAAGTTTTGCTCCTTTAGCTGATGCTTCTCTCACCAGTCCACAGGCTCGTTGGAGATTATCCGATTTAACAGCAGATACATGAAGCTGGATAAGAGCGAGGCGGAAGGCTGATGGCAGAAAAGAAAAAAAATTATTCATCAGAATTCCCCCAGGAAACTCTTCCAAATTTGAATTCAGTAACAAGCATTGAAGAAAACAAATGAGTTTATATATAAATATATGCATAAACCACTACCAACTCATTGTGCAGCCTATCTCTGGCACTGGAAACAGTCTCTTAACACAGGGAGAGCACTGAAACCCAGGACTGCCAATGGGAGACATGCATGGCCACCATCCTGCAAAGATCACAGAGCTCACGTGCCAGCAACCCAGGCCATGTTCCAGGGGAAGGAGCCATGTTACAGAAAGGAAGAGCACAGGTCCCCCCAGCCCCTCCTTCCCAGGCTGCTGGGCTCTGTGGGAGCCCATCTTCTTGTTGCACACCAAAGGACCAGATAATCCCAAAAGCACCAAATAAAGGAATTGTTTGCTTTTATCCCTCAATTCACACCTAGCTTGGGAAATGGCTATGAAAACCAAGGCAGGTTAACATCTTTCCTGATCATTTTTTACCAAACTGGTTTCGGGCCAAGTTGCAAGTGTTATCAAGCTTCTACTTCCACTAAGCAAGGATATACAACTGCAGGCTCTCCAGGTAGCCAAGTTTTGTGCATACCCCTTGGATTTCCTTCCAATAATCTCTGAGTACCCCAGGTTGTAAGGAAACACACCCTGAGCAGGTAGAACTGTTTTCTTTAAAACAAACACCAACCAAACAATCCTCTCTGGCTTTATAAAAAAAAAGTATCTCAGTTTCATAGTACCTCATCTGTCTGGAAAACTCCCCCATCAAAAGTCAAAGATCACAACAAGAAAAAGACAAAGCTGGAAGCAACATAGTCCCAGTGGTCAGGGAAACTGGAAAAGCTGGTTCAAGTTAAGACGAGACTGGGTCAGAAGCAGCTGCGATACATCCTTTTTCCTACTTCTGTAGCTAAGCAGCTAATTTCTAGAGGTTAAGCAAATGATTAACTCCTCCCTTTGCCATTCTTTGTGTGAGAGACTTTTACTGCTGGCTCTATTGAGCAAACAAAGCTCATCTGGTATTCTGAACTGATGTAACCATAGGTTCCAGACCCACTGAGATAATCGTATCAGAGATCTGTCAAAAACTTGCCAGCATTTGTGGAATGTGTTTAGTTCAGACAAGTTGGCCACTTAAAAGATTTGCATTTCAGAATAAAAGAAAAAAAAAAAAAAAAGAGAAAACAGGCACTAGGAAAAAAAACCCCATAATGTTTAAAACACCAGGAAATTTAATTAAGGTAATTAATATTATCCTCCTATATATAACACTACATGCCTCAGGTTTGAAGTTCGATAAGGTGCAAAACTGAAGCTCAGCCACAACAGAACACATGTATTTGTGTCACAGTTAACACATCCAGATGTGGGAGCAACAGAAATGCAGAGAAACGTGCAGCAGGGCTGTAGAGAGACCTCTGCTCCCAGCCTTGACCAGCTGCTGCAAAACCTTCGTTAAAAGCAATTCTCAGGAAAAGCCTAAAGCAATGTAGGCCGAAACCAGGTAAAAGCACAACGGAGTAAAATAATGGTTCACATTTGTACCACTACAAAACATGCTTGCTATTTTGTTTTAGAACACCGGAAGCGAAGTACGTCCGGTGTGCTCGCGTTTCTTGAGGAGCTGACCCCTGCAGGGCGAGCACTGTATCCCGGTCTGGGCCCAGCGCAGCTCCTCACCGCACTACTCCACAGGCTGTGCCAGCGCCTAGGACCGAGGCCTTTCCCGGTCTCACCGGGGCCGGGGGCTCCGGGGAGGCGCGAGAGACCCAGGACAGTGGCCCGCGGAGCCTTTCACGGTGGGGCGGGGACCGGGATCGCGGGACGAGAGGGACGGGAAAGGCTCCCACTCACATGCCATGGCTCCGCCGGCCGCCCGCATTCCCGGCACCGCCCGGGTGGGAGCGGCCCGCGGGGGCTGCCGGGACTCGCAGTGCCGGCCCCGGGCCGGGGCTCAGCCACAGCCACCCTCACGCCCTTCAAGTGGCCCGGCTGGTGCCGGGACCGCGTTCTGAGCGGCGAAGTGCGGGGCTGAGGCAGCCCCGCCCCGCCCAGGCAGCGAACGGGCAGCGCTCCCCCGGGCCCGTTCAGCGCCGGCAGAAACAGCGGAGCCCCAAAGCTCCGGCTGTGCCGAGAGCCTCTTTGCCCTGCCCGGCCCAACAAACCCTGGCAGCCCTAAGTCTGCTATGGGCTCATCCCAAGGGACCTGTACCAGTTTACACGTAACTCATTCACCTGGGTCATCCCCCTCTTTCTTTACAAGAACAGCATCCTCATAGCATACCTCACAGGAAGTACAAATATCTCCACGGTGTCCAGTTCTGGGCTCCTCACTACCAGAAAGACAAGGAGCTAACAGAGAGGGTGCAGTGGAGGCCACAAAGATGAGTTGGGCTCTGGAGCACCTCTCTTATGAGGAGAGACTGTAGGAGCTGGGCCTGTTTAGTTCAGAGAAGGGAAGGCTGAGAGGGGATGTCATCAGCGCATATAGACATCTTGAAGGCATTTGTCAAGAGGGGGGTGCCATACTAATATCAGTGGTGCCCAGTGACAGGACAAGGAGCAATGGCCATAAACTAAAACACCTCAGCATGAGAAGGAACTTCCTTACATTGAGGGTGGCAGAGCACTGAACAGGCTGCCCAGTGAAGTTTCCCTTTCTCGAGACATTCCAAACCCACCTGGGTAAGTTCCTGTGTCACCTGCTCTAGGTGACCCTGCCTTGGCAGGGAACTTGGACTAGATGAGCTCCAGAAGTCCTGTCCAACACTGCCAATTCTGTAAAACCAACACACTAAGCACCATGCTGCTCTTTCTTGGCTTTAATCACCAAGTGCTCCCCTTTACTCAGCACAAAACATTGCTGTCTCATGTACATATTTTCCAGCCTTGGGCTTTTTAGAAGCATGTTTGTAGAATTGTAGATTTATGTTGTGTAGCAATATTTCTTACACAAGATTATGTCTGTAAGCTGAAAGCACATAACAGCAGAATGGGTAAAGATAAAATGGGCAACCCAGGGTGATCAATCTCTTACACACCTTCCCCTTCAGGAAACATGCAGAGAGATAAAGGAGGGGAAGTGCATAACCACTGTAAAATGCACAACCACTACTGCATGCAATAATTACAAAACTTTCTTCAACCAGAGAACTGTTCAACCTGCCCCTTGAAGCAGAAGAGGGAACCACTCATCCCAATCTGACCAAGCCAAAGGATGGCAGAACAGACAGTACAACAGCCCTTAGCAGGCCTTCCTCCTTTTTATACATGCCCATGGTGGTAGAAAGAGTATATACGTTTGTTAAACATTTTTTCTTCCCCAAACATCACACTCTGCAGGGCTCCAGGTGCAAAGAACAGCTGTCTCCCAACTTCTTCCCAAATAAGAAAAAGAATTTAAAAAATCTAGTAGTATCATCCCTTCAAGGTGCAAAGCACAGGCCAAAAATCCAGTTTTCCCATGAGTCAGAGAGATAAAATAAATTTTTCAAGTTTCCAAACAAAAGTATCTGAAAGCACTAAGTATACCCAGTAGAACAAGTTACATAGTACCACCCTTTTCCTTCCCTAAAGGGAAACTTTTCACACATTCAGTAGACTACACCTATACGGAAAAAGCAGTACCTGAAGGTTTGGAACTACATGTAGTTGTTGGTGACATGTAGTTGGAAGGAAAAGATCCAGTCACAGGTGAGACCCATGTGTTAGGGCTAACAGGAAAAGGCAATTTTAAAAATTGCAACTCTGCAATCAACAGTATTTTTGGGGGGTAATACATGTAAAGTTCTTTACAAATGCTCATACAGATCAGAATCTAAAAGAATTTGTGAGACAAGTGAAGAGCCATCAGCGAGCACAGAAGCACCAACTCTCACTATGACACAAAGTTAAGAGCTTTCATTTGGCAGGAAAGTTTAATCCAAGACTTTCTTTCCTACTCCAGACCTAATTTCTATCACTCCTGCATCATAACAACTGTCACCTTATACTCAAAAATATAGACTGTGGTGCATGCAGAATAAAACAAGAGCCAACACATCTCTAGCAAACACAATTTAAAAAGAAATCCTTGAAGCTAAAAGTGACAGGAAGTAGCATACTAACTTTTTTGATTTTTCTTTTAAAAAAATATCACTGCAGTACTATAATTAGAATTTATGCTTTGTAATACAAGTTTTACAACAAAAATAGTAACTACAGGTATGTACACTGTAAGGCAAAAGTGGCCCTTAAACTGTGGGTAGAGATACACCAGCACCATTGAAATTATTCATAGTTTGGGCTGAGCTTTTTAAGATAAGAGGTCTGTTTCTACAGAGAAGGGATTTAAGAACTGACTTTCTATTGCTTTACTTGCTGTAGATCTCAAAGATCTGGAGTATTTGCTGTCCTCACAGTAAAGCGTACACATTAGCCACATTCCACATTTAATATACACCTGTTTAACAACTATGTGTCATTTTCACTTTTCCCCTTCCTGACTAGGAGAAATACGTTGTATCATTCTGTCAACATTTTCATAATAAAAATATGATGCTGAGAAGTTTGGAATTTATGCAGAAACCTTTTCTATAACTTGATTATTTGCGAATTCACTTTGACCTGTGAATGCTCACCCAAAAGTCCTTAATGAAATTAACTTAAATTCTGAAATACTTACATTAAGAAGTCCCTGGCAGTAGCTCCCTATGATCCGTAATCAGCATATTCCACTCCAAAGATCAAATTCACTTCCATTTACAAAACACCTTTAGGAAAAACTTTTAATTGATTCAGAAAATTTACAGTATGCAACTAAATGCCTTCCGACAGAGCAAGTTAAGTTCAAATTGTACTGGTTTATTTACAACTGTAGTTTATAAACAGTAGCACAAACATCTTTACATGAAAAAATCTCATTGCTGAAGTAGGCACAGAGTCAGAGACTCTTGAAGATATTTTCAGGAGGGATTAGGAAGAGGAAAATGTAATACAACAGTTGCTGGGCAAAACTATAAATACATGAGCATTGGCCCAGCTGCAATTTCATGCAAATATTTTCAACAGTTCAAGTTCTATTGGTGTTTACTCAGATACTAAGAAGGAAAAAGAAAGTAATTAGTTCCAGAATTAAGGTGCCCTAGCTTGATTCCTAGTAAAATAACTTAGAATAAATGTTTTTTATAAAGGTCAGTTTAACTTATTTTACCTTTTGATGAAGTACCAAATCATAGGTTTTGATTCAAGTACTCAGAAGATTTCATGCAGCAAAGCTAATCCCCATTATCTTTATTTCTCAGTTTTCGGTGATTTCCCATCAGTCTACAAAGACGCTCTGCCTTGTCCATAAGAACATTCCTGTACTGAGCTTTGAACAAGAGAATCATTCTTAAACAAATGGAAAGCTTATGATGAACAGTCATATAGCTGCCATCGCCTAAATCTTTGCTAATTTAGAAATTGTTACTCAAAATAATATAAACAAATGCTTGAATCAATGAAGACAACTGGTTAAGAATACATTTATCACAGGCATGCAGCACTGGAATTTCTTCCCTGGTTTTGTGTGCATTCATCTTGCTGAACACATCTTTAGTCAGCGTGAACTCACTTTTGTGCTGAACTGAAGGGTTTTAAACATTTAAAGTTCTTAGATATTTTGTGAGGAACAAGGCAACTTGCTGGTGATGCTACCAGCATCGCCATATTCTCTCATGAAACATGCATATCCATGCACACACTCATCTTTACAAGGGAAACAGCCTCAACCTATGAAATGCAAAATTTTGCATAATTAAAAAAAAATTACAACCTTATAGTAAAAATTATAGTTAATTTCAGTATTTAAAAATAATCTTTACCACCAATTCCAGTTATTTAGCCTAGTAGCTGGTAAGACTTAAAAAACCCTTTAATTTCATAAATAGTTTGTATTTTTTCTATTTATCTGCAGCCCAAACTGCAGATAAATTAACCGTTTTTAATGTGAAAACAGTTTTTTTTAAGATTTGTATCTGCTCTGCTCAAAAAAATCTAAATTTTTAATTAGTCTTTGATACTACCTGGTAGGCAAAATCAAATTTCTAGACTGTAGGCAATGGAGACATTTTATTTACAAGGGATAATAATGTAAAAACCATTGTGTTTTCCACTGCTTCTCTGTCTCTCACAGTCCTTCATTCCTTTAACACACTTAATGTGAACCCAACTGCATCTGCTCTTGCAAAGATGCAGGTCACTCCCATTAAGGCTGCATTAAAAAGAAACAAACTGACCTTTATAATAAACACTTCTCCAAAACAAAACAAAAAAAAAATTAAAGTAAAAAAAAAAAAATCAAACAAAAATCCTGTCCAGAAGTGGATAATAATTTACCCTATCTTAAGCCTGCTACTCAGGCACTCCCACCAGCAAACATTAAAATTCTCTTAAGTTAGTATTCAGTTGGGAAACAGTCAGCTTGTGTCCACATACAGAATCTTGGTTGCTTCTTCTTTATAAACTGGTCTCTATAAAGTCTTTAGTAATTAACTCTCCAAGGCATCCAATACTTTCATGATCTGTTGTTTTATGGCTTTGGTAGCATCACCTGCATTTGGAATCAAATACCTTAAAAAAATTAGAAAAAGCCATCATTAATTCACTATAAAATTTCTGAGTATAAATTCCATAATTCTTTTCATTCTTCCTCTGTCTAGAAGGAAGGGAAGAGGGGAATATATTAAAATGAAAAATGTAGTAAGAAAATAACATTTAATTCCTGATTATACTATGAAACTTTCTCTATGTGAACTTAGAATTGTTGAGGAGTACTTTACAGGCCATCTTGGAAAGAAAAATTGACAATGGGATAGGTCAGGCCATTCAAGATCTCTACAGCTAGCACTGTCTGAGTGAAGCATAGAAGTCCTTGCTTAGATTTTGTTTTGTGATATTTTGGTTTTTTAATTCCTATAGATAGCTCTAGATCAATCTGCTCCCGTCTACAAGGTGGTGATGAAGTAATTCAACAAGCAATAAAGTTTCCTGCAAAATTTTAATTAATCTTTGTTGACCTACTACAAACCTAAGGAGCCAACAGGCACAGAACATCCCTAGTTAGGTAGGAAACTCATCTCTCCTCTCTCTTGTGAGAAGAGACCATCCACTGCACATAGTTCTCTCCAAGGAAGATGAGAAAACATCCAGCTGGTATTAGCAACCATCTTAAAACCAAGAACAGCAGGCTACACCAGTGGAAAAAAGCCTGATACACCACTCCATCTGACCCCTTCCCCCTCTTAAGCATGCAAATACTGAGCAGGGCAACATGTAACTTCCAGGGAATCAGAGTTTTGAGTTCAGGCTTCTGGACTCCTTGCACAATGCACAGAGAATATGAGTCAGATGTCAAAAAAAAAAAAAAAAAAAAACAAACCAAACCAATTACTCCACAGAAGAATGACCATACTCTTAAATCCCATTCTTCACAAATCCATACTTTTGCTGCAGAGAACTGTCCATTTTTAAGACCTCTTACAAACAGAAAACACTTGCACACATCCCATCCCCAACAATGGTAGCTGCAGTTCCTCTCTTCTGGGTCTCATAAGCACTCATAATTTTACTGGCAAATCTTTTTCCCTACTTCACATCTGATTTATGTATTCCTAAATAAAAACTATTATTTTTGAACTCAATTCTGGGAATAACAGCATACCCCTGATTTCCAGTGTACAGCATCCTGGATATCATTACCATTTATACCTCTGTTACTGAGATGGCTTACCTTTCAACTGCCAGAATTTCTATGCCTGAAGTATTGCTATTTCCATACTTAAAGGTGATCAGTTCTGGGTGTTTCTTCTTGGATGTGATTTTGACTACAGAGTTGAGTGCCTGTCGAGACTGTATGTAAGCCAGTCCCTTTCGTGATGGAATCTCCCTCAAACAATACATATGAGTTGCTGTTACTAGGAGATGACTTGAAGGAAAAGAAAAATACA
Source organism: Vidua macroura (assembly GCF_024509145.1). Taxonomy (NCBI): domain Eukaryota; kingdom Metazoa; phylum Chordata; class Aves; order Passeriformes; family Viduidae; genus Vidua; species Vidua macroura. The sequence continues at coordinate 66,395,884 of NC_071572.1, forward strand.
AATTAGTTTTGTTAATGAATTAAGTATCAGCTATTTAGAAAGTTAAATTCTATGACTAAACTACATGGAGAGAGCTAGACAATACAGCTACCAAATCTAAGAAACAGTTTTAATACTTTAATAATATCTAATAAAGAAAGCTCTAGGAAAGACTTCAGAATTTCCTTGAGTGCTGCAGCACAGCCATTTCTGAAAACAAGCATGACATTGCCCCCAGCATTACTGGAGCACAGAGCATGGCAAGTACTTCCAGCCCCTCTCTCCCCTTTCAATTTTTCTTACTACCTGGTACTTCAAAGCAAAACTTTACACCAGGTTTTATACATAATTACCGTTCTATAACACTGCAAATACAAGAATGCAAATACAGTAACACTTTGTTCTAGTTCATTCACACTTTTATTTCCTAGTTTAATATAAAGGATAAGTTAAGTGACCAACACTGTTTTTTAGCATGTATATCAAGACAGATGTTTTCATTTAACTCAGGATTAATTTCAGTACCTGGGAAACATATGTTTACCATTCTATAACACTGCAAATACAAGAATGCAAATACAGTAACACTTTGTTCTAGTTCATTCACACTTTTATTTCCTAGTTTAATATAAAGGATAAGTTAAGTGACCAACACTGTTTTTTAGCATGTATATCAAGACAGATGTTTTCATTTAACTCAGGATTAATTTCAGTACCTGGGAAACATATGTCCATTTTCTTTTACTTCATTACATGGGAAGTTATACTTCACATCAGGTTTATTTATCCATGTTTGGATGTTGATGACCTCTTTTCGATCATCATCTGACATTGAGGAGCTATCAATTTCATCTGGTTTGGAGGGGGTAAAAATGTTAAAAAAAAAGATAAAGTACTTTCACAACCATCAGCCAGCTTCTCAATTTGCTTAAACCCATTACAGCCACACTTGTTCAAAGCAAGTGTACATAACCATATAGAATTATTGAGAGGGAAGAAAGAAAAAGGCATATCTGATATTTCTCTCTTAATTTTCTCCCCACAAACAAGTATTTTTACATCAAGGGGTATCTTAGGCCGCTCCAATTTATCCATACAGTAAATTTTCATGGATTTCTTTCACATTGAAAGTCACTTGTCCAGACTTTCCTTGAAGCCATATAAACTCTTTGCATTTAAACCACCAATATCTTTTGGCAAGGAGTACCAAAACCAAGCCAACTACAGTCCAGGAGAGTCTCTCCTTGTGGCTTCTAGTTTATTTTACAAGAAGAAATTAACACCTCTTAATACCTTTCAAGGCCAGGCATTATTTTTGTGGATCAGTTTTCCTCCCTTAAAATGCCTCTTTCACATAACAAAACTTGTAATATTCAGCTGTGCCTTTTGTGAAACTAATATCACATCTTTCCTCACCCTTCTTATTCCTCTCTGAACCTTGTCCTGTTCAAATATTGTTTCTGACATCAAGGGCAGAAGACACACAATATTTAATGTGTGGGTGAATCAGATTTCCGAGCATTTGATTTACTTTTCTGATTGCTAATGACTGCTTATTACAAACCCACTGCTGCTGGGCACAGCCAAATCATTCTTCCACCACTGGATCAGAAACTAGAAGTGGTTGGGGTTTTTTTATCGTTTTTCTTGCATTCAATTCATACTGAATGTCACGTGCCATTTTATTACCAGTCATTTCAATTAGCAAAAGACTCAGTCTATCCTTACTATCTCATATAACCTTGGATCATTAGCAAAAATTGTTGTCTTTGGCTCACATCCTTTTTTAAGGCCATTTAAGAACATATTCCAACCCCAAATTTTCAGCACAGACCTCTGTGAAACACCCAAAACTCCTGCACCTGTTATTACTTAGTTGCAAAGTACTGCTTTTATGTCTAAAGATGATGATTATGTTTACATACCAATTTTGGTGCTACATTAGAAGAATTTAAGCAACCTAGTTATTTAACACAATCAACTATATTAACTCCATACAAATTACTCCCAGAAATAACTCAGGACAGCTCTTTAAAGGACATTTTTCAAAGCCAGTTTCCTACACTTCGTTAAACTATTTACTTCAATGCAATTTAGAATTTGAAACACTCTTTGGGAAACATTTTCACTGAAAAATACATTGTGGAATTGAAGCACATGGAACAATAATCCACTCTCATGTCACAGAATCGCTGAGGATAGAAGGGATCTCTGGAGGTCACCTGGTTCAACCCCCCTGCTCAAGCAGATCCATATAGAGCAGGCTGCAATAATTACAGCTGGCTCTGTAATTACTTACTACAGAAAAGCCCTAAACACTAAAACTTCACAAAACCAATAATTCAGAAACAGATTCACTTCTTGCATTCTTCTGCATCAAGATTATATCTATCTCACTTCATGTGTGTTGGCTTTCCTTACTCAAATTGCTCTTATTCTGCTTGCTTACTGAGTGTAATAGTGCTTTTAAAAGAAAATATTAAATAGAACTTAGCAAACAACCACTACTGAAAACATCTTCTAGACAATCTGTCTTGGAGGAGCTGGTTTTCTGAAACTACATAGACTTTGCAAAACACTATTATGGATGCTCAAAGAACTGTGCAAACTTAATTACATGGCATTTGGAGAAAGAACTTGTTAGTATTAAAGCTTTTGCCTGATAATTTCACTTTGCTCTTTTACAATTTTTATTGCAGATGATGATCAACTGTTTGTCATTAATGTTATTTAAACCTGTGACTCTCATTAATCTTCCTGAACTGCTTCTTTTGCATATCAAAGATTCTCAGACTAGTTACTTGTTTCTCTTGTTTCTAACACAAGCCAAATATGCCTTTTAGCAATAGAAGAGTTATCTGTGAGATGATGAGTGGGAGTGGCCTAAAACTCCCAGCAAAACCAGGGCAACAGTAGGTTGGAACCATTCTAATGTTAGAACTGCTCTCAAAGAAACCTCCAAAGAAACCTTTATGACACGTGTGGTGTTCCAATTTTACCTGTAGTTTTTCAACTAGATAAAAACTTTAAATAAAAATTGCATTTTTTTCTACAGCAATCTGCATGCATATCAAGAGATGAATCAATTATTAATAGATTCAGTGCTAAAAAAAACAAGTCTGAAACACTGGAGAGGTGTGCACACATTAGCCATTTAAAGTCTGGCTCCAGCTATATTTCAGAAATTCAGATCATTACACTCACTAACAATACTAGACATTTAAACTGAGATACATCAGCTGAACTAGGTCTTTTAAATTTTGTTTACTGTTGTGAACAAGAAAGGCACAATTGCCAGCTTACAAGTGTAGAAAAATATTTTTACTTCAGAAATAACAAATGAAGACAAAAGATCCCCTAAATCTGCTTATTTCAATTTCTTCCTGTTGGCTTTTTGGTGCTTACCACAAATTACTTTTTATTTAATCTGCTCCTGTGTATTTGAAGAGGATCAGTCCTAGGCATTACCATAACATACATGAACAACAATAATAGACGAGTATCATATTGCAAGACAAATATGTAAGATACACTGTTTGATTTAGTCCAATTTAATAGTTTTGTCTAAATAAGCTAATATAGGTAAAAGAAAAATTTTCTACTGTACCAGTATCGTATTCTTCTTCATCTCCGATGCTGAATACTGGCTTCACACCACGGTAGGGTTTTCCTACTCTGTCACTGCTGCTGACATGTCTGTTGGCAATGAAAAGTGCAGGAGGCGGCATGGGACAGAAGAAGAAAAGTAACTTTCAAACTGATGGTCTGAGTCCCACAGTAACAAATTAGCAAAATGTAAACACAGCTGTGCAACAGAGAAGGACAAGAGACTCTCATGAAGCTGCCTGCAAGGAAGACATGAGTGACCCATCGAACAACTTGGTTAGTGAAAGCACATTCACTCACTTTGTGAGGCTGACTGTTGTAACAAAGAAAGTGGAAAGAAATGCTGTTTTGTTTTAAAAAAGCCCCAACTACTGCTAACCTTCTCAAATGGCAACATATGTTAGAGACCTGAAAACTGACAACATGCTGAGTTTCTAGCATGAAACTAAAGTATATCTGGACAGTCAGGGCGACTTCACAAGGATGCCAAATTTAGATGAAGCAAAAAACAAAGGCTATTAACTAACATGTCTGGCAATTAATTTTTCTGGTTAATTCCTCAAAAGATAACAAATTGCCTTAACAACTACACAGTGGGGTTATTACAAACCATCAGTGGTAGTCTAAACCCTGACTTCCTGTTCATTACTTCCAGCTTGAGTCAAATCTTGAAATATGTGCTCGAACAATTCCTACTGCTATAATCCCAGCACCAGATTGGTACTCATGTGATGTCAAAAATCACATTTAAATTGTTTCCACAGATCATATCAAATGACACAAACACACACAACTGAGTCTTTATGTGTGACACTAAGATTGCATATCAAAGCTCCAGCTCAGAATGTTGCGATTACATGGTCACAGCTGAATTAAAAGCTCTTGCCCTCAACTGTTGAGAATACCTGAAAAATATGAGAAAAACCTGAAAGGTCAGAAAGCAACAATAAAGGCAATTTCTGGAAAAAAACTAACAGTTCATAATTTTAGCCTTTAGAACTGACAACACTTAGCAGTCTTAACTCCATACAAAGCCAAAAAACTTGCCTGTCCCTTTCTTCCAGTTCAATAACCTCCTTCCCCATACTGTGTGTTTATGTTTCCTACCAACTCTAAGCCTTGGTTCCTGTTTTAAGTACGTTCACAAACTCCACTTTAAATGCTACTGTAGAACCAAGCTGGACAGAGAACAGGTTTAGTAACATGTAAATTAATGCTATTACTTAGGTATACCTGAAAGTAGAATTGAAAGTTAGAAAAGAAAACAACACTTTGTATGGGTAAAATGTACTAATCTAAACAAAATAAGGAAAAGTTAAAAAACCTCAAACAAACAGAAATGTGATCTACAATGGCACAAAAATAAACATACAATAACATGCTCATTAGTGTTTAATACAATAAGCATCAATGACACTGACAATTCAAGAGGGCAGTGCTTCCATATGGAGGCTTTTGTAAATATGCTTTAGTTATACATAACCAATTGAGTAAGAAGCAGCACATTTAAATAATGTTAAATTGAATTATACAGAGAGGATCTAAGAACAGATCTCACTGGTGTTTATCAATTGTAGTTAGTCAGGACAAGAGAGTAAACAAGAGAGTAAAAAGCTACTTTATAAAAGCCTGGTAACTTCTTAAACTAGAAATTAATTCCCTTTAACCTGTTTATACAGAAGGGCACCATTACATGGTTACAAATTGAATGCAATGTCCTTTGGTGGCAAACCTGCCAGATGAAACATCCTGGTGATAAACACAAAGTAGATCTAATTGAATTGATACAGAGACAATGCCATTCTAGGTTTTTAAGAATTGTAATTTTAAGAAAATACCCTAGGGATATAAAGCGTGAGCTAATTTATTCTTGCATGTAGCCAATGAAAGAAGATGTGCAATAAAAGTGAAAGGAATAAACAAAGTCACCAAAGTAAAATCTCAATATATCAAAACTTCTTGGTAACAAATATAGATTCATGCATCTCTGAACTATCAAAGAATCACCATATTTAATTTGGTATTTTAACACTTGCTTAGCATATTCTAGAAACAGATCAACAAAATGTGGGGTACAATCCCCATGATCTTAAGTATTTCTAAATTAACAAAACCTACTATGTGCTATTGGGCCATTCCCATTGTTCTTCTACAGAACATTACTACTGACTTTTCTCACATGAACAACACCTTTCTGTGATGCTTTTGGGTGAATCCTAGCTCAAATTATGTACAAACTACTTGAAAGAAAAAATAGTCAAAAATCATTGAAAACCCACTTTTGAAATTTTCAGTAATTCATTCAGCACTAATCTTCATTCATTTCAGTGTAAGTGGGTCTAAAGCTACAGAACTGCTAAAGTAAAACCAAAATTCCAAAGTGATTATGCATGAGCTGCTCTTCAGTTATCACAAGTAATTTTATAAAAACTCAATTCACAATTTTTATTTCTGAAATAATTATAAGACCCTGTGTGTGAGTCAAATGTGAAGGACTTCCACATTTGCATGAAATGTAATAGTTATGTAAACAAGATGAGGTAGAATTGCAAAGCATATTTACTTATAATTTTTCTTTTCCCAGTAATGAGCATGTCTGTTTCTTTCAGCATGAAAGTGATTTTTCTATCACCAAGTGATAAGATGCATAAAAATTTGAGACTTCCAGACAGAATTTCCATATGGGTTCCCTGTCACATCTAAGTGCTGATGATATTTTGTGAAAAGTTTACTTTTCATAATTATAGTCTCTCTTGTTAAAACCTTAAGCCATAATTTGTTCAGTAGTTGCTCCTGGTGTCTTCTAACAGTACAGGTTACTAACAAAATGTATGTAGGAAATGACAGGCAAAAAAAAAATCCATAAAAAGCAATAGTAAGGAAGAGAACAGAAATAACAAAGCAGAAACTAAGAGAAGAAAGCACTGCCAATACTTTCTTTTTTCTTCCTTTAGTCTCTTGACTTGTAAAAAGTGCTTGTAAAAAGCAGTAGTTTTAATAAATTAAAAAAAAATTAATATCAAAATATGAAAGCAATCTTGTCAGTGTAACCAATGCTTACAAACATTGTGATGCCATGCTAAATACAAGAAAGGTGGTTTGAGTCAGACTGCTTAATTATCAAGCTTACCGCTCCAGGCTTGCTCTGTCTGGCCAGGAAATATTGAAAGGTATTCTAAAGTACATTGGGCAGAGGACAGAACAAAAGAATTAAAAAAATGTAAAGGAAAAACCTAGATAAATAGCTGAAATTCCCTATATTGGCAATGGATCTTCTTCAAGGAGGATGCTTGTAAATAAAAACAAGGCTTCATGAAAGCTGGACACAGGGTAAAGAAGTATTTGCAAAAAAATCTACTAAAAGATGTATTTAGTATACTACCTATGGCATATGTGTAAACATTATTTGATTTCACAGAATGGCCTGGGTTGGAAGAGACTCTAAAGACCATCTTGCTCCACACCCTGGTCTGCATAGGGACACCTCACACCAAACCACATTGCTTAAAGCTCCTTCCAGCCTGGCCTTGAGCGTTGCGAGGGATGGGGCAGCCACAGCTTCCCTGGCAACCTGTGCCGGCACCTCATCACCCTCACTGTAAAGAATTTCTTCCTAATATCTAATCTAAATCTACCCTCTTTCAGTTTAAATCTTCACATTCATTCAGTTTAGTTCTTCACACAGCAAAAGCTACCAAACACTATATAAGAATTTTCTGCTTCTAATGGTGAAATAAAAGTAATAATAGTAATTTAGAAAAACATTCTCAAACACACAAAGACTGAATGATCTGAGGTAAAGGACTATTAAAAATTGCTCTTCATTTGGCATGCATTTTAAATCCTGCTATCAAACAAATGCTAGGTCTCTGAGATTTCTGAATACCAGTGTCTTGGTATTCAACATACACCTTCAAAGGCTGGAATTTAAAGAACTACAACAAGCATTTCATTTAAAGCTGTTATTCTTGTATTTAGTTAAGATAATTATTTGGAATGATCACTTCCAAATTCGAAAGTGTTCCTCAGTCTACTTGCACATTCTCATTCCTTGCTGCACCTCAAGACAAACAAACCAAATAAAGGTCAATTCTGAGTTTAAAACGCAGCTTTACATAAGGACTTGAAAAAACTCAAGATCTTTAAAAGAGGTAAACTCAATTTGGCAAGATGCAGCAGTGAAAAAAACCAAAACAAAACCAACCAACCAGAAGAACCTATCCAGAATCCCACTGTCATTCATCTATTTCATTACAGTCAGGATGGGGAGGAACTGAAATAAAAGTGAAATCATTGTTCACTTTCAGACTGAACACAGAATTGACACATTATAAGAAGTTAAATTAAATTACAAATTCTAGATAAACATTCAAGGCAGCAGGGACCCACATTAGCTTTCCAATACTAAGGAGCACAGTAGGCTCCTTGGGTCATGATAAAATTGTGAGGAGGGTAGGGGTAGAAAAATAAAAAACTGAATATGGAAGACAACTTTTTCCTAATTAGCCCAATTTTCACACTTACAAAACAGCCACATGAAATAGGAAGTCACTTCTCCCAGCTAATGCACAGTGAGATATAAATGACGCACCTGTCCACTGGAGTAGATGTATTTTCAATAAAACTGATAACTTTCTCTTTCACATTCACAGATTTAGTCTTCAAAGCAACAGTCATTTTATTCACTAGGGATTTCACTCCTTTCCCATCACCTGAACTGTTAGGAGAATCACCCTGTAAAAGGAACTCCTCTCAGGATTAATCATATAAAAGTATGTTATTTCATGTCAATGAATATATTAAAAGGGAAACAGACTACAAAACAGCAATTTACTTTTTGGTATTCAGTAGAACCTTAATTACACAACTGAGTATTTCTTTAGAGTTCTATCAAATAACAGCAATGATATGTGGCTGAGGAAAATATCATCCCATAAAGCAAGCTTGACAAACTATATTACTGAGCACTCTGCTACGGACATCTAGACAAAGGAATCCTATTAGTGATACACCACATCTAAATTAAAAGCTAAATTCTACACATAATATATCAGCTGTAGAAAAGATACAATTTTGAGCTTTGCCATGAAATTGTATGCCATTTTATAGTAACTTATTCCCAGAGTGAGTAAGAGCCAGGGAAAGAGTTGTCTATTACATGTATTCTGCTGGAGAATGACTACAGCAAGTTCTTACCTACAAACTCTTCCCCTCAAGAGGATAAAAATGTTTAGGTCACATATGACTAGACTGTGATCATAGTTTGAAATTTAAACACGCAAGTGAAAACAGTCATGACTTGCAATAATGCATTTTATGGAATAGAATAAAGAATGTGAAGAAAAAACACATGACACCTAGGGTTCCCATCCCACTGTAACACTTACACTAAAATTTCACTTACATCAACAGAGCTTATGCTATTTCTTGAGCCTGAGGTACTAGCAATCCAGTGGCCATATCCATTATCTGGTCCTTCCACATTGATATCTGCTAAGTGCTGTTGGAGGGCTGTTAAAGGGCCATTAAAAACATTCAGAATTACACTGGACTTAGTCTGTTGATAAAAATATTGTATATACCCAAGACTATAATCAGGAACAAATTTTTCCCCACAATTCAATAAAATAGATAAATTCAGCGATCACTATAATAATCCCCGGCTTTTCTTTCAGTAGTACGAATGCATTAAGACAATCTAATTTTCTATTTTTCTAATTGCCTATTTATCTACGTAATATACTAATTATTTTAGTAAACATTTAGAATAAAGCAGCAATTAAAAATAAATCACTGCTTTGATTTTGAAGACAGCTCTTACAACACCAAACATATGGATCAATTGTATTGTTAATAATGTCATATTGTAGCACATATCTCTCCACTGATTATTTCCAGCAACATCAACTACAGAATTATTAACTCCTGATTTAAGCAATCAAAACAGCAGTTAATAGTAATTATGAAGTTGCATCTTCATTGGAATCTGCAATCTATAGTGGTTAAAACATCTAGAATGCTAAGCTGGAAGAGGGAATTTCCCCAATTCCTGCATTATTTTTCACCACTCAGAAATCTGGGTAAGCCATAAGAGTTAACCAAAAATGTTTAAGTGCACAGTGTTTACTTACACAAAACAAAAACCTGACAAATGAGACCTACTTGCTATTCATTTAAATAGTTTTTAGCGAAAGCCTCAAAAATACCAACAGTGTCAATATATCAAGATTTTTCAAGTCAAATTTCATTATTAATAAGCTTACCCATAAAGCCTCCTTTGGCAATGCTCACATACTCCTTATTTTTCTGCAACAGAAAAGATAATTCTGATCAGAGCAAAAACCTTTGGAATGAGTTTGGCAAGTATAGTAATGAAACAGGTTGGTTTGATTACTAAAAATTGTGAACTCAAGTAATGTAAAAACCAGTTCAGATTTTAAGCAGAAAATGTTTTGCCATTTACCATCAATGACACATGCAGACACCCTTTACTCCAGCTGTTAAATCAAGGGCAATTTAATAGTACCTGTAAGAAATGTGCTAACACCATGTTCATGTACATATCTTCTTCTTCCCTGCCACTTCCCATGAAGCAGAGGTGTTCCCCACCAGCTATGGAGCCAGACTTAATAGATTGTTTTTGTGCTTCTAACAGGGATTTTACAGACTGTGCAAATTCTGATGGGTTTTGAAGCATCTGTGGAATGAACAAACAAAAAATACTGTTTGACACCAAGATATTGTAACACAGGTGGTGAAAGGAGACAAACTTTGAGAATGGTTACAACTCATTGAGCACAAGCAAGGCAACATCAGCACTGTGCAAGTCACACGCAGGGAACCTGCCAGACCTCATGCTACATAAAGAACACTGTGAATGGTCCTTTACTTCCTCACCCCACTTGCTCTCCCCAGGAAAGCATTTGTTAGTTTATTTCTGAAGGCATCAAGTAATAGTGGAACAAGTCTTTGTAACTTTCATGTTGCATCGATTTCATAATACAGCAGTGAGACTGGTTTCCATATTTACACATGTTTGGGTACAACACATTCAAACTTTGGAGATTTGAAACCCTTTAAACTACCTAGAATTTCTAGATGCCAGTGAAGTCTTCCTCTTGTTGCCTCCCCACTAAGCTTTTTCTTGTTTATTTATCAAGATTTGGGAGAAGAAATTACAATTGAGAATACAAGGAGGTATCTGTGATTCCTTGTACTCTCAAAAAGTTAAGGCTGGGATACATGAAGGGTTACTATGCATGCAAAAACATGAGTTTCATATGAGAGATGGAGAAACAAGGACTTTCTCAATACAGCTAAAATTTTAACCTGTGTTTGTGGGGAAGGTACTTATTTAAACTCATAAGAGAATTTTGACCTGTAACTGGACTGAGGGGGGAAGGGAGGGGCCAGAAGGGATTCTCATCATTTTGTCTGCACAGTGGATCAAATGACAAAGGACAAAGTCAAACGTACACAACCTAGCCATCAGTAAGTAAGGCTGAATTTTAACTGGGGTTTTCCTAGAGATAAAGGCTGGTGCTTTATTACACAGGTCCTACATCTCACTACTTCCTCTAACTATAAATGAGATGGATTCCAAAGTGTTTTCTTTCCCCATCGTCTCTCCTTACAATAATTTTTGCACGCTTTGCACATACAGCAATATGAAATGCACTGAAATTCCATTAATGACTTTTCATCACAAAAGTTTTTCCTTATAATATTTTCCTAGCATTGAAGTTTTAAAAACAAGGATGAACCTGGTGACATTCATCCACCATCGTTCATGAAGGACCATTAGTTCCAATATACGTTTTAAATACATATGAACTGATCATATCTAATTTAAGACTTGTTTTTATGGACTCCTTTTTCATATACTTTCAGCTATTTGTACTACTTAATAACTTAAAATGTTTATTCCTACTACACTGAATATGACATTCAATTAAGACTAGCACCCCCATAGGACAGAGAAAGTTTTCCTAAATTATTTTTGATCCAGGTTAAAAACCACACTATCAAAGAACCGTTTTGGTTGGAAAAGACCCTTGTCATCGAGTCCAACCACAAACCTTACACTGCCAACTCTTCACTGCTAAGCCACATCCCCAAGTGCCACATCCACAAGTAATAAATACCTCCAGGGATGGTGACTCAACCCCTTCCCTGGGCAGCCCATTCCAATGCTTGACAACCCTTTTGGGGAAGAAATTTTTCCTAATATCCAGCCTAAACTTCCCCTGGTGCAACTTCCTCGTGTCCTACAGCTTGTTACTTGTGAGAAGAAACTGACACCCATCTTGCCATAATCTCCTTCAGATAGTCACAGAAAGCACTAAAGTCACCCTTCAGCCTCCTTTTTTCTCCTATAATTATATTTAATATTATAATTACATATCTGCATATGATACTGAATAATGAATCATTTTAATTAGAGAGGTAAAGATATTAGATGCAGGATTGAACTTAATTAAGGTATACAAGTCTTTTATGATGTACATCCAAATAAATCATTCCATACAGCTTCCACAGTCCGCTTGAAGTAAAATAGTTGAGGGCTAATCTAGAAGTGATGAATACACTACTGAAATGGAAGTGATTTTGAGGGGAAAAAAGGACAGAGAAAATTACGACTGAATAACGTTCAATTAGGATTTCATCATCAAATAGAAAGTACAAAATCTTTATTGAATTTATTAGTTCATAGCATATCTCAGTACTAAAATTAATGCACTTTCTTTTTCATATTGTACAGCAAAAATTTTAAAGAAGCAACCAAACCCTTCTCAAGATATATGCTCTGTAAAAGCAGACTGTAGTAAGACTGGCTGAGGCAAAAAAAGAGACAAAGAAAAACGTGCTCTTTTTGTATAATTAATTACACCTTTCACTGGAAATTAGGATGCTAAAAAGATATTTCTCCTCCAAGCAATGTATAGTCTTTAGTCTGTATGGAATTCCATTCCCAACCAAAGAACAGGAAGTCTGGAATCCCAAATTCTAATGTCATTAAGGACTAAACTTCTCAGTAAAATGATAGTTCTACCATCTCCTTTAGAGAAGCTAAGTTTTGAAACCTTATTACATAGGTAGACACTGCAGTCCACAGAATGGAGCCTAAATTAAGGATACTTTATTTTCAAAGGCAGGCATTTCTCTCCCCTTCTATCTCAGTTAGGATTCAAATACCAGTAAAGAAACAAAAAGCATACAAACCAAATCTGAGTCTAAATGAAATGCTGTTGATAAATGGCCAGCATTGTATTGCTCTGCAGGACGACAATCCACTACAAAGAATCTCACTCCTTCCTGAAAGAGAAATTTTTAACTTTTAAAATTGCATAATTATTGACAGAATTCAATTACATTCTAATTCTAATGCTCAGAGGGGCTAAGAACTAATAAAAAAGTATCTTACTTCATTTGATTAATCTGAGCTTTCTCCACAGTTACCAGACCACCAGTAGTATTCTAGTATGAGCTTTCCATTAATATATCAGCTTATGCATGGAAAAGGATCATCCAAGTGCAATTACATAATTTCTACTGAGAGGAAACATAGTGGGTATAAGACAATCTAAGAATCCACTACTGATCAGCACAGCACGGAAGGATGGATTTATACCCCACCAGCTTGGACAGGATATAAACAGATGCTTAACTTTATTTGGATGAGGAAGAAAACCAAACTATGCATGACAAAACTGGGGCCTGGAAACTGCTACAAGAAGTCAGTAGTCAATAAGAAACACTGTCATC